>NW_003852493.1:7076831-7094359 GCF_000181295.1 Otolemur garnettii | reverse complement strand
CTTCAGATCACAAAGGGGAGAAGGGGCTGATCTTAAAATCTTTACAAACAGACAGGCAGATTATCACTGCTGGACAAACCCTATATCAGATCCAAAAAAACCTGTGAGTTTCTTGTATGCAGGGTCTGAATTTTACTCACATTTTATTGCAGTTCGGTTCTGACTCATGATGAGGACTCTTTGACTAAAAAAAATAAAAATAAAAGAGCCAGGTGTGTGTTTGTGAGACTAATAATGGTGATTACTATAAATCAAGGGTCAGTAAACTTTTCTTGTAAAGAGCCAGAGAGTAAGTATTTTAGGCTTTGGGGCCATCTGGTCTCTGTCACTCTGCCATTGTAGCACAAAAGCAGCCAGAACAACTCATAAACACATGAGTGTGGCTGAGCTCCTGTAACACAGTATTTATAAAAACACGTGACTAGATTTGATCCATGGGTCATAGTTTGCTGATCCCTGCAGTAAGTAGTGACATAATTTTGCTCATTTAAAAGAAAAACCTCACTTCGTTTTTTTTAATTTAATTTTAGATATTCACACTACAAAGGAGCATCCGGGAAAAGGTAGGTTTGGAACAGGAGAGAACACGTTGCTTTTTCTTAGAAATAATAAGATCGAAAGCATTCATATGAAAGTGTCTATACGGTGCCATTGATTCTGTTGTCATTGAAAATGTTCTTTTTTCTGCTTCTTCTTCTTTCAGGACCAAATCACAGTGTGGTTCCTCTTGCAGTAGCACTGATCCTGATAATAATGCTGGCTATTTTCACACTTTCTTTCTATATATACAAGCAAAATAGTGGCTTCTGCAGGAGACTTGCAGGGTTTCAGAGCCCTTACTATCCTACAACCAACTTTAGTACAGTACATTTGGAAGAAAACATTCTCATTTCTGATCTTGAGAAGAATGACCAGTAATCATGAAGTCAGAGAATGCTACAGCCAGGAGGATGAGTAAAGAAGATGAAGCATGGCTTCTACTTCCCGTTGTAGACCAGATGCCGTTAGAATGTGAATTGGGTCCCTATCTGAATTATTCTTGATGTGATTAAGAGTTTTTAATTGTAACCAAATTAGATAGGTTTTGATTTAGTCATTTCCCTAAATTGTGATCCATTCTTTAAAAGGGGATATTATGCAGTGGTTCTTATTCAGAAAGACAAGAACTATTAAAAGAAATTCCCTACTGAAAACTCTTAAACCAATATGAACAATAGTTTTTGCTAAAATTTTTTGGAAATTTTAAAGCTAATCTGTTACCTATGCAAACATTTACTGACCCTCCACTGAGAGAAAAGAAAAGCAAAAAAAAATTGTTTTTAAATCCAAAACTCATATTTATAGGAGAGGAATAGGAAAGTCTTCTGAAATGTTTCTTGTTTGCTTAATTCCATTTTTAATAGCAAGATTTGGAAAATACTACTTTCTAAGGTTAAGGGTCTGAGGCTCTGGGCTCTACACCAATATTTAGGATGATATTTGCTTTTATTAGGTCTGAGTTACCAAGCTAAAGGAGAAGAGATGGCTTTCTTTGAATACTAATGACCTTGGTTAGCGACACGCTTTCATAAGCAACCACCCAGTTTTGATGATGGGCCATTAAACCTCCAATCACTACATGGTGACTAAGTTTGATATTTTAAAATGTTTTACAGGTAATCTTAAAGGAATATTTTGAGATTTGAATCCTGTTAAACTCATGGACTTTATGAAAAACTAAAGATACTAATATATGACACGCAATCAGAAGATATAAAATATAACTTTAATTTAAAGGGGAAAAATTGAAGATCTGAATTATAACTAGAGGATATGTTGAGAAGTACCCAATGAATTACATTTCAGTAGTAATATAGATACTTTTATTACAGTATAAATGAGTTTATTTTAGGTATTTTATTTAATACACCCTGATTTCTGGGAACCATCTTCCTTTACAGCATATTGCACTAGTTAGTCCAGTTGGGAAACCATAGTTGAACGTATAACACTGTCTGTAAATTTTTAAAAATCACCTTCAGGAATTGTTTTTGAAGAAATTAGAAGGAGGTGTGATTTTCCTTCATTAATTTCTTTGAAAGAAAAATGACTCCATAATCAATATTTAAAAGTTTACTCATGACATAGATGTTTATTGAGTTCCAATTAAGAACCAAGTGCTATTCTAGAAAGGGGGGTACTAGAGTGAGCAAGTCCATGGAGTCTCTTGTTTTCCCATCAGAAAAACTGACAGTAAC
The DNA here is from genome assembly GCF_000181295.1 of Otolemur garnettii. Taxonomy (NCBI): domain Eukaryota; kingdom Metazoa; phylum Chordata; class Mammalia; order Primates; family Galagidae; genus Otolemur; species Otolemur garnettii. Next base: position 7,092,122 of record NW_003852493.1, on the reverse strand, counting down.
CAGGAAAGAAGTACCTAAGTAGGAAATAGCAGGTGGATATTAAACTTTAAGTAAGGTCCTGTGATAGAAGAAACTCGAAGCTTTACTGAGTGTATGATTTAATTATTACAACCAAATGCCTCAAAACTGGTGGCTGCTAGTCCCAAGGAGGAGCTCCGAGAGAAAGTATGAATGAATTTCTCAGTGGCAGACCATCGTCATTATAAATACAGTTTGAAGAGCAAGCCCCACCAATGGAGCCCTGGTGCCCTGAAGGAATTCATAAAGCTTCCAAATGCTGCACTTTACTGCTGCTCCGTTGTTTACATTCTGGAACAATCTACCTTCATTATTTGTTTAAGTTTTGACGCTTCATTTTATTTAAAAGATACTATATTAGGTGGCAGTTGTATATTTCTGACTCAAAAGAATAATTGACCCAAACTAACTAGATGGTACAAAAGCCCAATTTAACAATCTGTCAAGTAAAATTAAAGTTCTATTCCTTTCAGCGGAGTTGGTAAAAACTGCTAATCAATTAGTCTTCCTGTCAAGGTATACAGTTACACAGAACAATTTGACAAAATATGCGATTAGAAAAGTGGTTTTGCTCAACGACATTGTATTGTGGGTCAGTGTTCTATAGTTTGACATTGAGTATTAAACCACGTCTCCAGAGACTCTGTCCCCAGGGACAGGTCATGTGCTCCCTGCCATTACTGAAATTGCAGAAGTAGAAAGTTCTGAAGAATTCTGCTATATTCATCATACACATGCACTTTAAAAATGTTTTCCACCTCATCTATTTTTAATCTGAACTAGATTTTATAGCTAGAATATGAGAAGAAAAAAGTAGCAGGATCACAGACTCACACAGAATCAGCCCAGCCCCCCCCCCAAATCGATTACTTTCTGTGACTAACCTGAACATCTTTTTAGACTCCAGGTAATGGAAAATCTTGGATTTTTCCAATTAACTGTATCTTGGACTCTTCCAATTACAACAGTCTTCTCATTAAAAGTTCTCCTTCCTGTCAAAACTAGGGAAAAACTGAATATTTAAATAAAAAATAAGTCTTCTGGAGTTTCTTTACCTTCCTCAAAAGGGCAGTTGGATATATGAGAACTTGCTGTGTCCTTTGGGTATTGAGGGGACAAGATGTTAACTGACCAGGCACATATGCTGTCTACTGTCCACTGAGAATGTTGTCTGGTCCACTCCTGGGAATTCTGCCAGCATCTGCTGTGAAGTCTGTAGTTGGTATAACGTGTGGTGTGTCCTCATTGATCCCAGATCTCCCTGGCATGGCCTTATCTCTGGAGAACTGGCTGTGACTCCTGTTCGATTTCTGACCTGGACACTGCAGTTCTTGATTCCAAGGCCATTTCTCCCCTGTGGTGGTAAGACCCTATCCAGCACCAAGAGCTACTCTATTAGGTGGGCGAGGCTAAATGCAGACAGAACAATCCCCAAATCTCGGTGGCTTAACACAGCAGAGGTTGATTCCCCACCCACACCTGAATAAGCTGGCAAGAGGCCTCTGCTCTCTCCAGTCATTCATGAGTCCTGGTTTCTCACACACGGTCAGGCCCATCTGGTCCTCCAGTGGGTCTACCTGTGGCCAGCAGAGGAATTAACTCCAGTTCTCTTTTTGATTAGTTATGTAGCCTTCACAGGCTATTGAAATACATTCTCTAAGTAAACAGTTTTGAATTAGGGACATACACCCTGAGAGTGCATGAAGATTTCCAAGAAACTCAGGGGCATGGATATTTCTAAGGATCTCAATTTCCAGAATTTTTGAACTTCATGTGTAATTTTCCATAGAACTGACTTTCCTGAGAGCACCCTTGTGGCCAAGATACCATGCAAGTTCTTCTTCTTCATCTTTTTTTTGCATAAATGCCTTTGTTCACCCCTTTTAGGGAAAAAAAAAAGCAAGGAGGATGGCTTTTACTCCAGATCTTTCTGTGCTACTTTCCCTTGGGAAAATTCTTCATGGCACCATGAATAAAGAAAAAAGTTTAAAACATTGATGTCAGCAAAACTTCTTTTAATAAAGGAATCATAAACTCTCATGAGCCTCATGTCTTTCCCCATGTTCATATGTTTTTCTGTTAAGGATGAAATGAGGAGGTAGAAATGAGTTACTTTGCCCCACGATCAAATTCTGAATTGGTGTGTATTATGCAGTGAAACAAAAACTCTGCTGACTACTGTTGTTTGAAACCTTACCTCATCCATCCCTTCACCATTGTCAAAGAACGTTATTTCTACAGAGAAAATAGCTAAGAACCTGGCGACCTGGATTATCCAAGCCTACGACAAGGCTCTGTGCTTTATCTATCTTCGATTTCTAAATGAGTTGTAAGGATGAGTATTAACAAGCTTATTTGAAATGAAAAATGAAATCAGGCTTTTTCTGAACATTGTCTTATTTGGCTCATTGGTTTGACAAGGAGGATTGACTTTACCAATTAAGTTTATGATGAACATTTTGTATTAATTGGATAAACTAAATCTATAATTCTAGTGTTCTGATTAAAACATGTAATAAGATAATGGCATTTTAATAGAAAAACAGTACTGACAGAAATAAAATGAAAGAATATTGTCTTTTTCCCAACCCTACCTTGTGTATCAAGTAAAACAAGGTGCATAAGTGAAGAGTATAATAGGCAAAATGAATGAATGGTCATCAGAAAAGTCTTAGCAAAGCTTTTTAATTTTAATACTAGGAAATTGACAATATGCATCACTCTAATGACTAGGTAACAGACCCTTTGTAGCTGGTGCCTCCAGTTCTTTGCTTTAAGCAAAATGGAAGGAGGCTATAACCAAGTACTATGTTGACATATGATGGAAAATAATTTTTAATGTAACACCACTGTGATTTGGGGCACCTATGAGAAAAGAATTCAAATAAAGAAGTAAATACTGCTACAACAAACCTCTTTCTATTCCCATCTATCTAGTCATACACACAAGGTTTCTATAGTAGTTGAGATAGGATAGAAAGTTCGTTTCTTGATCATGTAAAGCCTGCGGTGGCTTCATTGGTTCCCCAGGGCAGCTAACTTCCAGGCAATAACTCACAGATCTAGTCTGCATCCTACTCGGGGACTTCTAGTATTGTTCTAGGGCTTCTAGTATTGTTACGGCAGTGAAGAACTCTTAACTTGGGTTTAGAAAGCAACACATGGCACTTCCATTCATGTTATTGGCCTGAACTAGTCACATGACCTCACCTAACTGCAAGGAAGTCCAGGAGGTCCTCAGAAAGGAGAGGATAACTGACTACAGTGAGTACTAGCAAAATTGTATTCTGACAATCTCTTAGCATGCATAAACATACCTACAAAAAAAGGGGGGAGGAACAGAATTGCTGAATCCTGACTCTTTCTAGCAATTTTTAATTAATATTAATTTTTATTTTTAATTTATTTTTATTTTTACATATATATGTGATAATTAGGTTTCCACTTCTTGCCTTCACAGAATTAAAAAGGCTTAACATTTACCAACAATAACAATGTTTAAGGTAAGGACTAGAAACAAAAACCTCATAAAGAATGAATGAAGATATATACATTCAGAAAAGAAATCAGACAAATGCTACAATGAAGTATTAAGCAATAATAATAATAGTAATGCGAAGAAAGTAATATTCACACTGTTGAACAAGAGTATGACTGCCAGAGAACACTTTGACACGAAGGTTCAGTACAGAGTCATCAATCAACTTCTTATTATTTCTTTTCCAAAGTCTCAAAAAATAGACAACTAATATTTATAAATAAAAATAAAGGATAATTTCAAAAAAACAGATCCTGCCAAATCTTATAGACAATAGAAAAAGAGGAAATACTTCAAAATCATTCTGCTTAATCTGGATACACCTGATATTAAAATTGGAAAAAAATATATTATTATAAAGGGGAAATTACAAACATAATTCACTTTTAAATGAGGATGCAGTATCCTCATTTGCTCTGATGATTTCTTAGCATGCATAAATATACCTACAAAAAAGGGCAGAGGAATAGAATTGCTGAATCCTGACTCTTTCTAGCAATTTTTAATTAATATTAATTAATTTTCCTATACTATATCTATTTGAGTAGGAGATGCATTTCCTATAAAACTGTAGTTTGATATATACCAATTTAATCTTTTGATATGCTTAATATGATCTTTGTAGTACATTTATCTTGTTCTGATCGATTGTACACATATGTATGTAATATAAAATAACTCAATATAGAAGAAAATCTGTAACACTTAGCGCCTATGCTCATGGGGACCTTTAAAAAATAATTTTAATGTGCATATATACATATTTACTGCAGGAAAACATGACAAGACAGTAAATAAAATACTTCAAGAATAATGTATTATGTTAGGATAAAATTTGGGGGGGAGGATTGGAATGTAAATAGGAGATTGAAGAGAAAAAGAAACACTGTTAAAGAGCTTATTTGGGTTTATTTCTATTTTTAAATAGATTAGGTCAGAAGTCAGATTGTTATAGTATCTCCAGTCAAAAGAATTAGGGCTCTTTGAGAAGAAATTGATTCTAGGTCTGGGCAGAAGCAACAGAAGATGAAACTGGAATATTTGGGAGGCCAGAAAATAAGGAGGTGCTCACAAATAAACACAGAAGGAACGAGAGAAACAAAGTCACCACGAGACAGACACAAAAGGGAAAATGGCTGCTGGCAAGATTTGCCAGTGGGTGCTAAAATTAGTGGGTGAATGTTTGCAGAAAAGCAGGATATTTGCATAACCTTAAAGTGTCTCCTAAAGATTGTCACTAATTACAACAGGAGAGCTGTAACTCGCAGTCGAGAAACTTCTTTAAACAAGTGATCAAGGCCAACCTACTACAAGCCAGAGCAGCATCGCGAACCCCCCGTATGGTGCACTGAGAAGGCCACGTGGCTTCTTTGGTATCCTCCCAGGGATGCAGAATCTCAATTGAGTCATGAAGTAACATCAGAAAAATCTAAATTGAAGACATTCTATAAAATAAGTAACCACTTCAAAAGTACCTGGCTCATGAACAATAAGGAAAGATTGGAGGAGACCCAGGCGATGTGACAACTTAGTGCAAGGTGGAATCCTGGGATAGGAACTGGACCTTGTGGGAAGATGTAGAAGTAAAATAAACTCTGTAGCTGGGTTGATAATATTGCACCAGTATTCATTTCTTTGTTTTGATGATTGTACTACGGTTTCACAAGGAAGCTGGATGAGGGTATACTAAGGACTTTTTGTATGAGGTTGGCAACTTTTCTGTAAACCTAACATCACCATAAAAATGTACTATGACATTAGATTCCATTGGACCTATTAAAAGGCTGAAAGACACTTTTATTTTTAAATGTCATTATTCGTAATATGCTTAAAATTGCATCCTCATTCTAAAAACATTGAGCTGTCAACCTGGAAAAGTATTGAAAGAATGTACAGTTTTTCAAAGTTCTTTTAGGAATTTTGTATGTGAGCAAACAAGTTTGAGGACCACAGCTGTGTGACATTCTTTCTCTTCTGTCCCAGATCAGAAGCAGGGCAAAACCCAGCTTGTCCCCATCCTGCTGGCGGGCCTGGGCCCAGACACGCGTCCCTGGCTGTGGCCACATTGACTCAGATTTGCTCTCTTTCCTGTGCATCCTTCTTCCGTGTCACCTCCCTGTCTTGTCAGCACTTCTAATTCTCACGCTTCTGTTCATCCCCTAAAACCTCATGGCTTAGTGTTAATAGTATAATACAGAGTGTACGGAGCAGGAGCAGAAACTCACTTAGTTTCCTCTTTGTTCTTAGAGAGCAAATGTCGGGGGGGATTTCAAGACTCCCATTCTTATTGCCAACATTTATAAGAAACTTCGATTAGAGTGATTACCACAATAGATGCCGGAGGTCTTTATTTCCACTTTCCTACCTTTCAAAATAGATTAGAGCAGGAGTAGGCAGGGCCAGATCCAACCTGCTGCCCCCTTTTTGTAAATAAAGTTATTAGAACACTGCCATCCTCATTCATTGACGTATTGGACATGGCGGCTTTCATGCCACAACGGTAGAGTTGAACGGTTGCAACAGAGACCCAACAGCCAATCCAGCCCTTTATAGGAAGTCTGTCATGGAGAAGGAAAACCTAAATGAGGAAGTCTAGCTGACTTTGACCTGTCTCAGTAGCACTAGTTTATGTACTAGTTTTATGCAGTGCTGAAAGCAGGGATTTTCAACCTGTGTGCCGCAAGACCTTAGGAGTGCTGCAAAATGTCTTGAAGGTCATTAATTAAATTATTTTCAAAAGACGTTCAAAGCACAGTAAGTATATTCTTTTCTATTACTCTTTTCTTTGATCAATATAATTTAAGTGTGCCACAGAAGTTTAAGTCCAAGTGTGCTGTGAGATTAAAAAGGTTGAAAAACAATAGGCAATTCTGATCAGTAAACATTTGTGGCCCAGAGAGAGTCCTGGGCCCTAAGGCTGGAAATATGAATAAAACCCCATCTCTTCCCTCACGAACCCAGTCTCAGAAGGAGAGGAACATGTGAATAATAAGTGTTATACAGTGTGATGCAAATAACAGCAAGAAGGACAGCATTAGAAAAAGAAAGGATTTTGGAAAAATGTCTGGAGAACACTTAGAGAACTAAAAATAGACCTGCCATTTTATCCTACAATTCCTTTATTGGGTATATATCCAGAAGACCAAAAATCACATTACAACAAAGATATTTGTATTAGAATGTTTATTGCAGCCCAATTCATAATTGCTAGGTCATGGAAGAGGCCCAAGTGCTCATCAACCCATGAATGGATCAATAAACTGTGATATATGTACACCATGGAATATTATGCAGCCCTAAAGAAAGATGGAGACTTGATCTCCTTCATGTTTACGTGGATGGAGCTGGAAAATGTTCTTCTTAGCAAAGTATCTCAAGAATGGAAGAAAAAGTATCCAATGTACTCAGTCCTATTATAAAACTAATTTATAGCTTTCATATGAAAGCTATAACCTAATTATAGCCTAAGAATACAGGAAGTGGGTAGGGAAGGGGGGTGGATGGGTGGAGGGAGGGTAATTGGTGGGATCACCTCTATGTTTTATCTTACAAGGGTACAAGTGATTCTTTCTAAAAGTAGAATATAAATGTCTTAACACAATAACTAAGAAAATGACAAGAAGACTATGTTAACCAGCTTGATGAAAGTATTTCACATTGTATATGAAAACACTACACTGTACTCCATGACTGCATTAATGTACACAGCTATGATTTAATAAAAAAAAAAAGAATAAGAAAGGTACTGATTAATCCTATCAGAGGTAGAGAAAGAGCCTTGACAAGATAAGTGATCTGTTAAGTAGTAGGAAATTTTCCATCTTTTTGAGTGTTAGAAAGCAAGTTTTTGCTTTGGGGCCAAAATTGTTTTAAAGAAAAATGTAAAAGTGTACCTAATCAGAAATTCTAGATAAAAAAGTAAAGATCGGCATGTGCTCAGAATGCCTAATGATAACTTTAATTGCGGAAGAAAAATCTATAACTAAAACCACAAAATGAGGCCTCTGTATACCGGTGACCTTCTTTACTCAGAGTTAATTAACACAAGCACTTGCTCCTTGCAGAGCACTTTGCTGTAATTTAGAACAAATTAAGGGAAAAAAATCATTCAAGTGCTGTTTTCTTCACCCCATGAAGTAAGTGTGATGGACCAAAGTTAACTCATTTAAAATATTATCAACCATTTCTGGTAATTATGAACAGCAATATCATCTTTTTTTCTAAAAGAAAAAAATAGGCACCCTGATCTACGCTATTTTCAATTTGTTTCCTGTACTTCCACTTATTAATGGAAATTGATTTTTTAAATTACCATAAAATGCTCTTTTCCGTTTCTCCCATGAAGTCTCTTCTTCACATTAGGTTTGCTATATATCTTCCTGTATGGTTTTTGAATAAATATGTGTTGAATTTAATATGGCACATTATTAAAACACCATTTTAATGTTTCCTCCTGCCCCCTGTCCCCAATAATTGTGACTTTATTTTTGCCTCCACACTTGGTCTATAGATTCTTTTAAGCTCTTTGAGTCTCTATTTAAGGTCACGTTCTGTGAGATTATTTAAACTTTATTCTTTATCTTTTTAGGAGCTAGAGCTTGGTAGGAGCTGGAAACACAATCAGCAGGGCCCGTGCCCCTGTAGATATTGGAGTGGGGATGAGGGGAGACGTGGAACCAGAAGCGGAGCAAGGAAGAACTCACAGAAAGGAGTAGGGACTTTACAGGATAGCACCTCAGTGAGTCAGCAAGGGCTGTGGAGCTCCTGATTCAAAAGGCAGTTGGTTCTGGGGAGCATAAGCAGAAACTCGCTCAAGACTGAGCATGCTTTAATAGACACAGTGTTTACTCAAGCCACTCACAATGGAAGTCCTTCAGCCAGGGCTCCTCTGATCAGACAAGAATTGCCTACTCCCTTCTCACGGCAGATGATGCCTAAAAGTGCAAGAGAAAATCAGCTCTGCACCCACATAAAGCACATCTGTGAGGGGTTGCTCAGGGTCTCCAGTTTCCGTGTCCCTAGTGGGTGAAAGTTGAAACACAGCTGTGGACCATTCTCAGTGCAAGCCCTAAGTTTATGTAATTTCCCCCAATATTTATGATTACCTGCTCGACAGAATTTTTAGTTGTTCACATTTATTGAGACTTTGCAAAGCTTTTAGCTTAGGTTTCATAAAAGAATTCTCTGTTCATACTCCGATTTTATGTTTTATAATTACGTTAAACTGTACCATTTCAATACCTGGTACAATCTGCACCAGTGAATGCACAACCAACACAACTAACTCGTGCTAAGCACGTGAGGGAACTGGTGGGCACAGCAGCCTGGACCCCCTTACTCCACAGGCAGCTTGGCTGATCCTGCAGGGTGGTTGCGATGCAAGCTTCTTCATCAGCTGTCATGTTTGAGACTCGCTCCAAGAACAGGAAATGAGGCTTTGTCTCCAAATTTAACTCTCTGACATCCATACAGAATGGATCTGAGTGTAAATAAGCAAGAGAGACACCTGTCCCAGGCCACCTGTCCTGATTGTAATGTGATTAGTGTCTGAAGGAGGAAAGCAAGAAGATGCCAAGGAAGGGATGGGAGGGAAATAGTCCCCTGTGGAAGCAGCACTGAGTCAGACCACCTCAGCAGTTTGGGGAGAAGGGGACTTGGACTCTCAAAGGCAAGAATATGGCCAAAAGATTGTAGAGATCCAAGGATATCCAGGAAGCAAGATGGTTGCATGATTAGAATATCTTACCTCCTACCGTAAGCATAACTTCCTGCATTTCATTTTCATGCACACCAAAAATCTCTAGTCAGGATTTAGGTCCCCAATGTAGGTCTGCTTAGGGTCCAGAGAATGTCTGATCTCCCAGAGTTTGAGTCTTTTAGGCTCCCGGAGAGTGATTGGCTGCGATAAAGGGAATGGCTTTTGATTGTAATTAAATTTCACATGCAGCTCGAGAGAAGTTGCTGATTGTGTGAATATTCCTGTTTTAAATTTCCCCTTGTAAGTCAATAAACTAGCATCATGATGTCTATCCCAGTTCTGGGGATGATTGTGTTGGGGCGGTGGTGGCTCTGGAATGTTGCTGCAGGAGGTACACAGGTGTGGCAATCTCCTGGGAAAGGAGCCAAGACTTGGGGAACTTGCCCTGATGCAGTGATTCCAGAACAAGGGCACTGTGCTTACTTAGAAGGAAGAACAATCATAAACTGGCTTTGCAGTATCTACCTTGGCTTGTGTGGGTGTTTAGGCAGAGTGAGCCAAACATAACATGCCCTGGTCCCAGAAAAGAGTAAGTTTCTGTGGCTTGAAATTGTGGATCAGGTCCGGGACATATTGGTGATCTTTAAGGTCCAGCCCACCTCCACAAAGCCTGTGTTTCCTTGAGGGACAGATAGGACTCTTCTACCAGCTCTCGTCCTGCTTATTTCATGTTAGTATTTGAGAGATCACAAATCTGTTTCAAACACCATCTTACAGATGACAAAAGTGAGGTTTAGAAATATTCTTTGATTTACCCAGTGATACATGGTGAATCGGTGGCAATACATGAGGCCTCATCTCATGATTCCCAGTTTGGAGCTCTCACCAGTAGACTGTGCTGCCTGCAGCATGGCTGACCCCAGAGCACTGCAAGAAAGGACAAGGTTAAGAAAAGGGCAGGTTGTGGTAGATCAGGCACAATGAAAGAGCCCAGAGAAGGGCAAATAAGCTTCTCATCTGACTCAGACACCTGGGAAGGTGAGATATAGTTGCCTTTATGCCCTGAAACCCAAATAGGTGTATGGAGCAGGAAAGGAGGCCGGAGGAGAGCTCTCAAAGTGGGGAGTTGAAACACAGAGGCATGGTAGGGTGATCAGGAACCCCACAGGAGCTCCTCAGAAGACTGGAGGAACAATTCAAAGGAAAGTTACCCATTCATTTTGTCTTTGGGTTTTTTTTGTTTGTTTGTCTGTTTTTGATGGGTCTCATAAATGGCAAAACTTCCTCCCGTGGTCCTGGATAATAGCAAGAAGCAAGTTGTTTCTGTTTGTCCCATGTTCCTAAAGAACAAGGCATTCTTATTAAAGCTAATGAGTTACATTCTAACCTGATCAAAGATATAAAGCAAACAGCTCTCTGAAAGTCACATGCTGTCAGAATAAAATGAGAACTTTCAAAAGCCTTTTTATTTTTGCTGTAATGACGGCAAAGCAGAAAAATGGGAACCCTAAGATCCTTGGGTTTTGACTCGAATCCATCACATACATATTAAGTATAAATGCCATTCAGGCATCAGAATGTTGCTCATCCTTCCTTGTTCCCATAACCAATAGCTTGTGGGTGCTAGCTATTCCTCCAGTCCACACTCAGCCCTTCTCCACCTGCTCTGGGCCTCAGATAATGTCCTGTGATATCCTTGTCCCCTAGCTTCAGTAGAGTCAAGCCTGACTGGGAAAAAAGAAAGGTTGGAGATTTTGATCTCCCTGGCTCCCTCCTTGCCTTGCTGCAAACTGGCGTTGGCCACATTCCTTTACAGGGAACACCGTGTTGTCCAGATCTGGGAGCTCACTAACACACTTGCCTCTTCAGGCCTCGGGAGGTGAAGACTCCCTGCTGCATGGAGTTGAGGCAGGCATGTTGGTCAGCACTCCCTGTTACTTCCCTTAAACTTCTTGCTCCTTTAGTAACGCACAGGAGTCCTTTCATTAAACTGCTTTCATATACCACTCCTAGTGAGCCTACCATTCTCCAGAGATCCCCTACTGACGCAGCAAGCTTGCACACAGGGACCATGCTTCCCCTGTTGGAATGGTTCGCTATTTAGCAGTCTTCACTTTCCAGCTTTCAATTTCACTTTTGTGCAAAGCTTTTCCAACACAACAACATAAAATTCCAATTCAGCACATGTTCAGCCCTACTAGATTCTAAAAGCAAGCATAGTAAATCACTCCCAAGTAAGCCATTCTTGAGTTAAAAGCGGAGTGGACATTATCAAAGAAAAAAAAAAAAGGTTATTATAAACCCAAACTGTTAAATTATACTTTCATGACTAAACACAACTGCAATCCATATTATTATTTTAAATTACACTATAAAAAGCTGTCATTTATCGCCTTTCCAAAACATAGTGATAATCTATTACCAAATTATCAAGGATTCTTTATTAATGCTCTTGAATTTGATTTATAGTACATGATATAGCTTATCCTTGAGAAAGATCTACTAAAAGATATACTTAGTCTTAAAGCCAGTGAAATAAAATCTCCCTCTAATCAGCTGCCAGAGAGCTTCCGCTTCAATGCTTTGTTGATACTGGTGTCAGCAGGACATTAAGAGCTTGAAGCTTTTTACGTTTGATCAAATACCAGCATTAGGCTGAAGCAGAAGCATTAATTCATAGAGTGATGCTTCCAGAACCTCTACAGTTCTCCTGCATCCTTCCTCCCCCTACCAAAAAGGTCACATCAAATCAGGCTTTTAGGAGCAAAAAAGAGTGGGCATTTTGTCAGTGTTTGATAGACACAAAACCACTCTAGAACCCAAGGGAGGGACAAGCACGGAAATATACTTTTATAAAAATGCCAGTCATATCTAAGAAAGGGGAAACTAACTGGTGCTGGGAAATAAGTCGGTGACCTAGTTATTATTCTCATCTTATAATGAGAAATGGGGCACCAGAAAGGGTTAGGAATATGCCCCAAATTTCAGCTAGTGTAGGGGAAGCTGGGAACGTCAATCAGATCATATTACTGCTGTCCCTCTTCAAATAAAATCTCTCAGCGAAGAGATAGGAACTCTCTAAGGTGAAAGAAAAAACATTATTTTTTCCCACAACTTTAATTTTTTTTCATTGCTTTGATTCCAGACCTTCTGAAGGATAGTTTTTATTATGGTGCCAGATCACAAAAAAATGCTCAAGAGAACAGATTGAATTTTAAATGTGTCTCAGAAAACTGCAGGGAAGTGTCAACAATAAAAATAATGATCTCAGAAGATTATTTATAAATAAGAACCCAAAATGCATTTATAATGACCTCTATGTAGTTGCTGTAAATGCTGATCTCAGTCATGTTTTACCTGGTTCTCTCCTCCTTGTAAATATACACGTAAACCCCAACAGGTAGCAGCAATTTGGACACTGTGTGACCTAGAGGATGCCTGCCACCTCAGAGCCTAAAAGATTGTTTTAATTTTTTGAACAACTGATCAGAAAAATAAGAGCACTATTAGTTTTAGCAGTTATGGCAATAGGTATACAGGTGAGAAGAGCTAGGGAAATTCTTTGCTGACAGGGAGAAAATATGTACATTGGGAGAAGGGGACAGGTACAAAAAGGACCAGTTAGGTTTGTTTGAAAATCATGTAAAAGGGAGCTAAAGAAACAGAAGTCAGCCACTCATTACCCAAGTCCTATTGCCGTAACTGTATTGACCAGTGCTAGGCACCGCAGGAGTAATGTGCAGAAGGCCAAATAGAAAATGGAATTTACCATGACCCATAACAAAATGTTACTCCTAACAACATGTAGGATCTGAATGAGTCGGTCACTTTGGGGTTCTGAAACAGATTTTTCTTGTCATCAAAAAAAAAAAAGAGTACACCCCCAAATCCCTGCCTCCCTGAAAACTAATACAAACATGAAGAAGCCGGCCCTACACCGAGTCCATTCTGGCGAAGGTGGAGGCAGACCCATGGACTTTCAGAAGCAGGAGGAGCTGAAGTTCCAGGACAGCCTTCTAGTTCACAGTGAGCTGCAGAGCATCAGCCCAAAGCAGAGGGCCGTGGAGTGCTCTGGGATCGTTGGTGCCTTCCTTTTCCTGCGTTGTCTCTGGGGTCTCAACAACCCTGTGCACTACCCACTACACCTTCATAAGTTACTTTTCTGTTAAGCTAGAGTGGGTTCAGCTTTTGCCGCTGAGCGCCCCGGCTATGACAATAAACGAGCACTGTCTTAAACACGTCAGGCCATTCTCACCCGCAGCAGAGCCCATGCAGGGCATCCCCCTCTCTCCACATATGTATCCCTGAGAAATCCGGTTATTACCATAAAATGAGAAGTACTGGAAACCATGGGATGGAAAAGAAAAGAAAAGGGGGTGAGGACAGAAGCATCAGAGAGAAGAACACAGGGGTCACACAATACCGGGAGGCCAGGGAGGACGCAGATGGATTGAAGTCATGGGCAACTTTAAGAAAGGATAAAGTCAGTCCACTGGTAAGAAGGTAAAAGTCAAATTTCAAGAAAGGTCTAATTTCAGAGTGAAGTGACAATGCAGAAGGCTCATAGAAACGATTCTTCTTAAAAATGTAGAGGTGGAAGGAAAGCCAGACAGGAAAGGTTGTTTTAAGACAGGGAACATTTGAGCATATTTCAGGCCAATGTGCAGTTGTAGAAGAGAGCAATCGAACATTCCAGAAAAAGGAGTGTAGTGTAATCCTAAGAGCCTGTGAGAGGGGTGGGGATCAAAGAAGAGGGGTTGGAAGACAGGAGGGAAACGGGGATAAGGAGCCCTGGAGTGGGTCCGCTCATGTGATACTATTTAGGAGGTGTTGAGTCTTTTGCTGGCAACTGTGGGGTATTAAATAGGGTAAAAGGGGGCATACTTCAGTGAGTTGGTGAGATTAGATGACCTCGAATGCTTGCACAACCTGAAATATGCTAGACATGTAATGCTTTTAACTGCAATATCAGTAAAAACAAGTGAGAATTTAATAAGATCAAATAAGATACAAATTGCTGTAGGAAGCAGACACTTCCAGCTAGGGAAAGGTTTCAGGGAGGAAGCCGAATCTAAACGCATGAGGGGACATAGAGCATTTGGAGGTTTTGCCAGAGAAAACGAAAGATATAAACTACAGCACCCACACACAAACTGAATGTTAGAGTAGGCATTTATCAGTTCTGAATCTCTAGCTAACCCAGCCCAGCGATTGCTTTAGCATGGAAAGTCAAATGCTCACTTTCCCTGCCACCTTCCAGTTGAGGGCACAGGGGCACGGCTCAGATTCATCAGCAGGGACCCTCACCTGGGAGTTCAGCAGTGACGGTCCCTACACGGATCTGTGGCATGATTTTTGTCTGTTTCCCATCCATCCTAGGATCATTCTCAGCACCTGGTTCTCCAGCCTTCCCAACAAATCTGCAGGCTCTCTAAAGTTCTTTCAATAAATTTCTTTTCTTTTAAAATTAGCTTATGTATGCTTTCTGTTGCTTGCAACTAAAAATCCTAGCTGATACCATTGTGATCAAGAAAAAGCTCATAATCCTGCTTAATTGAAAAATTGGAAGAAGATATTCACCAAGGTTTTGTTAGACAAACAAAGTTCTCTAAATATGTCGAGTAAAAAGGGATTTAATACAGAAAATTAGAGGATTACTAGTCTCTAAAAGGTCCAGTGGAGCAAAGGTCAGGGAAACCACTGATGGAATTTAAGAAATTTAGAGTTGTATGGATTGCAGAAACCACTACTGAGGAGCCCAGCTCTGCAGCACAGAACGAAGTAGGTGGTTCTCAAGAGGATGTCTGAAAATCTGAGGCTCAGATTTATTTAGAGAACTTTGTTTTTCCATTTTCTAAATGGTATTCGGCCTATTCTCTTGAAAGTGCTCCACACTATTGACTGCTCCCTCTTAAACCCAGTCTTCAAAGGGAGACACGTGAGATGATCCATCTGGGTATGACAGGAAAACATAACAGCTTCTACTGACTGCAATATCTGCCATTATTTTATGTACCACTAAGAAGGAAAAACACCA
>NW_003852493.1:7071005-7075919 GCF_000181295.1 Otolemur garnettii | reverse complement strand
TCTTAGCCACTTGAGCCACAGGCGCTGAGCCGAGACCACAGATTTAAATTATCCCCCTTCATGGAAGTAGTGCTCGTTCATGGTTTTTCTACTCAACTCTGACCTTTTCTTCTGGACTGCCACCATGCCTCCTCCTCCTCTCCCTTCCCTGACATGCAGTGATCCCTAAATTCTTTATAATTGGGACACTCCTGTAACTTTCTGCATGTACATGTACACTGATAATGTTCAAATCTCGGTCTCCAACATAGATCTCTCCTAAAGATATAAGGGAAGGATTTTCCAAATCCTTACAATGGATGCCTCAAATTCATCAAATCTAAAAAAGAATTTGTCTCCTCTTAAACTTTCCCCTCCTCCTGAATCCCTTCTCACAGCAAATTGGCAGCACCGTCATTTTTGCCAGTTGCCCCCTGGAGAAGCCTGGAATTATCCTTCCAACTCCCACTTTACGTTTCCAGATATTAGACCTGGCAATAGCTCTAGACATGTCGCCTACTGTCCTTCTTCACTATTACTGTTCTAATGTAGGCACCGGCTGAAACAGAAAATAAGTGATGTTAAAGGCCAATAGCTCCATCT
Organism: Otolemur garnettii; assembly: GCF_000181295.1. Taxonomy (NCBI): domain Eukaryota; kingdom Metazoa; phylum Chordata; class Mammalia; order Primates; family Galagidae; genus Otolemur; species Otolemur garnettii. The sequence continues at coordinate 7,075,337 of NW_003852493.1, read as the reverse complement.
ACAATGCAAAATTAAAATGAAAAAATAATTTGCATCATTAGTTTACCATGCTAGATTGACTGAGATCATCAGAATGGTCCAACACAAAGACATCTGCTGTTAGCGGGTATGTGCCAGGACTCAACACAATATTGTTCTAAGCCCATAATTACCTGAGCTGTTGAATTGATTTTTTTATCCCATAATTTGGTGTCTCGTGACTTAAGTATCTGGCTGATAGAGAAAATCCCATTACTATTTGGCAAGCTATTTCAGACTAGATTGATTAGCCATGAAATGAATGCAAGTGATTTGCACAGTTTAAATATGCACTTAATAGTTTAAATATGAGATAACATTGACAGTTTTCCAAATAGTGCTGATACTGTTACAGTGCAATTCCCTAACATATATCAGTATAATCCTCACCTATTACCATTACCATCCAATTATTTCCAGAATTTCACATTTTCATCTTGACTATAGTCCTAAATCATTCATTCTGACACTTTTCAAGGACAATAGGCTGTAGCAAACATAAGTTAAGCTACCATATTGCTGACTTTATTCTCCTCCAATTTTTACAATGTAAATGGAGACAAGTTTAGTTAGAAAGGGCAATAAAACCCGAGAGCAGAGTATACAAGTTAAAGAGAAATGCAAAGAATCTCAGTTGTACATGGATTGGTACATCATTAAAATAAGAAATTTCTTTAGGATAATTGGTAAGGTCTTATTGTACCATAAATAACAACTTTATCCCTAACCCTTTTAATAGCAGCTCATTATATTCTGCGTCCCTGTAACTCTCTTAACCCCCCTCTACCCCACTGCTACTGACCTAGTTAACACTCTCATTATCATCTCTGCCTGGACTTTCCCAACAGCTCCTCTCGTCTCACCAACTTTAAATCTATCCACAACTGCCAGAGTCATCTTTTTAAAATATAGATCTGATTGTGTCTGTGAGGGGGAGGCCAAACCCTCACCAGCGTACAGTGGGCAGAGGATAAAGTCCAACCTCCTTCATGTTGCACACAGCCCTTTCCGCCTCACAGTCCAGCGTCCCCTGTGGATATTTCTGCACAGGCAGACTGTGCTCCCCTGCTGGGTGTCCATCCACCCACCGCTACCACATGCCCTATCCCGTCATGTCTTCATGACACTGCATATGCAGTCCCCCCTACCAGAAGGACCTTCAGCCCACACAACAGCTCAGTTGTTAATCTGCTACCCCTGCCTGCCATTCTGGGAAAATCTTCCACGACATACCCAAGAAAAATTAACACTCCTTCCTTTAAACTGTGTGACCTTGACTTTAACATGTCTCTATTGTTGTACTAAGTCCTACCAAATCGCAACTATCCCTTCACCTGTCTCATTTTCCATTAGCCTAGAGCTATGTGGAGAAAGGGGTCGTATTTTGTCCATTGCTTATATTGTCCCAGGAATCTAGGCCCACGTGGAGAGAAAGTGGAGAGGAAGTGAAGAGAAAGAGCCATCCGACCACCGGTGATAGAAGTAGAAGGCGTTTTATTTCAGCCGGCAGAGCTGCAGCAGACTAGAATCCAGAATGGCCCAGCTCCCCCATCAGCTCTGTCCCTGTCCTCTTACTGGACTCACAGGCAAACGAATTACCATATTACCTCTCATTGGAGGTGTCAAAGCACGTGCAGGGTTTACAGAAGTGGAAGCAAGCAGCAAGCACTAGTTTCAAGGACCCAGGAAGCTAAGTTTTACAAATTTTTAAGAGCTGGGTTACCATGGAGAGGACCTTGCAGGTGTGTCCTTGAGCTTCTGTGAGAAACCCTTTGTTCTTCCAGACTTCACTTTCCTGGCATTCTCTCTCAATATCACCAATGCTAACTTTAATATCTAACAATAATAAAAATAATAAATATCAGGGCAGCACCTGTGGCTTAAAGAAGTAGGGCACTGGCCTCATATGCCAGAGGTGGCAGGTTCAAACCCAGCCTCGGCCAAAAACTGCAAAATAATAATAATAATAATAAAAATCAGTTATTATGCACTAGAATTATGGTTCAGGTGCTGATCTAAATGCTTCCTTCATTTAATCCTGACAATAACTTTGTAAGGTGAATATTTTTATTACCCTCATTTTACATATAGGAAAAGCAAAGCACAGAATAGGTGTTCAATAACTTAAGGAATGTTGCTTTTTTGAAAAAACTAATGTGGTCTTGTCATTATTAATCCCAAGAGCCGCCAGATACCATTAGAACTAGAAATTGATGTCTTGGTACAGATAAAAGTCTATGCAGTGACATGAATATGGCTATCTGGTTTAGAAGGAGCTAGATTAAATGGCATTCCAAAGTTCACCGTATACTGGCCTTCAAGTTAATTGCTTCTTTTTTTTTCTAATTTTTTCTGAACTATTTTTATCACTTTTGTTTTCACACTGTAAATCACTTTCACTTTCCCCAGTCTCACCTATACCTAACCATTATCTACATGAGTGGTTGTTAGGAGCATAAATTGTACCTTTTCTTAAAATGTCAGACATATAAATAAGGTTACCATACCTGGGGAGAAAAAAAAATATTCCCTTCTCGGTACCAATAAGTAGCCAGTTCTTGTGTTAATTTAGTGTTTATCTTCTTTAAGATCTCTCTTCTTAAACAAGTCACTTCTAAAACCGATTTGAGGGTTATTCTAGATATTGAAATAATTGTTCTGTGGAGCCTCAGTTTTGCAGTTCTTTAACTGCATCATACACAAGAGCAAATGAACTTAGATCATTAACTGACTCGGGTTATCAACTGTAAACACTGGCATTTTAACAACTCCAATTGGCAGAGTACAAATGCATAACAAATGGAGACTGAGTGAAAGATGGGAGGCTGAGGTTTTTGTAGTCCAAGGATTGGTGCCAGATCATGCTGTTGGTAGGCACTGCCTACTGGCCACCATGCAGCTGGCCCTTCCAGCGAGGTAGAAAAGTCTTTCCAACACCTTTTGTTTCTAAACTGATTGGAGGTAGGAGACACCCATTTCCCTATACTGAAAATCACAGAAGGTCTGGTTCTGTAATAACGCAGGTAGTCCTCCCAGGTGGGGTGCAGGCCTCACGTGGCATAGGCAAGCAAATAAGAGGGAAAACAGAAGGCAGCAGAACAAGAAAGTACTTGAACCTATGGATTTGACCATCTGGTTCTTTGGGGGAAAGTCGTGACTCTTGTCCTTACTGTCTATTTAAGGAATTCCATCATTACACAGGCAGTGATAGAATAATGAAAGACCACTTCCCCAGGGGAATGAGGGAACACAGCTGAGCGAAACCAGGGCAAACACAGACATACACACACACGTACACTTTTGCTTCTATTCTTTGTAATTCTGCTTCTTTTCCTCTTAGATCCTGTTGCCTTACAAATTCTTGTTAATGCTCTGTGTATCTCGTACTCCAGCATCCCTAAGAGAGAGGATTTGATGAGTCTCATTAATCACAATAGTCCCTGAGCAAGCTCTCATTCTAGGCCTGTAGACTCAGTGACAGTGCTCCATGCACGTCCCTTCTGATGGCTGTACTGTGCTTGTGCAGTGCCCACCTGGTACGCTTTTGCTCCCAACAGCCATCACACGTATCTCCTTGTTGGAGAGCTGTCCTCAGGCTACATGAGGCCAGTATTTTCTGTACGCACAGATAGCAGGCAGTGCCTGGGAATTTATATACTCCCATGGTCAGCATTAACCAGTGATTGACATGTATGGAAGTATAAATGAAATGCCTCAGCTTCCTTGCCCCTGATGAGGTTGACTATGATGTGACCCACTTATCTACAGACCCATCCCTCGCAGAATTGAGACAAAGTTACCTTTTGTGGGGTGTTGTCTGACATTCAGCCTTGTCTTACTTCCCTTCGCCTGCCTCATGTCCCCTACAACTCTAATATGTGGTTTTTTCTGGGAATACCTCCTACCTTAAAAGTCCTATGAAAGCAAGACAAACTCCTTGGATTTTATTTGCAGATTATCTTCTCCAGAGCATTTTTACAGAAATCTTTATCCCAGTACCCATCTCTGAAAAGGCCGTTTCATATTCTGCTAAGCCACTTAGAGATTGGCTGCCTTTGAGGCAAGTTCCCATCCCTGATCCAATCAGCCGTGACCAGGGTTGCAAGGTCATGTGGAACAGATCATTATAATCTGCGCATATCTTTCCTTAGGGGCTTTGGCCATGGACCATGGCAGCCTCTCACAGTATAAGAAGAAGCATAAGCCAAGAGCCAGAGAGCTCTCCAGAAAATACATTCATTTTCATTTGGCTAATGTCTCCTGGTCATAAACAGGGCAAGGTGAAAACAAATGCAGGCAACAATTGTGAACTGA
>NW_003852493.1:6993500-7070712 GCF_000181295.1 Otolemur garnettii | reverse complement strand
AAAAAAAAAGAAAGAAAATAAAGTGTTCTCTGTACCCAGTGTAGAAATGACAATGTGTTATTTACAATCATCAACAGTACTTTAAAATATGAAAGAGAAAGATATAAGAAACAAATCCTGGGAGTACAGCTTCAACAGGGAAAACACACACACTCCCACATGCACTCACCCATACATACACACACACCACACACTCACACACCACACACACCCAAAGGACCCAGATCTCAAGCCTTCTCACTGAAAGCAATGTGAGATTGAACCACACTTAAGAATCTTAACAATATCTCTTTAGTTTTCCATTAACTCACAGGGGAAGTCTGACCACCCATGGGGCAGAAACCTATTATAGCTATTTACAAAGTGCCAAAGGTACACCTTTATTTATAGTTGTATTCTGTTTTAATTTTTGAATTGTTAGATATCTCTCTTTTATTCTGTAAATTGCACAGAGTAACCGCAATTGCATAGAGTAATTGCATAGGTGACTTATAGATTAAATTATTTCATTGTAAAAATATTAAAACACAAAAAAATCATTTAAATTGACTACTTAATTTACACACATGCCATAATGTCATAGTAACGCTATAAAATGGTCTACTAATGAAGGAAATCGCACAGCATACAGGGCATGTTTGAAGGAACAGAGGAAAGAAAGATCCATGAAAATACTACCCAAATTCATTTGCAGTGACCTAAGATAGCATGGTGGTCCAGATTCTAACCCCAAAAGGAAGAGGAAAAACCCAGTGTCCATTATGAAGCAAGTGAATATTTTCCTTTTTTCTTGAATTGTTGCCTGACTGCATTCATTTCTTTGCATTAAAGAGAATAATGCCAAAGAGTAGGGAATAAAAACCTAAGACTTAGTGTCAGCTCCCTTGGGGATGATAAGCATGCACAAAATTATGATACAAAGGAAAACCCGTCAAACATCCTTATTCTAACTGACAGAATCAGGATTGGCTTCCTGGAAGGGGTCTATTTAAACTAGACTTCAGGGAATAATATGATTTCCAAAAGAAGCAGCAGGGAATAGGATGCTCTAAGGGTTTATTTCAGTGATAACCAGTTTTCTCTATCACAGGATGAAGTAGCCCCTGTAAGTCTTACTATCTTTCTCAATCAGAGCTTTTCATTCATCTGTCTTTTAAAAAAAAAGCAAGAAGCCTGGCTGGGTCTTTTTTTTTACACAAGAAGGGTAATTATTTCATTTTTGGAATGTCCCTTGCAGCTGTCTTATCTCCATTACCATTGCTACCACTAAAATTCAGAGTTACATTATTGTTCCCTAGACCTTTGCAAAAATCCTAATCAATTTCTCTATTTCTAATCACTGATCAAATTGCTACCACGTTTAGACAAACATTATCACAAGGAAGCTGTCATTATGTCACCCTTTCAACTCAGAAGGCTTTAGTGAGCCCCAAACAAGTGCCATTTCAAGTACCTACCCCCTCCGTTCAGCGTGCAAAAAAAGACCAGACTAACCAAAGAGCACTACCATGTTCACAAAGATCAAAAGACCAGCCTCACTAAGACATTATCCTTCTCCAAATTAGTTCTTAAATTAAATGCAGTTCCAATGAAAAGCCAAATAGGGTTTTTTTGGTGTGAAATTTGGCTCATTGATTCTAAAGTTCATATTGAGGAGCACAATGGCAGGAATAGCCAAGATAATTTTGAAGAGGAAAAGCAAGTGAATTTCTCAACATATCAAAAATTGGGACTTATTCTGAATATATAATATGTAAAAATATTATGCTACTATTATCTCAGAGATGTAGAAAAGATATTTTTTAATGATACTATATATAAAGTCTGGATATTGTCCAGTGAATTTATAGATATGTATATATAATAGAGGTAGCGCTATGAATCAATGTAGAAAGAATAATGTTGGGATAATTAACTAAACATGGAAAAACTTTCTATTTTTAATCATAGAGCCAAATGTATCCAAATGAATTAAACATCTAAATGTTTTTCTTAATGTCTATAAGAAAATAGAGCCCGGCGCGGTGGCTCACACCTGTAATCCCAGCACTGTGGGAGGCTGAGAAGGGAGAATTGCTTGAGCTCAGGAGTTTGAGATTTACCTGAGCCAGAGTGAGACCCTGATTCATGAAAAATATGGAAATACCCAGCCGGGCGCCAGGGCGAGTGCCTCTAATCCCAGTGGCTACTGGAGGCTGAGGCAGTGGGATGCTCACAGCCCAAGTCTGTGGTTGCAGTGAGCTATGATGCCATTGCACTCTGCTCAAGGCATAGGGTGAGACTCTGTCTCAACAACAAAAAAAATAAGAAGAAAGAAAATATAGGAGAATAATTTTGTAATCTTCCAGTAGGAAAAGATTTATTAAACAAGAATGAAAACCATCATCACAAAGGAAAATATTTATACACCTGAATGAATTAAAGATTAAAATGTCTGCATAATAATTGGCTCAGTGCCCATAGCACAGTGGTTGTAGCACCAGCCACATACACCGAGGGTGGTGGGTTCAAACTTAGCCCAGGCTAGCTAAACAACAGTGACAGCTGCAACAAATAATAGCTGGGTGTTGTGGAGGGTACCATTAGTCCCAGCTACTTGGGAGGCTGGGACAAGAGAATCACTTAAGCCCAAGAGTTTGAGGTTGCTGTGAGCTGTGATGCCACGGCCCTCTACCAAGGGCAACATAGTGAGATTCTGTCTCAACAACAACAACAACAAAAAAGTCTGCATAATAAAAGATACCATAAAGAAAGAACACAGACCTCAAATTTGAAAAATATATTTATAATATGTCAAAGCATTATTATCCAGAATACAGTCACACATCACTTCACAACAGGGATATATTCTGAGAAATGCATCATTACATAATTTTGTCATTGTGCAAACGTCATAGTGTACTTACACAAACCTGGACAGTAAAGCCTGCCACACACTTAGGCTCTATCATATTGCTACTAGGCTATAAACCCACACCGCATATTACTGTACTGAGTACTATAGGTAATTGTAACACAATAGTAAGCATTCGTATATCTAAAGGTATAGTAAAAATACAGTATAAAAGATTTAAAAAATGGTAAAACTCTATAGGGCACTGACTGTGAATGGAGCTTTCAGGACTGAAAGTTGCTGTGGATGAGTCAGTGAGTGAGTGATGAGTGAATGTGAAGGCCAACGACAATACCATACACTATTGTAGATCTTATAAGTACTGTACGCTTAGTTTATACTAAATTTATTTAAAAGCTAAAGTAAAAAGTTAAAAATAAAAATTTTAAATATGCTCAGGTTTTTTCTCTCTCTCTTCCCCATTGATTCATGGAGGAGAGACTTAAAACTCTAGAGAAGGGAGGAACATGGTTGGGAGTACAGAAGGAGCTGTATTAAGACAATATAACCTTTATCCCAGGGATGCAAGGATGGTTCAACATATGCAAATCAATGAATGTGATACGTTACATCAGCAGAGCAAAAGCCCCAAATCCTCTGATCATCTCAATAGATCCAGAAAGAGCATATGATAAAATTAAACATCTTTTCAGGTAAAAAACAAAACAAAACAAAACAAAACTTTCAACTAATTAGGTCTAGTAAGTATACACCTCAAAAGACCCACAGCTAATATCACACTGAATGAGGGAATATTGAAAGCTTTCAAGAATTAGAACAAGAGGCTCAGCACCAGTAGTACAGTGGTTACAGCACCAGCCACATGCACCAAGGCTGGTGAGTTCAAGCCCAGCCCAGGCCAGCTAAACAACAATGACAACTACAACAACAACAATAAAAAAATAGCTGGGCACTGTGGCGGGTACCTGTAGTCCCAGCTACTTGGGAAGCTGAGGCAAGAGAATCACTTAAACCCAAGAGTTATAGGTTGCTGTGAGCTGTTACACCATGGCACTCTACCAAGGGTGACATAGTGAAACTCTGTGTCAAAAAAATAAACAAAAAAATCCCCAAAGAATTAGAACAAGAAAAGGATGCTTACATTCACCACTCATCTTCAATGTAGTTCTAGCCAGAACAATTAGGCAAAGAAAGAAATAAACAGCATCCAAATTGGAAAGGAAGAAGTTAAATTGTCCCTCTTTGCGGACAACATGACCTTACATCAAGCAAAACCTAAAGACTCCACCAAAAAAAAAAGTTCTTAGAACACATAAACAAATATAATAAAGTTGCAAGAGACAAAAATCAACATACAAAAACCAGCAACTCGGCTTGGTGCAGCTAGGGTGCCAACCACATGCACCAGGGCTGACGGGCTCAAACCTGGCCTGGAACCTGACAAATAACAATGACAACTGCAACAAAAAAATAGCTGGGCATTGTGGAGGGTGCTTATAGGCCCAGCTACTTAGGAGGCTGAGGCAAGAAAATCGCTTAAGCCCAAGAGTTTGAGGTTGCTGTGAGCTGTGATGCCACCGCACTCTACCAAGGGCAACATAGTAAGACTGTCTCAAAAACAAACAAACAAACAAAAACCAGCAGCACTTTACACACCAATAACAAACTAGCTAAAAAAGAAATCAACAAAGCAAATCATTTACAATAGACACACACACACACACCCCCTAGGAATAAATTTATCCAAAGAGGTGAATAATCTCTACAATACAAATTACTAAGCTCTGATGAAATAAAGAGGACATAAAAAATGAAAACACATAGCATGTTCATGGAGTGGAAGAATTAATACTACAAAAATAACCATACTACTCAAAGCAATCTACAGATTCAATGTAGTCCCTATCAAAATACCAATGGCATTCTTCATAGAAATAGGAAAAAACAACCCTAAACTGTGGATGGAACCACAAAAGACCCTGAATAGCCAAAACCACCTTGAGCAAAAAGAATAAAGCTGGCGGCATCACACTGTACCTGACCTCAAAATATACTACAAAGCTATAGTAACACAAACAGCATGGTACTGGCATAAAGAAAGACACATAGACCAATGGAACAGAATAGAGAACCCAGAATAAGACCCATGTATTTACAGACAACTGATTTTAAAAAAGACAATCTCTTCAAAAATAGTATTGGGAAAACTAAATATCCACATGCATAAAAATGAAGCTAGACCCCTATATTTCACCAAATAAAAAACTCCACATAGATTAAAGGTGTAAAGGTAAAACGCAAAACTGTGACACTACTTTAAAAAAAGAAATAGTAGAGGAAATACTTCAGGACACTGATCTGGGAAAATATTTTATGGAATAAGACCTCAAAAGCACAGGCAACCAAAACCAAAAATAAACAAATGGGATTATATAAAACTAAAAAGCTTCTGTACAGCAAAGGAAACAATCAACAGAGTGAAAGGAAAAAAACTAGAGTAAAGAGACAATCTATAGACTGGGAGAGAATACCTGCAAACTATTCATCTGACCAGGGATTAATAGCCAGAAGATACAGGAACTCCAACAACTCCATAGCAAAAAAACCCCAACTAATCCAACAGATCTGAATAGCTGTTTCTCAAAAGACATAAAAAATGACTAACAAATATATGTGAAAAAGTGATCAACATCACTATACATCAGTAAAATGAAGATCAAAACCTCAATGAGATATCATCTTACCCAGTTGGAATGGCTCTTATCAAAAAGATAAAAAAATTATTAAATGTTGGTGAGGATGTAGAGAAAAAGGGAACTCTTATACTCTGTTGAGGGGAATGTAAATTAGTACAGCCATTTTGGAAAACAGTATGTAGGTTTATCATAGAACTACCATGTAATCCAGCAATCCCACTTATCCAAAGGTAATGAAATCAGCATGTCAAAGAGATAGCTGCACTCCCATGTTCACTGTGGCACTATCTGCAATAGCCAAGATAGGGAATCAACCTGAGCTTTCACCAGCAGATGAATAGATAAAGAAAATGTGTTATGTATGTACCATGGAATACTACTCAGCCACAAACAAGAATGAAAGCCAGTCATTTGCAGCAATATGGATGGACCTGGAAGACATTATGTAAGTGAAATAAGTCAGGCACAAAAAGATAAATCCCACATGTTCTCGCTCATATGGAGAAGCTAAGTAAGTTGATTTCATAGAAGTAGAGAACAGAATAGTGGTAATTTGAGTGTGAGAAGGGTAGGAGGAAAGGAGGATTTGGATGAGGGATAGGGAGAGGCTGCTTAACAGACACAAAAATACAGTTATATAGGAGGAAAGCGTTCTATCATCCTAAAACACTGTTGGGTGACTACAGTTAGCAATTAATTAATTGCTATATTTTCAATAGCTAGATAAAAGGATTTTGAATGTTCCTAACAAAGAAATGATAAGTGTTTGAAGTGATACACATGCTAATTGCTCTGATTGATCATTACATAGTGTATACAAGTATGAAAATGTTACTTGTACCCCATAATTATGTACAACTATCATGTGTCAATTAAAAAATTTTGTAAATAAATAAACAAAAATATAAGGGTGCTGGCTTTTCCTTCCAAGGCTGAGAAAGAAATGAAGCAACAGTGCAGTTCTCAACCTGTGGGTCGAGACCCCTTTGTAACAATGAAATTATATCCTGCATACCACATATTTACATTACAATTCATAACAGTAGCAAAATTACAGTTATGAAGTAGCAGTGAAAATAATTTTATGGTTAGGGGTCACCACAATATGAGAAACTGTATCAAAGGGTCATGGCATTAGGAAGGATGAGAACCACTGCGAATCGAGAGATGAGAGATGTGAACTCCTATCAGGTGGCCTTGAGCCTATCAGCAGAGTAAGAGGCACTTTCCTCTCCCCAGAGGAAGCTCATGGGGAGATGGAACTGGATCCTGAAGAGGTAAAGTTTGGACCATCTACTTCATGGAGAGATTGGTGAGCCAGTGAAAATCCAGTAAATAGTAATGTGGTTAAATACAGTAATGTCATAATGTCATATTTCTCAGTGTCAGAATGTCTTAGTAGGACTCTCAAAAATATCCCTAAAAATCAAGAATTCAGCATTGCTAAATATAATTAACAGGTGAGGTGGTCCAGAATTTTGGCCCTGTGTTGAGATTCAGCTTTATATCACACTCCAATTCCGGGTTGTATCACACTCCAATTTCCAAACCTAGAAAATTTGACCTTTTCTATCTTCTGCTAAAGTTGGGGAAATAATTATTCTAAAGTGTAAACCTGATCGATTTCCCTGAGGAGCAAAGACTCTTGGGCTTTGATTATTTATCTTCCTAACTGTTGTTTTCTTGGAAACATTTCAGCCATGAATTTAGTTAATCCTGAGGAAAGAACCTCCAATTACATAAGTAAAAGGCAAACACATCACCCCGGTTCTCCACTCCTTGTCAAAACACAGTGAACACATACATGTCTTTGCCAAAGTCAAAACGTATCCTTTCATCACATTTCTTACATCCAGAAAATCATCTGTACCAGGGAAATTGTTTTCTTGCTCTCCAAACATGCACATGTGATAAAAATGTTTCCTAGGGAATTCCCACCACGCACTCCCACCCTAAACACATTCCTGATCCTTGTAACACACCCCAGCCAACACTAGTTTTCTCCATCTCCTCAGACATAAGAGACTGAACGAGGAGTGGCAGTGGTGGGTATAAATTTATACACGGGTACCAATCTCTGGGGTCTGCACTGAAACACTCTAATGCTCCTCATATCGACAATGGTCACCAAGCCTGCTGGGCCTCAGTTTCCTCATCTATAGAGCAGGAAAAGAACAACTCCAAGGTCTCCATAAGCCGGTGTAAATCTACAGTTCCTTGGTGTCTGGGTATGAAGTTTACGTCCACCACATCCACTCCTCGTTCAGTCTCTTATGTCCCTGTTCTATAGATACACGTATCCTAACAGCACATTTCTTCATCTGCGAATTCCACAATTTAAAATTTGTGGAGAAAGTTCAGTTTATTTAAACAAGATGAACTGTGAAATTTTTGTTTTTATTTTTGTTTTTTTAAGTGGTTGAATTATAACCTTATATTTGCCCTGTGGAGTCTATATCCTTAACTCTAGTCCTCAGGAGTTTACTTATGACCAGAATCAAGCAGATCTTTATTATTGCGGTGTAGTGGGAATTGTTTAAAATTTATTCTTAGACCAAAACCTCATCTGGGCCTCCTGGGTCCTCCTCACTACACCTGGGGCCATCTGTGGGCATTATCACAACTTCGGTCTAGATGCATCCCACACTGGCCCGCTTGGTGCCGAGCTCTCCTGTGACTGAATTCGTGACATGTGCAGTTTTCCTTGTCCATAGCTAACTTGATTTCACACGCTGTCTCTGGGTACATTTTCTCATGCTGGATAAATATAATTAAGGTCCAGAAGGGGAATGAAAGCCATGCTACACAGTTTAATTGAAGGAATTTAATTGTCAGAAATAACTAGTTACAGAAATTTTGATAGAGCTAAAAATCGGTGGGAATGAGGCTACCTAGAAAGTAACAGTGACAAGAAGCTACTGCCGTCCATCCACAGGGCCTGAGGGATGGAAGGGATAATGATGTCTGTTATCAGTATAGGAACCAGGGCTACTCTATGGGAGCCAGAACCCTGGGGGAAAGAACCACCCAAAAGGAGCTGGTGCATGGCAGGGGCTCCCTGGCAGGAGTTGAAACACAAAGGATGGGGCTTCCAGGCAGGAGATGGAGCCATAAAAGAGACAGTGCTTGACATGCTCCCAAAGCAGAGAGGAAAGCAATACCCTGTGTTCTCCCCATCCCAAACTGCCATCTCATGCCAGGAAGTCCCAGTGGCTGCATCTAATCGGAAGGCAATGGGCAAGGGAGTTTGGGAGGTCAGGGGAGCTCCACGGAGTTATCACAGGGAAGGGAAGGAAATGGATCTAAGAGAAAGCAGGCAAATAACCTGTCCAAGAACAGGAAAAGGTAATATACAAATAACTAATAAACATGGAAAACATGGCCAACCTCATCAGCAATCAAGGAAATGCCATTTTAAACCACAGCAAGATACCCCTTTAGCCCTCACCAAAAACTTTAAAATACTAAACGTGGATGAAGATGTTCAGCAGTGGGAATACTTGTGCACACCAGTGGGAGTGGGCACTGGAAAGCACGTTGGCATTGCCCAATAACTTTGATACTGAACGTATCCTCTGTTCTAGGAATTCCACTTCTAGGACCATATCCTCAGGAAGCTCTAGCAATGTGGACCAGGAGACAGGTACCAAAATGTTCACAGAAGCATTGTTAAGGACAGCAGACTACCCAAATGGAACCTACCCTGCTGGAAACTATTCAAACATCCACCAACAAGAGAATGGATAAAGTGTGTGGTTTTATTCATATAATGGAATAATGCATAAAAACGAATGAACTATCGCTATCCACACTAAGACAGATGAATGTAACAGATGTGATTTAGAGCTAAAAAGACAAGTGTCAAAAAATACTTACAAGGATTCTATTTACATAAAATTCAAAAATCTGTGAAATTATATACTGTTTAAGGAATAAATTATATATAGGAAAATGATAAAGAAATGAATAATGCTTTGGAGGCTAAGGCAGGAGGATCACTTGAGGCCAGGAGTCTGAGACCTGGGACTCATGGGAATAAGGTAAATATGACCCAAAAGAAATCCATAAGCACAGCTACTCTTAGATATATTTTATAATTAAAATATATCTGAGACCTGGGACTCATGGGAATAAGGTAATATGACCCAAAAGAAATCCATAAGCACAGCTACTCTTAGATATATATTATAATTAAAAACATGACTTTAGAGACCCTAAAAGCCCATTTCCCCCCCTCCTTAATTGTTATTAGTAATAAAATATTACTAGTGTTACTAACACTGTCAGACATTCATGCAAGCGCTAGAGCTAGATTTCAATTATGGTATCTTCAGTTGTGGCTATTGACCTTGGCTTAGTTTCCAAATCCATAAACTGAAGATAATAGCAGCACCTACTTCATAAGATGATTACTAAACAAGAGAGTACATGAGAAATGCTTAGCACAGCGGCCTGGTGCCCAGTGGGTGGCAGATGTCTGTCAAGTTTTTTACACTACTTTTTAAAATTCTATTTTTTAATTGACACATAATAATTATATATATTTATGGAGTACATAGTGATGTTTTGATACATATAATGTATAGTGATCAGATTATGGTAATTAGCATATCCGTCATCTCAAACATTTATTGATATCTGTTATTTTGTTTATTCCATTGCCTCAGCTTGGAGTCCTTATCACCTCTACCTACTGAATTCTACTCATCCAAGGATATCCATTTCAGTGCCTACACACCCTCCCTCCCATGCCAATTTCCCCTTCTTTTAAATGCCTAGACCCTAGACCTCCAATTGTCTGCACTGTTTATGGGGCATTTACTACATATTTATTTATTCATCCAACCAGCAAATCACGTGTCACGTACTAGGAACATAGAAGTGAGTGAAGCAGTCACTGCTTTCGTGAAGCCTGCAGCCTGGTGAGGAGATAGACATTAAACAACTGAGTAAGCACATAATGACGTAGTCCTCCCGTGCTAACTGCTATCAGGAAAAAGTGTGGGGTGCCTTGAGACCTAGCCTGTAGAGTCAAGAAGAAAAGATTTCTTTGAGGAAGTGACATTTAAGATGAGACCTGAGGAAGTGACATTTAAGGTGAGACCTGATACACTGCTTTCTACTGTTGCCATCAACCATAAATATTTACTGAGAATATATAATCTGGGTGGAATATCAATGCACATGTTCCTAAAGAAAAAAAACGGTGGGAGGAGGGAGTATATATTAAATGCCAATGAACAGAATGTACAATCCCATACAGATGTTTGGAGGAGGAGTAATCCTGAGGGTTACGCCCCCTCATAGAAATACGACGAGGAAAGGGAAAAAGAGGCATTCTGGGTCTGAGCACATGGGCAGAGATAGGAAAGGCAATGTTACCATCCAGCTGGGTCCTTTGCCCACTGCCCAGTGAAGGGACAATATACTGAGACAGAAAATGCTGGAGCCGAGAAAGAGTTTTATTTTACAAGGCATGAGGCAAGGTCATGGGAGTCATTTCTCAAATTCATCTCCTCGAGAATTTGGGGGCCAGGATTTTTAAAGGTGGTTTGGCAAACAAAGGGCTTGGGAATTGGATCTGCTGTTAGTGGGGATGAACTCATGGGATTAGGGTGCAGAAATCACCTTGTCAGTTGGGAGGTTTCCTGGGTGGGGGGTTTCAGGGCTGCTGGATACATTCCTACTCCTATCCACAAGTCTGGTTGGTGTTAGCAGGTCCCTAGAATAAGTCTGAAAAACACATCAAAGATTAGCTTTAGGGTTTACCACAGCAATGTTATCCATAGACACACAAGTCCTGGGTTCTGTGAGGGCAGTATTACCTATAGAAGTAGCAGGGGAGGGGGATCCAAATCCTGTTGGGGAGGATGGTGCCATTAAGGGACAATGGCTGGCTAACTTCTGACTATACCTACACTTTTATGAAACCTGGACTTTGATTACTATTTATAACTTGTAATTCTACATTATTTTAATATAGATAGTTTCAGCAAGACAGGTTCAGACAGGCAACTTGAACCAAGGAGTGACGAGGGGGAAGTTAGGAATAAAAGGTCAGTCTGTACAGGTACTTGCTTTATCTTGGAGTTGTCTTGTGGTGTCATGGGCCTCTCTGATACTCTCCTAAAGACCTTAGATTCCTCTTCCTCCTCAAAAAATTGTGTTTATAAAGCTTCATAAAATTTCGGAGGTTCACAAAGCCCTTTGACTTCCATTTAGGAACCCCTGCTATAAGCAAATAGCACTGAAAAGGTCTAAGCGCCGTAGAACCACGGTGTGTTGCAAACAGCGTTTAGAAGGCTGCGTTTGGCAGAGAGGGAAATAACTGTTGGCGGTGAGGTCAATTGAGAAACTGCTGCCGTGTAATGCAAGCAGGAGCTCAGGGAGCCCTAGGCTAAGCTGGTGGCTCCAGAATTCATTCATTCATTCATTCATAAAGCTAGCATGTAGTGAGAGTTTACTCTGGGACAGGCCTTGTGCCCAGGGCTGAGGTGGCAATAATGAGAAAAAGAATACTGCCCTCAAAAAGCTCCAAGCTGGGCAGGACCAGAAAGCAAGGCAAGCAGCCACAGAGGCAGAGGGTCAGGTCAGCAACAGGTTCTCTTGCTCAGAACTTTCCAGTGTCCATTCTTTGAAGAATAAAGTTAAAGTCTTCTGTACATATTTTTAAGGCCCTTCACAAAACAGCCACAACTCACCTTTCTGCTGGAATTTCCACGTAGGCCCTGACCACAACCACTTTCATCTCTCTCACACACGCACATAGTGTGACACAGCTGGACTCGGGACTATTCTGCCCCTGCTTTGCATATTTCTTCCTCTGTTCTGTCATTACTTTCCTCCCACCACCTTACACCTGGCCAAATTCCTACCCACTCTTCAAGGTGCAGTTGAGCTGTTGCCTTCTTTGAAGCTCTGTCCAAGTCTCCTGTTCATTCTTCCCTGAGTCACTGTGTGTGCCTCAGTCTCAGCCAGTACTCAGTGAGCGCCAGAGCGCGGGGACGTTGTCTTTTCATCCCCCGGGTCCCCGCCATGCCCACTTCCTGTGACAGCAACTGCTCAGGGTACCCGCTGAACTGAAAGGTGGGGGGAGGGGACAGAGTCAGCGCAGCTTTGGGAGCCTCTGTGAAGCCTTGGCAGTTGGAATCAGCAATGGCAACCTCAGCCGTTGCATCCTCCTGGAAACACTGCTGAGCAACAGGATGGAGCCCGTCCCACGTATACATCATGTGCTTGTTAAATATGCAGTTTAAAGGTAACAGGCTTCACATCCAAGCAACTGAGGGCATTGGAATTTGGCCTCATAAAGACACGGAATGATAGCCGTGCCTATAGGGAGAGAGTAAGTGGCGCTTGCAATTTCTGATTCTGGGAGTAGACTTTCGCGTTTCCATTGGATTGTTATTATTAAATTATTAACAAAAGAGCACACGTGCAAAGGTCAGAGGGTTATAAAACCTACATCATCCTTGGAGTTTTGTAGGGTCACTTGGATAACTCTTGCTTTTAATTCTTTAACAACTCCAGGTAGAACAGCGGTGTACCATTGTCCCACCTTGTGTGAACTATCAAAATACCCAGAGGTTGCCTAGGACGTCGAATTCCTTAGCCTGGCTGGCCACTGCGGCCACACGAGGAGTGCATATTTCCTAGCTGGGGTATGTAGGAGAGGATGTGGGTGCCCTTCCAGCCCAACCTGCTCTGGACCAGGTAGAGGGCAAGGTCCTAAACTGACCGAACTCACCCACCAGGGCCAAGCTAAGTCCCAGCTAGGGCCGCATCTCCCCGGCTTTACAGATGCAGAGGCGGGAACCCGAACCTTCTTCGACAGACACCGACAGCCTCCTCGCAGGACCCACGCGACGCAGAGGACCAGAGCCCCGCTACCCGCTGCACCCGGGTCCCGCCCTCGCCTGGACCCGCCCCGCCCGGGACCGAGGTGACGCCCGTCTGATTGGGCGAGGGCGGCGGGGGCGGGACCTGTGCGCCCCGGGAGACCCGGAGCAGGGGCGCTGGCCCGGCAGGCTGGGCTCTCCGGGAGGGTGGGTGCCGCGAGCGCCCGAGCACCGAGTCGGACGGCGCGGCCGGCTCAGGATGAGGCAGCGCTGGGCCACCCCTCGCCGCGCGGCGGGGCTCCTCCTGCTTCTCCTCCCGTGCTTTGGGCTGGCGCAGCCCTCTGGCCGCTCAGGTAACCGCGGGCGCGTCCGTCCGCCGGTCCGTTGGGGGCCTCGACGCTACAGGTCTGCGGACTTTTCTCCTCCTGGCCCAGGGCCACGCTCGGGGTCAGGTCACAGCTGCTTTGCTCCGGGGCTGGGGATGAGGGGTGGGGGTTCTGGAGCCAGACAAGTGAGCCGAGAGGAGGTCCGGCGGAGAAGGTGCCCCACTGCCCTCGGGCAGGAAGGAAGGCGCAGGGAGATGTGAGAGGGCAGGGCCCTCCACCCTCTCAGGTGCGGAGGGGACCGTGTCCCTTGTAACCGAGGCGCTGAGGGTCTTTTCCAGGTAGATCCCCCGCACCTTACTCCTCATCTTTTCTCTAAAACAGTGGTTCTCAACCTTCCTAATGCCGCGACCCTTTACTACAGTTCCTCATGTGGTGGTGACCCCAACCATAAAATTACTTTAGTTCCATAAAACTATTTTCGTTGATTTTATAGTTGGGGGTCACCACCACATGAGAACCTGTATTAAAGGGTCGCAGCATTAGGAAGATTGAGAACCACTGCAAAACGCTGCATCCCTAGAATATGAAGCTCCTCTCCTCATCTCCCCGCACATCCTACCCTCCCGATCTCCCTCTTCCTTCACCCCTTGGTCTCCTTGGCCACCTGGGTCACTCAGCGTCCCAGGGGCTCCCACTCACAGCGCCAAGGATTCCCCGTCACTGCCCGCCTCACTGCACTCACGCTGCCCGTTAAAAAGGAAGTCAGGATCAAGAGTCTGTTAGGATGCCTTCCCCCACCGCCTAGAGCAGCAAATCTTTCCTCTAATTGTCTCATCTGCCCCAGATGATCCTCTTTCCCCTCCCCAAGGCTGACAGCCCCATGCTGAAGCGGGGGTCGCTTGCTTGGGGAGGGTCTCTTGCCTCTCACTACAGAAGCAGGCCCAAGAAGAGACCGCTTGGCTGATCCTCAGGGTCAGGGTGGTGACAGCCCCACCAGCCACCCTGGCAGCAACCAAATTTTACTTTTACTTTCTCTTTTTGCCTTGGCAAGAGGTGTGCTGAGGACCTCATTTCTTGGTTGGGCTGCGTAATGAGAAGTCTACAGGCAGTTTCCATCCACAACTTCTCTTATCTTGCCTGTATGAGGAAGGAAAACCCAGTGTCTCCAGTGGAGACAGTCTGAATAATATTATTTTTTGTGGCTCTTATTTTCTTTACAGCTAAGCTAAAGTGATGGGCAGGGGTTTCACTGAGTGAGCAGCGTCGTCCTATCTACATAGGACCCTGCTCTGATTCACACTTCTCCATTCTTCTTTGACCGTCTCGGCTGGGAACTTCCAAAAGAGCCATTACTAATAAGATGGTTTACTGGGGTGAGAATTCTGTTCTGCCTGCCCCATGATCCGAGGAGAAAACTGTCACTGCAGAAACTCACTACAGTGAAAACACCTAAGCTTTCAGTCACTATCTATATCTGCTTTTTTCCTGTCTGTTTTGTCTCCGCCATGAAATTCAATGTTTTCTTAATTCTTGCAATATCTACAATCTCTGGCCTTCTCATCAACCCAAAGCAAAGAGCACCACATTGAATTCTATTCTCCTTGCACGTAGGTCCCCACAGGTATTTGTTTTCTTCTATTCTTCCTTACTCCTAGCAACCAGCCTGGTTGGCTTTTACCCTCAGAGCAGACTTGTGGCCTTGTTAGGGGAAGTACTGGAATTCTGAACACCCAGCTATCTGGGTAACTTGTTTGGCAGTGTATCAGCTTCATGATGCTAATGAAGGTGTATACACCTTGTCGCGTGTGCATGGCTGGGCTGGGGTCACTCAAATGCTGAATCTGTTCCTCCATATCCTTGGGGACATGCCAAGTGCTCAGGTTATTTCTTTGAGGCAGACTGAACAGCTCCCACTAAAAATAGAGATTAATGTGGGGAAACAGCATGAGAGGACAAGATCTCTAGCTTATGTATGAATGCTGATACAGACATTATATATGAAGGCTAATACATTTCCTTAAAATATATAAATAATTAATATCTGTACTAAATGACTACTAACATGTCAAAAATTGCAATTGTATACTTGGTTCCACCCCACATTCTCCCAGCAGTCTGGTAGCAGAGGTAGGTCTCCAATCTGGGACTCCTAACATCTTACTCCACTGTTCTTTCCACTATACTAAGAGGTATAGCTCATCTATTGGATCCTCCAATGGCAGCTTGAAAACTCTAGAACTTCAACCTGTAAAGGAAAGCAAAGCTATTGCTTGCCCAGTTCACTTGTTTGGGGTCAAGGTGCAATGCAGAATGCCCAGGAGAGAAAGCAGCAAGATTACTGGGGAGGAGAAGGAATATTTCCAGAAAGAGTAATGGACATGTCTCCTACAGGAACAAACTTTTTCTTCTCCTTTGATTCCTGATATTTGGGACACAGATTTGTTTTGGAGGCGTGAGAGAGAATAGTTAGGAAAAGAGATAGTTCAGCAGTCTGAGTGACTAGTGAATACGTAGGAGAAGGACATTAGCCAGAGTGTGAGTGGCAATCTTAAAAGATAGTACATTTTCCTTTTTTTGTTGACTAGCCTCCCAACCTGTGTCCATCAGTAGAGAATGACAGAGAAATGTCCAAAAAAAAAAAAAATAGAGTGACAGATGGAAGCTGCTATGGCAAGCATACAGAGCTACTACCCTGTGCAATATTTTAAAATTCAGATTTAAAAACAGAAATAACTTAGAGCTTTAAAGAATTTTTGTTGTTCCCGTTATTTCTCCTGTTGCTGCTACCTACTCTTTTTTATTTTTTTTGGCTAGGGCTGGGTTTGAACCCACTACCTCTGATAAATGGGGCCGGTGCCCTACTCCTTTGAGCCACAGGTGCCACCCCTGTTGCTGCTACTCTTAAAACAAAAAAAAATCCCATGCAAAGTTCAAAGTGCAATTAGACTTCATTTTGTGGATATCATTTACATAGTGAAATTTCCCCTCGCGTCACCAGACCCCAGAATGAGAATTTTTAATTCTGAAAAACCGTGAATTATTACTAGAAGAGGCATTTAGTGTTAAAACTGGTGATTGTGAAGCTGGTGTCAAAATGAAAGCACCTTTTTGGGGAAACAAAATTTTGTGGGTCTTTCTGCTGAACTCCGGTTCATTAATGATGATTATTTAAGCTTTTCTAAAATATCTTCGTTTTACTTTCATCAACATGATGATCTGTGCCATAACTTTAAATTTTTTTTCTTTTTTAAAAAAACTAACCAAATCCTTCCATTATAGTTTGTTGTTAACAGTGTAAAGCTTACTCTATAAACTTATGCACAAGAAACTATGCATTATGTTCAGAATATCAAACTTAATTTGATTCCGAATTCCCAATCTACCAGATTGGCAGAACTTTGATTTCTGTCATTGTGGGGATCTTCCCCAGTTCACAGAAAGTGTCAGGGGAACATTCAGGGAGGTTTCTCCTTTAGTTTTCAGATTCCACTGGTTACTTCTGAGTTTCCCATTGTCTAAACCCACAAAACCGTGAGTCTGACGGCGGAGATGATTCTTGGAGCCTGAGGATCAGCCCCCTTCAGTAATTCACACAGTCAGTCCCCCAGCCCCTCCACACTGTGCTGCGGGGGTGAGGATGGAGCTGGCCACGGGGCCCTGCCCTCACATCCTTGCCTTCCATTTCCTCTCATTTCTTTACCCCACTGTTCTACTGCTCCCTCGGAAGTTTCTCCATTTCCTCTGAGACACCTCAGTGAATTCAGGCTTCCACAAAAGGTTCAGGGGAAGCGGTGTTGAAGCAAATTCTCCTACGGTACGTTCTCCTACGGTACGTTCTCCTACGGTACGCTCACACTAATTTGCCCCAGCACAAAGGAGCATAGAGGCCTGACTGCATACATGCATCAGAGGAAAGGAAAGGTCTGGAACATACAGTGAGAATGCAACATTGTGTTTTCGTGAAATGATTTACCCAGCTATAGTGGCTACAGTGTAAGCAAGACAGAAATGTGGTGCCAAATAGGCTCAGGACATTTTTCATTTACCCTAAACCACTTGTCTCAGGAAGATGAACATTAAGGGGCTTCTTTATCTTAGTAAATGGGGGGTGGGGGTCTTTAATGGCAGTAACACACATACTACTCTAGTTGCGTCACATGTATTTAGCTCATTTCACCCGCGTATCCACCATATAAAGTAGGCACTATTTTACAGAAAACTGAAGCACAGAAGTTAATGATTTGCCTCGATCACAGGGCTAGTAAGTGGCAGAAGCAGAACATGAACCCAACAGACTGGCTTTGGAGCACACACTCTTACTCTGCAGGTGGCACCACCTCTCCAGCCACCACTGTTCTCATACTCCGCCCAGTAATTACAGCTTATAAAGTTCCGAAGGGACAGTGCCGTGTGCTCAGATTCTCCCCAGCAAGCAGGGAGCAGGGCACACCGACCACATAATTCAGAACCCTAAACTGTCTTCCTTCACTGTCTGTCTTGACTCAGGCAATGATCCATTCACCATCGTCAATGCAAACACAAGCAAATGCATCAAACCCATGTCCAACTGGATAGTAGCAATGGACTGTGTTGACACTGAGGACATGTTATGGAAATGGGTGTCCCAGCATCGACTGTTTCATTTGCACTCCCAGAAGTGCCTTGGCCTAGATATTACTAAACCTGAAGATTCCTTGGGATTGTTTAGCTGTGACTCCAGTGTCATGCTGTGGTGGAAGTGTGACCACCACTCAGTGTATGGTGCTGCCCAGTATGGGCTGGCTCTGCAGAGCGGTCATGCCATAGCAACTACAGATGCATCTGATGTCTGGAAGAAAGGAGGCTCAGAGGAAAGCCTCTGTGACCAGCCCTACCGTGGTGAGTACTGGGGAGGGACTTTGACCATTTGCTGTATGCTTGATAAAGGGGGCACTGAACATTCATAACTGTGTAAAAATAGTTATACGTTTATTGTGCAGTGAATGAGTTATTCAGTTCCAGGTATCAAGAAGTTACTTTGAGCTACATTCTTACTACACACCTGTGAGGCAGGTGGTATGTGCCCCCCACCCCTTTATAGGTAAAGCTAGGAGAGGTTAAGTGCCTGTCAGAGGTCACACAGCCATGGTGTGGTAAACCTGGGATGTGAAATGTAGCTGATGCCTGGAGCATATGTACTTCCTATGGTGACATTCTGAACCCTAGAGGAAAGGAAACGTTAGATTAACAAGAAAGGTTCATATAGGCCCAAAGTGAAATAATCAAATAAATCAAACTGATTTTATTCTGAGTTTTAAAAGAAGAAAACAATGTGTTTCTTTTTGCCTACAGATTTTTATATAAGGAGAACATTTTGAGTTTCATGTGGGCTTATTTATTTTCATCGTTGGTGTGTCAATCACACTTTAATGTTTGTATTTATGATTCAGCATTTTAAGAGTGGACTTTTTCTATATTATTTCCAAAAATAAGTAGATGAATATTGCTTTGGGGGGAGCTGATCATCGAGTTGCTCTGAGTCTAGAGACTGGATTGCAACCAATTTCCAAATTTCAAAAGAATGAGTACATTTATTTTTTTAACCACTAAATGTAATAAGCTATCACCCAAGTAAATATTTTTCATTATGCTGCTGTAAATTACATGAAGTATTGATCTATCAAAACATCTAAGTCCTGTTATCTTACTCTCACCTTTCTGTACATGCTTACATAACTTAATAGAGGTTTTCATCTCTTAAAGCTCATTTAAGCTCAATTTGGCCTTAGACTCAGGGTAACAGCTTCACCTTCATCATTCTCAATACCTGTATAAGTTTTTCTCCTGGAGAATCTCTATTTCCCAATAAAGATATAGGAAATCTGAGAATGGCAGGTTCTACTGCCATGGAGAAGTACTAGAGAATTAGAGATGGGCTTTCCTTTGCATCCGTCCCCAACTTTGGAGAAGTTGAGAAATCTGTTTCTGCTAGCCAGCTTCCTCCTCAACATAAAGTGGTTGCTGAAATTTAAACCAGTTGCTTTCTGGATGCCACTTCATGGCCAAGTTTAAATTTGGGGCTACAAAAGCCTTTCTCTAACTTAGCAACTAAGAGAAAACACAGAACCAAACAAAATGCCTTTTGGCCTAACTTGCCTCATTGTATTTGTCCACAGATCAGAAAATATCATTTCAGTTTCCTGCCCCTCATTTCTTTGAGGTGCATAATTGTAATCTTAAACTCCCTCAGTCCCCAACCTGAGTTTATTTCAATATAGCTGGTTTTCTTTTTTACCCTATGTGTTGTATCTGTGCATTCATAATGTTCTTCTGAGAAGGGTGTCTGTGGGCTTCACACAGATGCCAAAGTGATCAGTGGCATAAAAAGGACTAAGAACCTACCCAGAGCACTAGCCAAGAGAGCTTAAGAGTGCCACCAGCACAGCCCACGGGCATCAAGTCTTTCTTGACCTTTTCAAATGCAATATTTGCAACACCAAAAAATTTTTAAAGGCATACCTCTGGTTTTACTTTGCGAAGAGGCTAGATAACTGGTACCATATAGGACCTACATATCAGAATCAGTGAGTCACCCTAGAGTTTTCCTCCTTTGCTGTCCCAACATTCAGATATTATCAATTCTTAAATCCTGGCAATTCTACCTTTTAAAATGTATGTATGTCCCTTCCTGTTCTTAGGTTAGGGACTGCTGTTGAAGTTAGGGGCTTTCTCTAAGACTGCTGTCTCAGACTCTTGATACGGGTCCCTTCCTCACTGCCTTCTTAGCTAGAAGTTTAGAAATAAAAAAGCTAAGGTACCTGAGTCCCAACAAAGTGATGTCCATGGTTAGCTAGTTTGAACAGCAAAGCCAGGGCTCAAAAGGATTCCTTTCCTCAAATAATAGCTTCTTTACTTCTCCATTGGCTTTTGCAGTACAGAAAAGATTTACTTCTAATATAAGAACGTCTATTTATCACTATGCCATGGGTTGCCTTCCCTCCCTCCTGTGTGAGTTATGTCGTCCCAGAGAAATCTTAAGCTGTATAAATTCTACAATTGAATTGCTTTTTGATTAGAACCCAGTTATGCATTTATATCGTTAAGATATCTTGACCTTACTAGCACTTTTCAAATTGTGAATGTTTGGTGAATCATGCAGAGAAATGAACTTTCGGTGGAAGGGTGGCTGTAGAATTATCTGAACTTCTGGGCAGCTCTTAGAAGGCTGCCAATCTCTTTAACCACTGAAGCCATTAATCTGCTAGTTTTCCATCTAAACAGTTCATCTCACAAATGTATGCCAATCGCATAATAAGCTGTTGTTTTAAGGATATTATCATCATAAATTCACACATTGAGAGAAGATTCCTCTCAGGAAAGTGTGTCTTGCTAAGGAAACTCATGAGATTTAAGAGATCCAGCAGTAGCAAAGAATGTGTGGGAATAAACTGTTTGTGAGTGGTTAGCATAATTTACCTACTGCTTTTGTAGATGTTTTTGTATGCTTCCCAGTCTTCAAAGCATATTGTGACTAAGAGAGATTTGGTTTTTTTGTGGTTGTTGTTGTTTTGTTTTGTTTTGAGACAGAGTCTCACTTTATTGTCCTTGGTAGAGTGCTGTGGCATCACAGCTCACAGCAACCTCCAGCTCTTGGGCTTAGGCAATTCTCCTGCCTCAGCCTCCTGAGTAGCTGGAACTATAGGCACCCACCACAACACTCAGCTATTTTTTCTTGTTGTTGTTGTTGTTGCAGTTTGGCTGGGGCCGAGTTCGAGCCTGCCACCCTCGGTATATGGGGCTGGCGCCCTACTCACTGAGCCACAGTAAGAGAGGTTTTTTTAATTGAAGCCCATCATTGAGCTATAAAGTCTAACTCAAAACCTGAGGAGCCACCCAAGTTGTCCTCGTATGTCGATGACTCTAATCGGAGTGCCTATTCTCATCTCTGTCACTTACGGACCAATATTTCATGTAACTACTCTGCAAAAACGGGAATTTCACAAACAAATAGAATACTTCCCCTATAATCACACAGGTTCATGGTAAAGAACTAGTGAGGCAAATATATATGAAAGCATTTGATATTCCAAGAAATAGAAGGTTTTAGAAAAAAATCTGATGATTCTATTAAGTAACAGTCCCTGTGTTCAGGGACTGTCCTCATAATGTGATGTAATAAGGGAAGAGAAATTGATCATGAGATATTGGGGGATTTGGGTGTGGTTAAAACAAAAGCATAGATAATAAGCAGGACCCTTTTGTAAGGTCATCATATTCCTGAGCAGAAGAACCCTTTTCAAAACCATTTATATGATATAGGAAAACAAAACCAGTAATCCTTAAAAGATTGTTTGCAAAGGAAAGCATCCAGATTATTCTTCCCTTTTGCTATACTGCTACTTAATATATTCCAGACTGTTAAATTAAGTCTCACACTTGAACATTTAAGATAATAAAGAATATGGAATTAAACACTGTCCATCTTAACTTCACTTCTAAGCAAATCTGTGAGACATCTCAAGGGACCCTAATAGCCTGGAAAAGGGTGGTAAGATCTGATTACTATGCTTTATCTAATAGGCATTATTTGACCCGATAATGACCAGAGTATTAACCAAATTGAGGATATAGAAAAAGGTGACAGAAATAGATACAGGATTAGTTCTATAAAAACACCTTTCCGAAAGGACTATTTTGACGTGAGCATTGAGCACTTCCTCTAGCATATTTAAGGTTGGTATTGCTTTTCAGCTCCTCTCCAGGTACCAGGGAAAATAATTAAAATAAAACCTGTGTCCATTACCTCATTGGCCAACAGCTGGTCCCATGACTGCCCTGTTGAAGTTGTTCTTCTTTCATATCCCAAATTACAGTGCCCTCTCCTTCCCCAAGAATCTACTCAGATATTCAGTTGTTCTCCCTTTAACTTCCTCAAAACCCACAATCTCAATTCTACCTCGAGTCTCTAAATAAAGGGACCATGTGTCCATCTCTCTAACTCCAGAGGTGGTTCCAAAGTCCACAGCCACTCTCAGTAATTTCAAGGTATTTTTCTGGCCCCACACTTAGCAAAAAACAGAAAATAGAACTAAGTTCAATATCAGGCAGGGCGTCCTTTCTGGTGAAACACTGTGCCACCCACAGCAGATTAGTAGCCCCTCGCTTGACCGAGCCAATCTCGTTTAGCTTTTCATCATCACAATAAATGAAGTTTTTCTTAGATTATCTCACTGAGTCCTGTTCCCAGTGTGCAAATGCAGAAACTAGGGCTAACAGAGATTGGATAGCTTGCCTGATGCCACACAGTAGGTCAGAGGAGCCAGAAGGAGCCAGAAGTCAAGTGCAGACCTAAATCATCAGCATCCATGCTCTTCACTTCCACGCTAGGCAGCCCACTCAGATATCAAATTCTCACAAGTGAAAACAGCAATCTTTCTTTAAAAATAGCTTTAGAAATGCACTAACTGAAGCTGGTTATCAGGTTTTTAACTCTCTCTTCCTCTATTCCCTCTCCAAACCACAGAGATATATACCAGAGATGGGAACTCCTATGGGAGACCTTGTGAATTTCCATTCTTGGTTGATGGGACTTGGCATCATGAGTGCATTCTTGATGAAGATCATAGTGGGCCATGGTGTGCCACCACCTTAAATTATCAATATGATCAGAAGTGGGGCATCTGCTTAAAACCAGGTATGTATGGGCTGGTAAACTTTATTTGTGAGAAGAGAGTATTATTTATTTATTCATTCATTCATTCATTCATTCATTCATTCATTTGAGACTGGGTCTCACTCTATCACTCAGGCTGGAGTGCAGTGGCACAATGTTAGCTCACCATAATCTCAAAGCCCTCATGCTCAAGCAATCAGCTCAGCCTCCTGAGTAGCTGGGACTAT
Organism: Otolemur garnettii; assembly: GCF_000181295.1. Lineage (NCBI taxonomy): Eukaryota > Metazoa > Chordata > Mammalia > Primates > Galagidae > Otolemur > Otolemur garnettii. The sequence goes on along the minus strand of NW_003852493.1, from coordinate 7,047,119 downwards.
AGGCATAAGCTACTTGCATCTGGCTGAGAGTGACGTTTATATGACGCAAAATGGAGAAGAAATAGTTCAAGATGACTCAAAGGTGACTGCAACAAATATTATCCTAAATAAGGAGTGTGTGTTTGGAGACAGAGAAGTAATGTGTTACTATGAATTTGCTTTCAGAAACAGGTCAGGAAGAGAACCCAGACAGACGGTGTCATGGAAGACAAAGGAGGAGGAAGCATTCAATAGCAGACACCTCAGACAGGGGAAGTGGGCAAAGCATGAGCAGTTAGAAAATCGCTGCTGACCCTTCCTAGGGCAGTTTCAGAGCACTACTAGGAGCAGATAGAAGCTGGGTTGTTGTGGACTGAAGCATGGACAGGAGGAAGTAAGCCTCCTAAGTTTCATGGAGAAGAAAAAGAGAGAGCTAGACAAAATTATCACAAATGCACATAGTTTAGGGTGACCAGATTTTTAACATTTGCAACGCGGGACAACATGGGCGGGGGCGGGGCAGGGCAGGGGACGGGGCAGGGCAGGGCCTGACAACAATGCAAACTTTGATAAGCAGTTCTCGATAATCACTTCTCAACAATGATTTGTAATTATTACAGTTTAACATTATAAAATTAACAAAAATAATATAAAACTCATATTCTGGCGAAATAGCCACATGGCAGCCATAAACCGTATATTCCCTTCCTGTTCTCCCACCCGTTCGTCCATTCGTTCCAAAAATCAGAACTTTTTTAAAACACTGCAGGATGTGGGACAAATTGTTAAAAAGCAGGACTGTCCCGCCAAAAGCGGGATGTCTGGTCACCCTAACATAGTTTAAAGATTTCAATTGGTGTTATTGTGATTCTAGAATCAGGGAATACACAATTCCATAAAATAGAATAATGTAAGTGTTCTAGGTAGCCACGCAGAGGAGGATGGCTTTGTAGACAGAATAAGGCGTGAAGAAAAAAGAAACGAAAAACCAAAAAGCAGTTTGGTCATTTCAAAGTTACTTTCCCTGCAAGACAGGACAGGGAGACAGAACAATGGGACCAGGGCTAATTGTTTAAATCAGGTGATTGCAGTTTAAGAATTAAAATAGAGAGGATTTCATTATCGTGTTGATTGAAACTGGCCAATTTGTAAAATTAAGCTGTTATCGTTCTCTCCTGATTTGTCATAAGGCCAGATATTATAACAATTCAGTTTTGGTTTGGTGTATGGAACTTTGGATAACCTGCAGCCTTAAGACCACATGTGACCTTCTAGGTCCTTAAATGTGAACTTTAGACTAAATCCAAAATTTACAGAAAAAATCCTAGATTTATTTTAAAAATAAAGTAGAAATATAAAATATGTACAAAAAAATTAATAAAAATGGAAGGATTTTACAAAATAGAAGCCTGCATGTTCCCCACCCCTACTTATGGCCTGAAACAAAGAATGAGAGACAGAAGACACAAAATATCTCTGACTCGCTCAAGATCAGTGACATTGTTCCCTCTGCCATTCCTGTGTGTGTCCGCCAGAGCACTTAGTTTCTACTTCCTTCTTACTAGAAGCAAACTATTCAGGGTGTGCTAAAGAATTCACTGTTCCTGCTCTCCAACACGTTCTATGACGCAAACATTACCCCAATAACAAAACCAGGGAAGAGTTTTTGTTACAAAAAAGGAAAACTACAAACCAATTTCACTAATGAATATCAATGCAAAAATACTCAATAAAATCAGTAATAGCAAATAGAATACAGCTATACATTAAAAAATATATATAATCACAATCAAGTAAGCTTTATCCCAAAGAGGCAAGGTTGCTTTAACATATGCAGATCCATAAATGTAATTCACCATATAAATAGAAGCAAAAACAAAGACCATAACTCCCTCTCAGTACATGCAGGAAAAGCATTTGACAAAATTCAGCATCCTTTTCTAACAAGAACGCTTAAGAAAATAGGCATAGATGGCACATTTCTTAAACTGATTGAAGCCATTTATAACAAACCAATAGCCAATATCATACTGAATGGAGTAAAACTGAAAGCATTTCCACTCAAAACTGGAACCAGACAAGGATGTCCGCTATCGCCACTACTATTCAGCATAGTTCTGGAAGTTCTAGCCTATGCAATCAAGCAAGAGAAGGATATTAAGAGCATCCAAATGGGGGAAGAGGAGGTCAAACTCTCGCTCTTCACCAATGATATTATCTTGTATTTAGAAAACTGCAGAGACTCAACCATAAGACTCTTAGAAGTGATCAAGTAACATCTCAGGGTATAAAATCAATGTCTACAAATCAGTAGCCTTTGTCTACACAAATAACAGTCAAACTGAGAAGCAAATCAAAGGTACAATACTTTTCACAATAGTTTCAAAGAAAATGAAATATCTGAGAATACATCTATCAAAGGAGGTGAAAGATCTCTACAGAGAAAATTATGAAACCCTGAGAAAAGAAATAGCAGAAGACATTAACAAATGGAAGAACATACTATGTTCTTGGCTGGGAAGAATGAACATTGTTAAAATGTCTATATTACCCAAAGTAATCTACAGACTTAATGCAATCCCCATTTACGTACCAACATCATACTTTGAAGAACTGGAAAAAAATAGTTTTACGTTTTATGTAGAACCAGAAAAATCTCCTTATAGCCAAGGCAATTCTTTTTTTTTCAATTATTATTTTTATTGTTTGGGATTCATTGAGGATACAAGGAATTATCCACTGATTGCATTTATTAGATAAAGTCTCTCTTACAATTGTGTCCCACACCAAGGGGTGTGCCATACACCATGACTCCCATCCCCCTCCCTCCTCCTCTCCCCATGCTCCCTCATTCCCCTACCCTCCACCATGTATTAGGTCATCTACTGCCTTCATATTAGTATTGAGATTCTTGTTCCTCCATTCTCGTGATGCATGACTAAGAAAAATGCAATTCTTAATAATAAAAATAAAGCTGTAAGCATCACTCTATCAGAGTTCAGGTTGTATTACAAGTCCACAGTGATCAAAATAGCATGGTTTTGGCACAGAAATAGAGATATAGACACAGAACAGAATAGAAAACATGAAGTCAGGTCTATAACCATCTGATCTTCAGTAAATCAAACAAAAGCATACACTGGGGAAAAGAATCCTTATTCAATAAGTAGTGCTGAGAGAACTAGATAAGCACAAGTAAAAGACTGAAAGTAGGGCTGCACCACTTACAAAAATTGACTCACACTGGGGTGAAAGATTTAAATCTAAGACACAAAACAATAAAAATTCTAGAAGAAAGCATGGGGAAAACTCTGATAATATCAACCTGGGGAAAGATTTTATAAAGAAGACTCCATTGGTAATTGCAACAACAATAAAAATAAATAAATGAGGCTTAGTTAAACTAAAAAGCTTCTGCATAGCTAAAGACACAACAATTAAAGTAAATAGACAACCTTCAAAATGGGAAAGATATTTGCATGTTACAAATCTGACAAAAGATTAATAACCAGAATCTATGGAGAACTGAAATTAATCAACAAAAGAAGAGCAAACAATCCTATCTATCAATGGGCAAGAGACATGAACAGAACCTTCTCTGAAGAAGACAAATGAATTGCTAACAAATATGTGAAAAAATGCTCATCATCCCTCGTCATCAGAGAAATGCAAATCAGAACCACCCTGACATATTATCTAAGCCCAGTGAGACTAGCCTATGTCACAAAGTCCCAAAACTGCAGAGGCTGGTATAATTATGGAGAGAAGAGAACACATCTACATTTTTGGTGGGATTGCAAACCAATACAGCCTCATTGGAAAGAAGTGTAGAGAATCCTCAAAGAACTCAAATTAGACCTTCCATCTGATCCTGCCATCTCATTACAAGGTATCTACCCAGAAGAAAAAAAAAAATCATTTTATCATAAGGACATTTGCACTCATTGTTTATTGCAGCTGAATTTACAATCACCAAGATGTGGAATCAACCCAAGTGACCATCAACCCGTAAATGGATTAAGAAATGGTGGTGTATGTATACTATGGAATACTATTCATCCATAAACGAGATGGAGACTTTACATCTTTTTTATTAACCTGGATAGAGTTGGAGAACATTCTCTTTAGTAAAATATCACAATAATGGAAAAGCAAGTATCTAATGCTAGCATGAAGTGAGAAGACAAACTAATACACGAAAAACTCAATTTTTAAGTTGGGGGGAAATGAGGAGGAGGGGTACTGGTGTGTTCCCACCTAATGAAACAATGTAAGGGTATATGGCACACTTCCTGGGTAAGGGGCACAACTACAAGGACCTTACCTAACAAACGCAAACATTGCAACCTAATCATTTGTACCCTATGTTAATCTGAATTTTTTTAAAAAGCTAATAAAAAATAATTTTAAGAAAAGAACTCACTCTTCTTTAGAGGGAGGGATAGACCAAAGTAGCAGTTATAGCATTATCTGGCATATAACTAAAACACAATTTCTCACCAATTAGGTGAGAATTACAAGGGATCACAGGTACTTAAGAAATATTACTTAATGGGTATTAGGTTGATAGAATCTATAGCAAAGAACAAGGAGAGAGTTCCAGACCTGAGTGACAATGTTTACAGGGTCCTGTAAGGTGTCAAGTACTCTTCCTAGCTTTCAATATACATTAATTCATAGTCTTCACAATCACCTTATAAATAATCAACATTATTTATCCCCATTTTACAGACAAATATAGCAAGGCACAGGGGAGTTACAAAACTTGTCTAATATCACTCAGCTAATAAATTTTAGAGCTAACATTCAATCCCAAGAAATCTGGCTGTGGAGTCCTTGCCCCAAATAGCTCCACTATCTGTCTCAGTGAGTAGCTAGCCTGGTAGTATTAGTAATGCTGATCTCTCCCTAAGGGAATCTGAGTTTGAAAATGCAGAGTTCTAAGCAACTTGAAGAGGTTTTACTGGGCCAATAGTTCTCCAACTTCAGCATCCAACAGAATCACTTGGAGGGTTTGTTAGAACACATAGTGCTAAGAAATTCTGATATAGTAGATTTTGGACGGGGGCCCAAACATTTCACAAGTTTCTAGGTAATGATGATATTACTGGTCTGGGTATTATGCTTTGAGAATTCAGGTAGAAGCCAGGTTTTTCAGCACCTGTAACCTACTGAAATGGAAAAAAGCCAATATTTGCTTCAGCTGTAATTTATAACAAGCAGAGTTTGGTCAGCCCGGTGCCAATTTCATTGAACTCTAATTGTAGTTTGGATTCAAAATTTCAGGTGTGAAAGGGAGCGTAGCAGTTATCCAATGCCAGCCCCCATTTCTCAGGTGAAAGGAAGCAAGCCCCATCTTACGAAGTAATATGTCAGAGTTGGGTCACATTCCGTGGAGCCTGGTAGAAAACCCAGGATTCCTCATTCCTCAGCATGTTTACTCCACTCTATCATGCTGCTCTGATTGGGACGTGTCTCACGGCCTTTAGCCTCCTTTAGTTGCGTGGGGGGGGGGGGGCCTGTTTAATGCATCCCAGAGTTACTTTTTATGAAAGAAGCAAGATTATAAGTTTCTCAAACCTGAGACCTGGGCAAGAGAATTGCCTAAGCCCAGGACTTGGAGGTTGCTGTGAACATGATGCCAGGGCACTCTACCAAGGGCAATAAAGTGAGACTCTCTCTTAAAAAAAAAAAAACCTGAGACCTGTTAAATCATGGGGGTTGTGTTATATAGCAAACATACTGCCATCTCACTGGAAGCTTCTAGATTTACAACTATAGAGCCTCAGGGGTAATAATGAACCTTTAGGTAATGTGCTTGCAAATTCACCCTATTTTGTTTTCACCAAATGTCACAATCTCTGTTGCTATTTGTGCTACAGAGAAATGACTAAAGCAGTATGTGCCATTCAGAGGGTCCACAAGACCAGGGGCTCAGAGACTGGTGCTCTGATTGTAACTCTGCCACAATCACCTCTAGATATTTGCTCCTTCCTGTGAAATTAGAGCATTAGACAAGATGATCTCTAAGGGCCCTTCCAACTTAGAGGTTCATGAGTTTAACATCTGATATGTAACTGGTTATAGGAGGAAACACTTGACATAGCCTAGGCTGGATTTCCCTCTTACTGGGAGCACATGGGAGGCTCTGAGGAAATGTTTGAACCAGTTGTCTCAAAGCCTGTGTCTCTCACCCAGAAAACACCTTGAGTTTCTTTGTCTAAAATTATACATGTTTTCATATATCTGTTAAAGAATGTAAATATGTACATTATGTAATGTACATATGTGCAAACTAGCATAAATTATATTATATATCACATATTCAGTTATATATTAAAATATTAAGGAAAAACTTGGACTTAGTTTCCAAAGTAAGTGCATACATATACACACACTGTGGTTTCTCTGCAGACTGAGGACAAACCTGAAGGCTGCCACCATGTTCAAGTGAGCTTGTTTTCCATTGGCTCAGGGTTCGCAGAATCTGCACATTGAGACTACTACCTTTAGGCAGAGGCGGGCAGGGACATAGGTGACTACATGGCCTTGTAATTGATAGAGGACGATGGAAGAGTAGAAGCTTTAGCCAGCCTGAGTCCTTTGCTATGTAACAACTCCAGTGTTACTGTAACCAAAGGATCAAAATATGGGCTAAATGAGTAGTGGCAGCCTCTATTTTGGCATATCCTAACAGTATGCAAACTGGATTATAGAATTTATAAGCATCCTAAGTAATAGAAAACATTATGCCCTTACTTTATGATCCCCAACATATCTTTTTGTCAACAGAAAATGGCTGTAAAGATAATTGGGAAAAGAATGAGCAGACTGGAAGCTGCTACCAATTTAATACTCAGGCAGCTCTTACTTGGAAAGAAGCTTATGTTTCATGTCACAATCAAGGAGCTGACTTAGTGAGCATCAGTAATGCTGCTGAATTGACTTACCTTAAAGGTAGGTATAGTTTGTGGTAAAGCAAATTGCAGAAATTGTAATGCTGTTTTCTTCTTCATTTTCATACCTAGGTGTGTTGTTTTCTGTTTTGTTTTGTTTGTTTTGTTGGCTTCTCTTGGGTTTTCAACTTCAACACTTAAACCCACCAGCAAAAAAGTATTGAATGTAGTCATGTTGCATCCATTGAAAATCGTCTTGTGATTGAGACTAAACAGAGATTGGTATTCAGAAAATGAGGCAGGGTAGCAAGATTAAATTGCTGCCCTAATCCCAAATAAAGAATTTGAATAAAAGTGAACAAACTCTTTGAACATTGAAAAATTGAGAATTCAAGGAAAATAAAGAATACAATTGAGTCATGCTAGATGGCCTTAGTAAAAAAATCCTCACACTGAGTAAGACAGTGCAGTTTTCAGAGGCAAGGAAAGTTTTAAGAAATTGTAAAGTGGATGTAATAATATGGACACATAGAGCGTATAGGACTTTGTTTTGTTTGGGGATATGGTTGCGGTAATTTCTAAATTTTTAACTGTGAAAATTTAAATCCTATAGTCAAACATAGAAAATAACCTAAAAAACATTATTTTTTCTTTCATATGAATATGAGGATCACCTTGTTAATTTCAGTGAAAAACCCCTATTGGGGCTTGAATTGGAATTGTATTAAATTCTACATTAATTATGAAGGCATTGCTGTCTCTATACTAAGCCATGAAAATGGTATGCCTTTCTATTTATTTAGGACTTCTTTTATGTACTCAGTAAAATTCTATAAATTTTTCCATCAGAGTCTTATATTTCTTTTTAGAAAGAAACTTCATTAACTTTATATATTTTAAACTGTAGCCTAAGTTACTGATTCCCTGATGATTTGTTTTCTGAGTGAAATAAATAATAGCAATGTATGATGATGATGACAGTAATGATGGTTGAGGCAGATTACTAAATGTTTTTCATACATTATCTCATTTAATCCCCTGTAACAGCCCCATGAGGTAGGCATTATTGTCATGCTCATTTTGTAGGTGAGAAATGTGAGGCTCAGAGAAGACATAACTTGACCAAAGTTACCTACAAGTAATTAGTGGAGCTTAATTACTTGAAGCAGTTTGACTCGAAAACAAGTATTATTGGGCATGTACCTGCATTCAGCTTTTATCAGACTTTACAGAGGGTGCCAAAAAAATGTATATACACTTAAGAAAGGAAAACCTGCATTAAAATTGTAATATTCAATACATAGTGTAACAAAAACTGAATAAAATTTACTTTTGACTTTTGCAATTACAAGAGATGCTGTGAACATCACATTTAATTTAATTCCTACATAAGCCTGGCCTGGTGGCTCATGCCTATAATCCTAGCACTTTGGGAGGCTGAGGTGGGTGCATGGCTTGAGCTCAGGAGTTAAGGCCAGTCTGAGCAAGACCAAGACTTCATCATTACTAAAAATAGAAAAACTAGCCAGGCGTGGTGGCTCATGCCTGTAAGGCCTGGCACGATGGCTCACCCTATAATCCTGACATTGTGGGAGGCTAAGGCAGTTGGATTGCTTGAACTTAGGAGTTCAAGACTGGCCTAAGCAAGAATGAGACCCCATCTCCAAAAATAGCCTGTTGGGTATAGTCACAGGTGCCCGTAGTCCCAGCTACTTGGGATGCTGAGGCCAGAAAATTGCTTAAACCCAAGAGTTTGAAATTACTGTGAGCATGATGCCACAGCAGTCCACCAAGGGCAACAAAGTGAAACTTTGTCTCAAAAGAAAGAAAGGAAGGAAGGAAGGAAGGAAGGATAGAAAGAAAGAAAATAAGATAAATCCTATGAGAGAAGAAAGGATGCAGGCACACCCACGCCCACGCCCACGCCCACACTGAGACTGACCAAAACACCCACTTTCACACATCTTCAGGCTGCATGTTCACTGAGTAACTTAGGAATGAATCCATGGTTTGTGGGGAGCTAAAATACTTAGTGGTTTGTTGGATGGATTATTACATCATGGCTTTCTCCAGCAGCTTCCAAGGCAATTTCTAGATCATAGGCAAGAAAATTTTGCTGGAACTGCAGGCAGAACTATAGATGTTTCTTCTGATAGTTAAAGAAGGAATCGTTCCGGGCCTGACTATTCCAGGCTTGGGTGCACCAGGTCTGGCTGTTCCAGGAACGGATGCTCCAAGACTGGCTGCTCCAGGTCTGGTTGCTCCACATCGGAAGGTTTCCGGATGTGTTCATCAAGCACACCTGGTATAGGGAGAGTAGAGGCCTGGGTACTAGATGGGTGTTGAGGCCTTTTGAGCCTGAGTCATTCTGTTGGTGTTCTTTAGCCAGTTGTTTTTCTGCTATCTCTTAGATTTCATTCTCTCATTCTGGAACCAGGTTTTAAACTATTTATAGCTGATGTTCAGGATGTTGAAAGTCCTTGGATCTGTTGGAGGCTGAGGTATCTCTGTCTCTGAAATCTATCACTGAGCATACACAGCTGGGTCATAGAGAACATGGTTCTGGTCTTAGGTTTCTTGACATGGATCTTATCTTCCTTCTTCACTGCACTCTTCTCTACAGAAGTGTGTAGTTTTACTTGGGGACTAGCAGAAGAAGCAGGGTTGTCCTGAGTCAGCAGATCCACCAAAGCAGGAAGAGGAGACGCAGTCTCTGTGGTGGGCACCTCTGTAGAAGACATTAGCAACGATGGATAATTTTCTTCAGGCCCACAAGCCACAGGCACTGGAGAAGAGTCACTAGAATCAGACACTTCAGAGCAAGACGGGCTTTGGGGACATGCTGGATCTACACTCATGTTATTGAGATGGAAGGGGAAAAATTAAAGAGCTGGACTTTTTTTTTTTTTAAGGCTAAGACTTATGTAGCTAAATAGAATCTACAGTAAAAGGTCCAAAAACCAGGAAGAGAAGGGTTCCCTCAAAAACAACAGGAGGCAACCAGCTCAATCCAGCAAAATCCAGAATTGGGACTTGAATATCAACATATAGGACTGCAAGCTCTTACTTACTTTGCTTATTTATTAGTCACAGGGTCTCACTATATTTCTTAGGCTGGAGAGCAGTGGCTATTCGCAGGCATGATCATGGCGCACTCTAGCCTCAAACTCCTGGGCTCAAGTGATCCTCCCACCTCATCTTCCCAAGTAGCTTGGACCATGTCCAGCTTACCTTTTTATTATACTACTTACTCTTCTTACATACTTTTATTGATTTTTTTTTTTAATCATTGGAAGTCCTTCGGTATTTTGTCATTCTTTTTGACTGCATCTTTATTCAGACTTTTTTTTTTTTTCAGTTTTTCAGTTTTTGGCCGGGGCTGGGTTTGAACCCACCACCTCTGGCGTATGGGGCCGGCACCTTACTTCTTTGAGCCACAGGCACCACCCCATTCCTGGGGTGCTTTACCCTTGTTGCTTTACCCTTTTCCTGTGTTGTTTGAGACTTGAGTACAGACTTCTAGAATGAAAACCTGTTGAATAAACCTATTGGGCTAGTGTCTGGCAGTGAGATTCTATTCCACACCTCACTCAAGCTTTGCAAAGTTCAGAATGAAAAGTGTCAATAAATTTAAGTGTCTTGGAATATCAACATTTGGAAAGTGATGCCTTCGGAAAGCAAAAAGTGCCAAAGTGTGACTATCAGCATCCTGCTCAACAATCTTATGATGCACAATTCTTAGAGGAACAAATGTTGCACAATTGTTTATATATCAGTTTTCTTTAGTCAATCATGAAAGTGAGGTAGTATGATAAAGAACATACTGCCTCCTACCCCTGGCCAGACATTTACCATATTTTATGCATAACATTAATCTTAGAGGTGTATCCATTTCTAATGTTCCAAGTTCCTCTTTCAGGTTGAAATACTTAGACATATGCCTACTTATGACTATTGGTTACCCAAGACCCAAGAATGCTGTTTTAACATCTAAAACTTATAGTATCCAAATCTAGAAAAGAAATCTCTGTTCATTGTCCCTTTACTGAAGACTAACATGTATAAACATTGGTCTACGAGTAACAGGCAAACAAAAGTGAATCACATGGAGATTTTTGTAATGGAAGTGCCTGTTCTAGTCAGGGAAATGACAGTGGCACATACACAGAGTATAATGGAGAATATTATTCCCAAACAACCTCTGAGTTTGGTAGCCACTGGTTGGGTGGAACTAGGCAATCTATTGCCAGAAAAAAACAACAGTCGTATCCCCTTGCAAACAGGAGGTTTCTTTTTCCTTTCTGCCTTCCCTGCACATAGGTTTGTTTTTATTTTGTTTTACTAATACTTGGAGCCTATGGGTGGTAGACTTTGTTTCCGCGTACTCACTGAATTTTATTTGAGAGTCATGTTTTCACTAGCTCTGGCCTTCCTAGAATCTCCAACCACTGGTTCATCCTAGAACTACAAAAGAGGACCCCAAAATCCCCAGAGCAGGAACAGCACATTTCTATTCTTCCTAGTTTGCCTCCAGCCCGAGGAGTTACTCACCTTCAGCCAATTTGACAGGTGTCTCAGGGTGAGGACACTTATAGGTTAGGGCCCCTGCTGGCTGTGGTCTTTGTGAAGACTTCAGAAGACGTCCCCTCTGGCTTGTTCTGGTGCATGACTATTATCAGGCCTGGTAGTCTCTCATTGTGAGGAAAGGAATAGAAGTACAGGGTTAGATCTGAAAGGATCTCTGGGATAGTCCAGAGACTATTCCAGAGACCTCCGTGGACTTCCCCATTTGACTAGGTAAGGTGTTTTATGCTAGTAATCATCTGTCTCTTGATTGAAAAGATGGAGGTAGGCACAGTCTCAATTTGATCAACTTCTTACCTGGACGGTCGATAGAGAAAAAAGTCTAGCTCCAGATTATCCAAGCCTATTTTAAAAACTCTGCCCTTCACATATGCTAACCAGAACGTTTAGAATTTATTTCTTTCCCATTTATCTCTACCTGGCAAAAGGCACATAAAGGTATTCTTATTTTCCAACATAGTCACAATTTTAAAATCCGTGATTCCAGTGAATTCATCTATACAGGTCACAAAAAGAACACAGTAGTAATGAAACAAATGGGGAGCATCTTCAGCTTCAGAAGAACATTCTGCTCCATGACACATGTGTACTTACCATATGCAGGTGATAGAATAAGAAGCCGGAGTGATTACCTCCTGCAGGGAGAGATCTGCAAAGTCTTCATGGAAGAGATGGTATTGAACTTGGGACAGATGGGAAGGACTGGTCCTCCATAGTAACCCTTTAGACACAAGTGAAAGGAATTTTGAAGATCAGGGTATGTGTGGTTGAGTCTGGAGTACTGGAAACACATCATAGTGTCCAGGACTTCTTTAGGAATGCTGGAAAAGAATTCCTTTCACTAATTTGGAAAAATTTGCATTAGATTATATCTTCAAGGTCTTTGTGTACCAGGGCTGGAAGCCCTTGCTTATGCTTGGGGGTGAAAGAGAAGGATGAATCCAGAGTTCCCTCTTAACATTCTCCTCAAGGTATCTAACTATCCACCTTTTCCCTTCTTCATAGAGTATTGTTACCATTTATTTCCTTGAAAAAAGTGAAGTGAGCCTTAGCTTCTCACCTTCGTGCTTATGAATTTATCTGTCTCTCTACTGCCATCCCTCCGCTTCTTCAAGGTAACTCCTCCCCCCATGCTTGTGTGGACATCAGCTGTCTTCTATTTCTTGTTTTCATCAACCCAGTCTACGGACTCCTCCCTCTGGTTATCATCCTGTTTTAACCTCTACTATTAAAATATAGTCTATCTCTTTCCTGGATCCTGCAGCCCCATCTCTTCCTTTCATAGCCAAGCTCCCTTGGAGTTTCCTTCTCATCTCACATTTGCTCCTCAGTGGAGTAATAACTGAGCCTCTGCCCCCACCACCCGCTTCCCGGGCTCCTACTTATCCCTTGAGGATTGGTGCCTGGGTTACAGTTCTTGGCCCCTTTCCTCTTTGTTTCTGCTATTTCTGTTCTACCCAGGAAAGCCCTTCCATTTCCTGTGTTTCAATTCCTGTGAAGTCACGTGTCCAAGGCATTTGCGTTCTAAAGTCTCAGTAACAATTACGTAGAATCAATTTTGCCCTCTAAAAGCCCTTAAAGTCTGGATATGGTTTTGTATATCCAGATCACCATTTACTTGTCTGTATAATGCAATAATACATCATATAATTTCCTGAAAAGAATTAAGAAACTCTTATCGAGTGTTACTGCTAGGAGTATTTCATTGATTTATAGAAATGCCAACCTGTCAGCACTTCCTGTCTGTCAGCATCATCTTTGTCTTTGGTGGAATATTTCCTCAAGTGCTATTTCTTCTTCCTGGCCCTCAATTAATTTTTCAAATTTTTTCTTCACGATGTTGACCAGGTCTTGCCAGCTTCCTAAATAATGCTATCGACTTACTACACAGTATTGAAAATCCTTACAATCATTTGCACGTTCTTTTCCTTCTTTTTCCAAAATACATGGACCCATGCCAGCACGATTGCGTCTACTTTTTACATGTGCTCATTGAGTGGCACATCAGAAATTGGCCTCCCTACTTAAATTATCTCTGCTTCTCTATCTTTCTTTCTGTCTCTTTCTTTTTTTTTACTGATGACATCTGGTTGTCACATAATATATATATTTTTAATTGTTTTGAGACCGAGTCTCACTTTGTCACCCTCAGTAGAGTGCTATGGCAGCATAGCTTATAGCAACCTCCAACTCTTGGACTCAAGTGATTCTCTTGCCTCAGCCTCCCAAGTAGCTGAAACTACAGGAGCCTGCCACAATGCCCAGCTATTTTTAGAGATAAGGGTCTCACTCTGACTCAGGCTAGTCTTGAACCTGTGAACTCAGGACAATCATCCCAGGGCAATCACCCGCCTTGGCCTCCCAGAGTGCTAGGATTACAGACGTGAGCTACCATGCCTGCCCCCTCCAATAATGAATTTCAATGATGCATCTCCACTGCAGAGTGTGATTGTATGTGTGTGTGCACACGTGTATGATTCTGGATTGCCAGTCTAGATGTTCCTTTGGACTCTGGAGCCACATATGTCATTGCTTACAAAACGGCTCCTGCACATACATCTGACCAAGTCCTAGAAACAATTTATCATTGGGGAGATCCATGTCTGTTCTCTTGTTTTAGATTGAAATTCTCATGAGGGAAGGGATTTTGGCATTTTGGTTTTTATATTACTGGTGCCTGGCAAATAATATGTGCTTGATAAATGTAAATTATTCAGATCTTCATAATCTGTAAGTACAATGGAAACTACCTTTGGTAAGTCTTCTACATTAGAACAAAAGGGCTAAAAGTAGATAACAAAACAGCTACTCTGAGAAGATTCCGTCCTACCTTACAACAAAAGGAATTTGACAAGCAAATAGGGAAGCAGAATTGAATTAACCTACCAGCCTTTGGGGTTCTCAATAGTCTGAAGTTTTGTTTCCTTTCAGCATTGCCTACCTTTGATATACAGACAGCCTTCCTCGGGGATTCCTGCCTTATAATCGAGGCCTGCAGGGTGTTTTGCTGTTGGTAGAAACTTAAGTCTGATTTAGATAATTACTTAGACAATTTTGTTACTTTTTTAAAATTATGTAATTCTTACAGAAAAAGAAGGCATTGCTAGATTATTCTGGATTGGTTTAAATCAGCTGTACTCTGCTAGAGGCTGGGAATGGTCGGACCACAAGCCATTAAACTTTCTCAACTGGGACCCAGGTAACTGCTCCTTCCCTCGCTCTGCAAAAAGCAAAGCTTCAAAAACAAAAAACAAAAAACAAATGAACAAAAAATAACAAGAGCTTCTCATTCACTGAGAACTTATAAATGTTTCGAATCTTGGCTCGGCACCTGTAGCTCAAGCGACTAAGGTGCTAGCCATTTAGACCAGAGCTGGCGGGTTCTAATCCAGCCTGGGCCCGCCAAATGACAATGACAACTATAACCAAAAATAGCCGGGCATTGTAGTGAGCGCCTGTAGTCCCAGCTACTTGGGAGACGGAGGCAAGAGGATTGCTTAAGCCCAAGAGTTTGAAGTTGTTGTGAGCAGTGACACCACAGTACTCTACCCAGGGCAACAGCTTGATACTCTGTCTCAAAAAAAAAGTTGCAAATCTTAGGAACTCTTCTTGTGGTTAACCTCTCAGAAGAACTGTTTCTTCCTAAGTCTTTCTTGATTGCAGTACTGTTACAGCCAAGCTGAACCACAGCATGGGCAGCTGAGCATTTGTCCTGGACAATTGGAGCAACCCTGCATTTTTAAGGCATTCTGCGTGCCTTAGGGGACTTGATCTGTCTATGACTTGCCTATGCTGTGTTTCATCTGCAGCTTAACTCCAATATGAAAATATTCCCTCATTTTCAAACTTTTGGGGTCTCACCACTATAGCACCCAAGCACCAACAACATAGAGGTTGTATTTTATAACACAAATAAATAACTCAAAGAAAATTTTATGGTGAATTAAATAAGCAAAACCCTTCTTAGCCAAAAGACTTTTTTCCCCCAAAGAAAGGATTATATTTACCTTTTGAAATATAAGATCTTAGGCTTCTGACAAATGAGGAACCTACAAGTTAACACTAACTTCAGTACAAATGTATTCTGTACACATACAGGGGAAAAAAGCAGGTTAAATGTAATAAAATACCAATAAGTCGTTTTCGTTAATTTAGTTTACTAACTTTCCTTATTAGTAAATAAATTAATATTCTATTTTAAATGGAATAAAATAACTTTCATTCAAGGCCTTAAAGGCATTACACAATTATAAATTAATATTTGTACTATATAGAGTAGCAGATTAAGAGCTACTGACTGTGGGATAAGACAGGGAAGTCATTTGTGGCACAGATTTGGGTTTTGTTTTTTAAATTAACTATGATATGTTAGAGTGTTTTCCCCCCCTATATTTTAGAAATAAGATATTTTTAAGCACCTGATTATTCATTGAGGCTTATATGTTTCAATTTAGTTAAAAGTTCCCATAACAGCAGACTTTTTTTTTCTAATCACCACCTTGGCCTTCTAATTGTTTGAAAATCCTACCTTTTAAGATAGGCCCAGCGCACCTACAATCGGTGGATCGAGCTGTGCGAGAATGGATGCTGAGTCTGGTCTGTGGCAGAGTTTTTCCTGTGAAGCGCGACTGCCCTATGTCTGCAGGAAACCGTTAAATAATACGGTAGAATTAACAGGTAACTTTCCCATTCTCTCATAAAAATATGTTTTAACATCTTAGTTTCATGAAATCAGGTAAATCCATTTCAGAGCTCTGTTTCCACCTTTTCTTCACCTGATAACTGCCAATGCCCAAAAGTATTTGATTTTTGACCCTGTGGTTAGATATTATCAACCATATATGAATAAAGCTTTGGTTGAGGCAGTGAAGAATATCAGGTAAAAATATGTCTATGCACAGAAGCATTCAGGGATACACTAGATAAGGAAATATGTTTTTGCTCACGGGTGCTCTTTTTCCTCTAGATCAGTGGTTCTCAAAGTGTGGTCTCCAGGCCAAGAGCATTAGCATCACCTGTAACTCTTAGAGATGCAAATTCTGAGGACCCACCCCAGATTTACGGAATCAGAAGCCCACCAAATGATTCTGATCTATGCTCAGATCTAAGAACCGCTGCTGTACTAACTGGCCTTGATACCGGTATTTCATGCCTCTGAGATGAGTCAAAAACCATGGACGTAGCAGTAGTACCAGGTTTTTCCAGCCCCTGCCTCTCAACTCTTGCCCTCTTTAATCCTTCTTTGACAGGGAGACCTCTGCATTGAAAAGTCAGGTAAAAAAAGGACAGGTGCAGAAGGACAAAATGTGTAGAGGGGGCTTTTTGCCAGGGAGTTTTAGGGTGAGAGGGATACAAGAACAGCTGAAGTTTTTGAGGTGCAGAGAAGTTAGAGGAGTTTTTAGAAGAACAGAGAAGAGGAATCCTTGACTGTCAAGCACAGGTCTTGACAAACAGCAGACATTTGATTAAATCCTCACTGAATGAGAAAAACTAATAATCAACAATAGAGGAAAGGGAATTTTTAAAATGTCCTGCGTAAGGAACTACAGAAGAAGGGAATAAAGCATCTGAGTTTCCATTCAGAAAGGAACATAGAACAATTTTTAAGGATAAAATAGGTCTATAAGAAGAAGAAATGGGGGGTGGTGCCTGTGGCTCAGTGAGTAAGGTGTCAGCCCCATATGCTGAGGGTGGTGAGTTCAAACCCAGCCCCAGCCAAACTGCAACAATAAGAAAAAAAAATAATAAAGTTTAAAAAAAAAAAAGAAGAAGAAATGTAGATGAATATTTATCTTCCAAGTTGATTCAAACCGAATTTAGTCCATTGAACAAAAGACATGATAAAAAAATCCAGCACAAATAAACATAGAGTGACTGATGATAGATTAAGTAAACATCTTGCAGTAGCAATTCTTAAGTAAATCATGATGTTCCCACATGATTGAATAATATGCATTTATTAAAATAACTGCGCCAGCAGGAAAATACAAGGAACAAAACCCAATGATAGGCCTACTTATCATTTTAATCTTGTAAAAATATGTGTTCATTGAGACAAAGACAAGAATATACAAATGATTGTATTAAGTTCCATTATGGGTGATAATTTTCCTCTGTTCCTTTATCATAATTATAGAATGTAGTAATAATAATAAAAGCAATTTCAAAAACTTAAAGTTAATTGAGTTATCTTGCAAGTACGAGAGGCTAGCTGAACCTGAATTTTATCCTTCAGTAGAAAACAAACTGTCCACATTTTTAAGATTCTCTGTTTTCTTGTAAGAAATGTCCCAAGTGGCTCTGAATCAGTGAAGTCTGAGCAACCAGATCACTTTCTAGTTTTGTTATCAGGGGTGGAAGTATTTTATACAGTTTTACACAACACTCTTTTCTCTAATCTAGAGAGATTAGACCTTCACTTGTGAGTTTTATCACGGTCAAAACAAAGAATCCCTACCTCCCTGAGGACTACCTGTCAAGTAGTGTGGAAGGAAGAAGAGGCCCAGAGGTGACCTTTGCCCTTTCCCTCCCTTGCTGCCATCTCTTGGGTGTGAAGTGTATAAATGTCTTACTCTGTCCCTAAAATCTCTACCTGTCCTTTGTTCAACAGTGAACATTAATGCACATCCCCTGGCTAAGCTGACCGTACAAGAGAAAGAGGCTCACCCTCATTATAATCTTCTCCAAGCAGAGACGAGAGAGAAACCCAACAAATCCCGCACCCAGGAAAAGACTTGTCAGCAGCTGGCTTCCCTCATGCCTTTCTTCTGTCCAAGTAGAACTAAGGGCAGGCCCTTCGCTGATTGTGTCTATACCCCTTAAATAGTCTGTGCCCAGCCATGTAGCGCATTTGTGCCATGTTAAAGTCGCATCATTATCTGAATCCCTGCGGGAATTCTGACGCCATGGATACATCATTTGTGTGGTTGGCACCACATAAATTCATGTCACTGTAATATTTGGTGTTGCATTCCCCAGTTTTCCAGGGGCCTTAGTATTCAGGAAAGAAGAGTTAACAACGTTATTGATTCAAAATAGATGTATCTTTACTGGAATATAAATACTTTTCCCCTAGATGTGTGGACATATTCTGATACTCACTGTGATTCAGGCTGGCTGCCAAATAATGGATTTTGCTATCTGCTGGTAAATAAAAGTGATTCCTGGGATGAGGCACATAAAAAATGCAAAGCCTCTGGTAGTGACCTAATCAGCATTCACTCGCTAGCTGATGTGGAGGTGGCTGTCACAAAACTCCATAATGGGGGTAAGTGTTTTTAAATATCCTATTTGAGAGGTTTAAGACAATTTGAAGTATCCCCGTTTTCAGACTTTTAGTAGGAATGAAGAGCTTACAACTTGATCTTATAGATCAGCACTGCCCAGTAGGATTTCCTGGGGTGATGGAGCCACTCTACAACCTGCACCCTCCAAGACGGTAGCCGCTAGCCACGTGGGCGCTTGAAATATAGCTAGGTCAACTGAGGAAACAAATCGTTACTTTTATTTAATTTTAATTAATTTACATTGGGATTTAAATGGCCTCTTGTGCCAAGTGGCCACCACTTTGGCACTACAGCATTAATTGAATAATCTCTCTCTTCTCATGAGATAAATTCTACTTAAGTTGTTCCAAAAACTTAAGGGATAATTATTTCACTTTTGTAATTATTTGAAAGCTAAAGACTGTTAAACAAAAATGTACTAGCCTGCCAGTATTATGATCCCTTTCTAGAATCTACTAATAGTAGTAGCTAATAGGAGATACTGATTCTGTGCCAGCGTGGGGCTCATTATTTTACTTGAGAAGGCAGCACAGCCATTCCAGGGTAGTAGTGGAGGATATTTCTGTTCTAGTTGGAATATCTATGATTGTATTTTCAGAATGTCATTAATCCCCATAAAGCAAAGTTTACCTACACCAGCTATCAGGAACACCCAGCCTACAGATCACTGTGCAGCTGTTTACCTGTGTACTGGACTTGCATTAGTGACTTGAAAGCCTTCATTAGCCAACCTGCTGGCCTTATCAACATCCCAGTAGGTTAATTAATACCACAAAGGCTCTTCAAACCCCATATCAGAATGTAAAAATTGGCATAATGATGCACATGTAATTGCATACAATTAAACAAATAAAACATTTTTCTCTTAGATGCCAAGGAAGAAATATGGATAGGCCTGAAGAACGTAAATGTACCCACTTTATTTCAGTGGTCAGATGGCACAGAAGTTACTCTCACATACTGGGATGAGAATGAGCCAGAAGTTCCCTACAATCAGACTCCCAACTGTGTTTCCTATTTAGGAGAGGTAGGAAACCTCCTATGGTTTATTTATATTCTTGATGTTATACCTAATGATGATATTAGGTGTATTTTGATTGAGACATTTGTGTTTAGGCAGGAAAGAAAATAAGAGTGAGAAGCCTTTAGATTGTTGTTCTGGTGGCTACTGAAAAAAAGATAAAAGCAATTACTAAACAACCTACCTTCTTCCTACCTGAGGTCATCTGCTCTGGTCTAAAACAGACAGAGAGAAACCCACTAGAACTTAGGTTCTTGTGCCAGACTACTTCTAATGACCTGCTTTCTTCTCAGGACCGGGGTCTCTACCTGCCTTTCTGCCGTAATGTGATACTTGGCATGTAGCCACAATTTAACCTGAAAATTTACATCTGCTGAATTCATGTTCAGATTAAGTTTTATATTAATCCTACTTTGAGAAGTGAAATGATATTTTTATTTAAAAATTACTGCCAGGTGCTGGGGCCGACACCTGTAATCCTAGCAGTCTGGGAGGCCAAGGTGGGTAGATCCCTTGAACTCAGGAGTTCAAGACCAACCTGAGCAAAAGTGAGGCCTCCCTCTACTACAAACAGAAAAACTAGCCAGGCATCATGGTGGGCACCTGTAGTCCCAACTACTCAAGAGGCTGAGGCAAGAGGACCACTTGAGCCCAAGAGTTTGAGGTTGCTGTGAGCTATGATGCCAGAGCACTCTACCCAGGGTGACAAAGTGAGACTCTCTCAAAAAATAAAAAAATTTAAAAATAAAAATTAGGCCAGGTGCAGTAGCTCATACCTGTAATCCCAGCACTTGGGAAGCCAAGGCAGCTGGATTGCCTGAGCTCACGGGTTTAAGACCAGCCTGAGCCAGAATGAGACTTTGTCTCTAAAAAAAAAAAAAAAAAAAAAAAAAAGCCAGGTGTTGTGGCAGGCACCTGTGGTCCCAGCTACTTGGGAGGCTGAGGCAAGAGGATCACTTGAACCTAAGAGTTTGAGGTTGCTGTCAGCTAAGACGTCATGGCACTCAAACAGGGGTGACCAAGTAAGACTCTGTCTCAAAAAAAAAAAAAAGTTCTAACTTTATTCAGAAAACATCATGCTCCTATAGAATGCTTAAACATTTCTTGAACATACTTTAGTTAATAACCCAAGGTAGGGTGTATTTTGAGCAAAAAGGGTACATTTGCTTGTTTATGTCACTTTCCTATGGACTTCTAATGGGTTATGAGAGTTACAGTGTCATCCAGACATCTAGAGAGCCTTAAGTGGAAGCAATAAATGATATGTGTATTTAGAAGTCTTTCAATACTAAAGACATATTTAGGAAGGTGTCACGTTTGGTGCTCTATTTAAATGGATATCCTAAATGCCTTTAGAAGAGTATCAAAAATGGGAATGAGGCCCTATGAGTAAGAGTGAATTTATAGCACACCGAGGCAGCATTCTAATGTCCAAAACTGACCCTTATCACAATAGATTAATTAAAATTTAATTTGAAGAAAACAGAGTGACTTAGTCCATTAAGGAAAATAAATGTTAAGTATCACATGTGAAAGAGAAAACTTTAAAAGTAGGCTGAAGAAAAGTTGAAAGAAACTTTTAATCTAGAGTTCTTGCAAAGTCGCTGTGCTAACCACCATAATTTCACATGTGAGGAAACTGAGAGAGACAGGGAGATTAATTGACATTCCTGAAAGTTTTAATATGTGGACAAACCTTAGCCATGTCATACAGAAGAAGACAGAATGCTGACAATAGCGGGCTGAGTTCTTCTCTCTTCAGCATCTAGACTAAGTGTCTTTTGATAGTTTTAGTGTTATTCTCATAAGAAAATGAATTTATCCACAATGTGACCTTGAAGTGATACTGAGATACTTGAGATAATAGACTGTGCGACCTTGCAGGCCTGTTCAGTAGCCCTTTCTAGAAGTGTGTGCTCATATTGAACCCTTCACTTAGAGTCACTCGTTCTCTCTCTTACCCTCTCTCCCTGTCTCTCTCCTTTTCATAGTGTTTATAAGTTCATTTCTAAATATACAGCAAATTTCTTTTGTGAGCAATACTTTCATCTCTTTTTAAAAAGCTAGGTCAGTGGAAAGTCCAATCGTGTGAAGAGAAACTCAAATATGTATGTAAGAAAAAAGGAGAAAAAATGAATGATACGAGGTCTGATAAGATGTGTCCTCCAGAGGAGGTAGGTCAAAATCCCTGCATAAAATTTCCTAAGCAATATTATGCCTTTGTGGTTAGAGACGGTACTTGAGACTTAAATAATTCAGAATTAGAAAATTAAAGAGGGCTCGGCGCCTGTGGCTCAATCGGCTAAGGCGCCAGCCACATACACCTAAGGTGGCGGGTTCGAATCCCCAGCCCGGGCCCGCCAAACAACAATGATGGCTGCAACCAAAAAAAAATGGCCGGCGCTGTGGCGGGCACCTGTGGTCCCAGCTACTTGGGAGGCTGAGGCAGGAGACTCTCTTGAGCCCAGGAGTCGGAGGTTGCTGTGAGCTATGAGGCCATAGCACTCTACCCGGGGGGATAGCTTGAGGCTCTGTCTCAAAAAAAAAAAGAAAATTAAAGAAACTAGTAGCTTCTGTTCATTTACATTAGAGCAACCCAGAACACAGTGGCTCGTAGCATACTGGCATTCTTACAGAAGGTGAAAGAGTTAGTATTTGTGAATTTATATAAAAATTGATATGATTATTATCCTCAATGCTGGTATCTTTTACTTCCTCCCCAGTTCAAAAACTAGTCAACCAACATTTGTTAAGCCCTTATGTTGAGCTAACAACTAAGGGTAAAAATAATTAAGTAAAAAAGAAAAAGGACAATTAAATCACATCTTCTGTCTGACACAGGCTCCCAGTCCTGTGTAGTTTATCTATGAAACTGCATCCCACCTTCATCACATGTGTGAATTCACTAGGCATGCCCTCAATGTCCATGAGGTCTAAGATACTATCAACATAGCAGAAACTTACATGTCAGATGGGAACATCAAGTTTGGAAAACAATATAATAACATTTCTCATTTGATTTAGGGCTGGGAGAGACATGGAGAAGCTTGTTACAAGATTTACAAGGATGAGGTCTCTTTTGGAACAAACTGCAATCTGACTATCACTAGCAGGTGTGACCATCAGTAAATATGTACTAGTAAACTCTTAACCCAGTTCTTTCCTGGAACAATCTTCCCTACGAAAAAAATGCATCTTCAAATTAATTCAAAAACACTTGTCGATTTGATTCTTCTTTTGTAGATTTGAACAAGAATACCTAAATAATATGATGAGAAAGTATGATAAGTCTTTAAGAAAACACTTCTGGACTGGCCTGAGAGATGTGGATTCACGTGGAGAGTATAGTTGGTCAACTGTTGGTGGAATAAAGCAGGCTGTAACCTTTTCCAACTGGAAATTTCTTGAGCCAGGTGAATGGATTGGCCTTTAGGAGAAGTAGCATTCAGTGACTAGCGAAAGTAGCATATCTCTTAAATATACTTTTCACTTACTTCTGAAATGTGAGGGAAATGATGATCTTCCAGATGAGCGCCTATTTATGAAATCATAAATAGAAGCAATGGCTCTGCCTTCCCTCTTAGATCCTTAGGAATAATCTAAAGAAAGATGTTATTTTGAAAATTAGTTCATCTTGCTCCAACCGATATAAAGTATGATCATACGTCCCTTCTGATTTTAGAATTAGAAAACAGGCTTAGGTGATTTACTTGATGAAAGTCATCTGGTTATCGAATTAGTAAAATCCAGAGTTCCTGGTTTGGAAGGCAGTGCTTTTTAGAGGATGTTGGCTTTGAATAAGATAGCAGTTATAAAGCATTCTACTTTCCTCCCCTTGAATTATTTATATTTTTTTATGTTGGTCTGATGTGATCATGAAGACATGTGAGCTTGCCACTGAACACATTTGAAATAGAAAATGCCCACAAAATGTGTGACCATGTGGGTCACCATCATCAATGTGAGTGGTGCTGATAGATGAAGTCATTTTTTATGCATAGAATAAGATAGACATACAGAGGCTAATTGTATCTCATTTTAAATTAGAAATATTCTTTTTTAATTTTTTTTATTTTTTATTTATTTATTTTTTTAGAGACAGAGTCTCACTTCATCGCCTTCAGCTGTGGCATCACAGTTCACAGCAACCTCCAGCTCTTGGGCTTAGGCAATTCTCTGCCTCAGCCTCCCAAGTAGCTGGGACTGCAGGCGCCCACCACAACAGGTTGCAGTTTGGCAGGGACCGGGTTCAAACCTACCACCCTCGGTATATGGGGCCCTACTCCCTGAGCCACAGGCACCACCCTTAAATTAGAAATATTCTAATGGATGAAATGCAAAGATTCTTTCCTTTTTTTTTTTTTTTTGGAGACAGTCTCTTTCTTTTGCCTGGGCTAAAGTGCAGTGGCATCATCATAGCCACTCACAGCAACCTCAAACTCCTGGTCTCAAGTGATCCTCCTGCCTTGGATGCCCAGAATGCTAGGATTACAGGCATGAGCCACCACACCCAGCCCCACAGATTTCTTGTATAAGTACTCAGACATTTTAGAGAAAATGTCACGTTCTTCATGGCGAAACCTCAGTGTTTGGAGAGGTGCTCAGGAAGTAGGTACTGTGGCTGTCTTTTCAGTGCTGTGGTCAGAAAAACTGCCATGAGGCTTTTTTATTGCTCCTACTTCAGCCAAGTTGGCCTATCCTGGGCAAGCCATGAATAGGGGACCAGAACAAGGGAAGACCCACTCACATCCATCCAGGGTAGCAGGGTATTATTTTTCCTAGTTCCTTGTTCCTTTTGCTGTCCACTTATAAACCACAAGACCACAGGACTTCTCTGCTGGGATAGAAGTTGTCCCCATTCTTTCCAGTGTATGCGACATTTCCTGTTTTCTGCCCACTTCAGGCAGTGTAGTATTATGAGAAATGGAATGTGGCCTTTTGCCAGACAAATCTGGGTTCAAATTTCAACTCTACCACTCACTACGACTGTGAGCAAGTCACTTAGTCTTAATCTGAAAAGCAGCTTTGATAATACAAACTACCTTTTAATGTTGTTATGGAGAAATAAAATTATGACTGTCATAAAACAAATGTATGTTACCACATACAAGTACTTACTTCTACCTTTATTATACCAGCCCTTCCTTGGGATCTGAATCTGGGATCAGAATCTGCTCAGAGATGTTAAGCTAATTTGAACTACTATCTGGAGCAGCACAGTTGTTTAGGATACAACTCTGGAAGCAGATCGTACAGGTTCAAATCCATGGTCAGTCACTTACTAACTCTGTGACCTTGAGCAGGTCACTTAATTCTCACTGTACCTCAATAGAATCCACCCTACAGGTTTGTTGTGAGGTTTTGTTAATTTAATCCTTTTAAAATAGGATCTGGCAAATAAGAAACACTTTTCTATATTACCTATCATCATCATCATCATCATTATTCTGAACAACACATTTCTTTTCTCTCCTTCCTCCATTGTTTTCCTATTCTCCCCACCCCTACCTTGACTCAAAACATAGAAACACTGGAAAAGTCTGAACTTTAATTGACATTTTTAATTTTCCAAATAAACTTTCCAATTCCATCCCAGCTTCTCGAGGTGGATGTGTGGCTATGTCTACTGGGAAGTCTCTTGGAAAGTGGGAGGTGAAGGACTGCAGAAGCTTCAGAGCACTTTCAATCTGCAAGAAGATAAGTGGACCACTGAAGCCCGAGGAAGCAGCCCCGAAGCCTGATGACCTCTGTCCCGAAGGCTGGCAGAGTTTGCCCTCAAGTCTTTCTTGTTTTAAGGTAAAGTCACATTTTCATTCAATCCTTCAGGGAAGTTATTTTTCTATTCTAGTTCACGTCCTTGTACAAAATATGCTCCTTCCCATAGTTATTTATAATGTGACTAAGGTATAGGGCAGCCCGGAGTCCTTGGCAGGCCATATAGAACCTCTGGCATCAGGCAGCTCAGCCCCCCACACTGCGTGTGTCCTTAGCAGACAGAGCAGGGCCAGAGCCACAGCTGCCCCTTCCCAGGTGCTCTTTTCCTGGGAGAGCTGCATGCCATGCTGACACTGTGCTTGTGATTCTCATATCCCTCTAATTCTTTTTATCAAATTAAGAGTTACATGTTAAACTTACAATGTTAAAACTAATTATTTTGAGGTCTACATCAGTCAGGTAGTCTCCCTAACAAACTGTTACATACCACGGTTCAGGTGGTAATGGCAATAAACATTAGTCTCACCCTCACAGATCTTTAGGAATTTGGTGATAATGACAACAAACATTAGTCTCACCCTCACAAATCTTCAGGTCTGCTACGGTCTGACTGGTGGTTTGGGCTTGAATGGTCTGCTGTGCTGGGCTCCAGGCTATGACCTGGGGTCTGCTGCTCTTCAGTCTAGGGCTCAGGCTGAAGGAGCGGCAGGTGTCAGAGGCTTGCTTTTCTCATGGTAAATCACTAGAGCCCCAGAAGGAAAGCTAACCACATAAGCCTGATTCAGGCTCTGTTCACTTTACCTCCACTGATATCCCATTGATCACAGCAAAGCACGAGGCTAAGCCCCTTGTCAAGGCACAGAGAAATATACTTTGCTCACCAGGAGGCGACAGCACAAATGTATAATTATATTATTGCAGAAAACTGAAGAATCAGAACCAATAATCCAGCCTATCTTTGTGTCATCTTCTCCTCCTACTCCTCCCCTTCTTCTTGTTTTGAAAAAACTATGGTTCCATTGGCCTGAAATTAGCACAAAACAAATAGCCCAAGTGTCAGTGTCCACACGCCAGTGAAGACTGCTCTCTGATTCTTCCTCATGAGAAAATAGTCCTATTTTCCTGCAGATCTCAGAGCTTTGTGTTCAAAATTATCTTGTTAGCTGAGTTGCTTTGCTGAGTTTACTCCCAAAGCGTTCATATTCATATGTATCCTTCACAGCCTTGCTGGCTAGTTCATTTTATTTGTCAAAGTCCTGCCAGTGCAGGAGAGCACTCTGCAGCCTGGGTGATAAAAGCTATTCATCTGACAATGGTGGCGGGCACCTGTGCTGGCCTTCAGTTGCCACATTCCACGGGGCCTTCTGTGTCTCAGGTTATGTGCCTTCACCTAAGACTTCATTACACCTCTGAGAACAGCGTCAGGGGCTCACACATTTAATTGTAATTGCCTTTAACACTATGAATACCTTATAATTATACCCGAAAGCAAATTAACATTGTATTTTGTTAAGGTATTCCATGTAGAAAGAATTGTGAGAAAGAGGAACTGGGAAGAAGCTGAAAGATTCTGCCAAGCGCTTGGAGCACACCTTCTGAGCTTCAGTCATGTGGATGAAATAATGAAATTTCTTCACTCTATAGTGGACCAGTTCAGGTAATACTTTTAGAATGAGGTTTCTATGCTGAACTTGATGCCCCTTAGGTGTTCAAAATGGGCATGTTTCGTTATGGGAAAGTTCACTCCTGGCTTAGCCATCATACAACATGGAGCAGTCTCACGTGTAAGAACTATGAGGGATTCCAAAGTGAGTGAGTCGTAGTCCCCACCCTCTGTGTAATAAAGCCTAACAACAGGTTGAGAAAGGGACAGCAAAAACTCTGGAGCATAGGCAAGGAAGGGAATTCAGAGGAGGGCAGAAGCATTTCTGGAAGCTATACTCTGTCAAGAACAAGGCTGGTTCTTGGAAAGGAGGTAATCAAAGGTACGATAACAGAAGGGGCTGCGGGAGGAATAAAAAGAACATAAGCAAAGTGCTGTGGGCAGAATGTTCAGGTATGGTTGAAAAGAAGTGAGTCATACAGCTTAGCTGGAAAGGGGTTTAGATATGAAACTGGAAGGTCCTTGTTTGCCCTGGAGCATGATCTTTTAGGTCAATAAGCAAAGACAAGCATAAAACATACATACCTACCTACACACACACATACAAGCACACACAGTGCACACGTATGCATATACCTACCGCATACATAATATCCACACACACATACATGCACACACAGTGCCCATGTATGCATATACCCACACACACATACGTATTACATGTATGTATATGTGGATGCATATATATATATATATATATATATCCACAGAGACATATACATGCAGAGAGGGAGGGGTCAGATGCAGGGCAACTAATTTGAAAGCTATTATAACCACCTCCGTGCAAACCTACCTTGAGGAAGGTCAGTGAAAATGGGAAAGTAAGCAAGTGATCAGAGATTTATAGCCGTTGCAATTTTGATGTTAGGGTGGACAGTTTTCTTGATGCCTTTAAGGGCAATGTAGAGAAATATGGGCCAAGTCCTGCTATTGTGGGGAAAATATTTTTCTGAAGGTTTGGGGACAATTATGGGTGGGTATGAGGGGCTTTAAGTCCACAAATTTATTTTTCTCTTCCCTCACTTTTGTGAACTGTAAAGATCCGAATCTGTAAATCAAGGATTCTGAGTGTACTAAGAAAAATTACTGAAAAGGAACCACTACCTGGACGTAGTCTAGCAAAAATTTTTGCAATTATTTTGAGTAAAACAAAAACCTCAGAGAAAAGCAGCAGAAAATAAGCAAAACTAGGTTACCAAAACACAAAGAAAATCCTGCTAGCCTTCTTGTCCGGGACACTAAATATATAAGACATTTAAAGACTGACATCTGAAGAATTTTGATCTAGAAAATGTTTGCAATGTATTCCTTTTAGTTCCCAACTAACTTCATCAGTGAAAAGATTAACTGATACTAACCATCTATGTTCCCTCCTTGGAAAAAACTTTCTAAGGCTGAGAGGTGAGTAAAAAACCAAGAACACATGAATAGGTACAGTTGACCTCTGTATTCATGGGTTCTATATCCACAGGGTTAACAAATAGCAGGCTGAAAATACTTGGGAAAACAAACAATTTAAAAAATGATACCATAATAAAAAACAAATAAAACAACAACTATTTACATATCATTTACAATGTATTAGGTATTAAAGGTGATCTAGAGATGATTAAAGTAAATAAAAAGGTATACGTAGGTGATATGCAAATGCTTATTTTATACAAGGAACTAGAGCATCCTCATATTTTGGTGTCAGTGAGGGAGGGGTAGTCCTGGAACCATTCCCCCACATATGCTAAAGGACAACTGCAATTTATTATAAAAAAGTTGGAAGCAAAAATGTTAATATAAAAATACTGGCTGGATATGGTGGCTCACACTATAATCACAAGGCAGGCAGGAGGATTACTTGAGGTCAGGAGTTCGAGGTTGCAGTGAGCTATCGTTGTGCCACTGGACTCCAGTCTGGGTGACAGAGGGAAGCCATGTCTCTAAAAAAATGTTAAATACATTTAAATTTTTCTTAAACATAGCTCCAAGTTACAATAAATTTAACTATAAAAATAGAATAAAACTATCCAAATATTGAAAGAGAAACACAATAAAAGAATAAGAATATTTTAATAAAACCAAGTGTTTAACTCTGTTTACAAATAAACACTAGGTTATAGAGAGATAAAACAGTTGTGGGAAAGAAAAGTATAATGAATTCCTCATTTGATCTGGAAATCATATTTAGAAACCCAGATTTGTACATTTTTAAAATTTTAATATAATATATAATAGAATTTAAAAGAGTATGCTCATCTACTGAATATGTCATGGGTGAATACAAGGTCTAGGTAGAAAATTATAGGGAAATAAAATTACAAAGGATGAAATCCAGCATAAAGCAAGTTGGTAAAAGACCCAGTTTATCTATTATCAGTTTTGATTAAGTCTAAGACAGCAAATTTGTTCAACAGTAAAGTTCAACTCTATGCTGTTGATAGAGACTTAGAACATGTCTTGCCAATTAGTACCTACCCAGCGCCAAGAGTGTGATGCTCTTTCCCTCGGAAAAATAGAGTCACAACAGTTATTACCAAACTGAGAAATTGTAATAAGAATCCATCTCTTTAAAAATTAAAACAACCGGCAACATTTTCATATTGCAACAGATTTAGTGCTCAGTACCTTGTGGTCCACTGCCATGGGGTCCCTGATTTATTACTACTCAACCCACTTTAGTTGCTTATGGTGTTGCTTATCTCAAATAGTGGTTGAGTAAATACCAAGTTAAATATCATGTGATCATCTTCATAGGTGTTGAAAATGCACCTGGTAAAATTTGCTACTCATTCCTGGCTTACTATATAAATATGTCATATGCATATATATTAATTTATTTAATGAATATGATTAATATACAAATTCTTACCAAATTAAGAATAGGCTGGTCTGAGGACAGTGGTGTTTTAACAACAAATTGATCACAACCAGTTGCAGATTCCTTTGTTCCTTCTTCACTCCCACTGGTTCACTTGACTAGCCTAAAAAAGAGAGAGAGAAAGAAAAATAAAATAGCTCAAAGCAGTAACTACATTACACTTAATATAGTTAAGTGTCAAATGTGTTTCCCTGAAAATCAGAAAAAGTTAAGGATCCCTAATATCACCACTATCACTGATTTTTGTTTGGAATGCATCCCCTACACATTAAAAATAAAAACAATACTACAAAGTGTAAATGTTTATAATATATTAAGTGGAGGGAAAGGCAGATTATAAAAATTTTAAAAAAAGATTATTTACATTAAAAGCTAGACTGCAGAAATACATTAAAAAAATAATGGTTGTTACCTCTGGGAGATAAGCGTCCAAGTGATTTTTAAAATGCTTTCTCTGAAAATGTCCACATTTTCCAGATTTTTTTTTTTTTTTTTGAGACAGAGTCTCACTATATCAACCTCAATAGAGTTCCATGGTGTCACAGCTCATAAGCTCAAACTCTTGGGCTTACGCAATTCTCTTGCCTCAGCCTCCCAAGTAGCTGGGACTATAGGCAGACTTTTTGGGGTTTTTTTTCTTTGTTTTTTTGAGACAGAGTCTCAAGCTGTTGCCCTGGGTAGAGTGCTGTGGCGTCATAGCGCACAGTAACCTCCAACTCAGGCTCAAGCAATCCTTTTGCCTCAGTTTTTCTATTTTTAGTAGAGACAGGGTCTCGCTTTTGCTCAGACTGGTCTCGAACTCGTGAGCTCAAGCAATCCACCTACCTTGGCCTCCCAGAGTGCCAGGATTATAGGCATGAGCCACCATGCCTAGCCTCCAGATTTGTTTTATACTAGCATAGCCACTACTGAATTTTTCTCATTAAAGAAAGTAGTTTTACTACAACGTCCTGAGAACCTACTGTAAAATGCAATACTTGAGTTCTGTAAGTATTCATTTAGTAAGCATCTATTGTCTAGCAGTAGGAATCAATACACAAAATCTCATTGCAGACTGACCTAAGTCAATTTGGATATATTCACTTATACGTCCTTTTTGAGGTGACTATTAACTATTCCCTCACAATTTTGAGAGTAGATTATAATGTATACAAATTCAGACCAAATTCTTCCATATGTACAGACATTTACACAAACATTCATGAAGCAGACACAAAATGCTTCATACAAACCATTGTATAAGCTTGACAACATCCCAGCAATCTGTCCTAGTAAGTGTTCTAACTACCATCTCACACAGAAAGTTCACACAAGGCAGTTGTGACCATGTTCTAACAGCAGAATTCTGTTCCTGGGAAAGCCAGCATCAGGCTGTCACAATCATTTGCCCCAATGACTGGACATGGGATTATTTGGGGATCAACCCACAGGTGCCATTTCTAAAGGTACTGACTGTGGCCTTATAAGACTTACTACCCTTTCATGAAAGGTGAGTGTCTCTGAATTTTAGCTAATCCTCATATCTTGAATAAATTAAATTTCTCTAGTGAAAGAAAATTTCTAACATCATGCTAATGAAAAAGCTTTCTCATTTCTGACATTTACTCTACAAATGACCAAAGCCTCTAGTCCTTGTGGTGGCTGCCTCTGGACCACAGCCTTTCCAAAACATTGCCATTCCTCTCTGACATTAATTTCAAGCAGGGTAACTTAAAAGTCCCTAGCTCTCAAGCTGGATATACATAATGTAATACTGTTTAGGTAAAGTGTTTTTAAGTAAAATACTGCGATAACAAACTCTAGATTCCCAAGCAAAGGGTTAGGAACTCTAACAAGAACAGAGAGCCGAATGGGTGGAGGGAGGGGGTTTGGAGGGATTACTTCTGAGGTTTAACTTATAGGGATACAGGTGAATCTTTCTAAGAGTAGAATGTGAACGTTTTAAAACAATGACTGAGAGAATGACATAAAGGCTGTGTTGACTAGTTGATGGAAGTATTTCAGATTGCATGTGAAAACCCCACACTGTACCCCAGAAGTGCATTAACGTACATAGTTACCATTCAATTAAAAAAAAATAAATAAAAAATAAAAACAAAGTCTAGCAACCATCACATTCTATATTTAAAAAAAAAAAAAAAAAAAGAACAGAGAGCCATGGAAAAGTACTAAGCAATGAGGTTGTAGATACTTGTGGGAATCAATAACCGGAGAACATTAGAATATCATATATGATAGCAGTGACCATCAGGAGAATCCATATATAGTAGGGATTACAATAGGCATCAAAATTAACCTGAGAGGTAATTAAGGTAATCCATTTCCTCGTTTCTCATAGCCACCTCCCATTAAAAAATTAATACAAGTTCATTATGTAAACTTCAGAAAATATAAAAGGAATGGTATTGAAGAAAATAAAAATCGCCTCAAATCCCAGTTCATATTTAGTGTCAACTCTTTCCATTTTCTTCCTTTCCTACACATACAGCTTTTACAAAATTTATTTTCCACGGAATTTACTGTGTTTAATTTTTTTCTAATTACAAAAGTGTTGCATATTTAATTTAGAAAACAGAAAAGCATGGAGAAAAAAACAAATCTCCATAATCTCTTCTTTCATAGGAACCATATCTTATTTGTACTCTGATCCCAGAGGCTAATACAAGGCCATGTTAAGCAGACTGTGTTGTCTTCTTAATAAGTTCTTTGTAGTAAAGAGATCATTGG
Organism: Otolemur garnettii; assembly: GCF_000181295.1. Classification (NCBI taxonomy): domain Eukaryota; kingdom Metazoa; phylum Chordata; class Mammalia; order Primates; family Galagidae; genus Otolemur; species Otolemur garnettii. Next base: position 7,014,379 of record NW_003852493.1, on the reverse strand, counting down.
CCTGTACTATACTTACAAAACCAACATATTCTCCCTTTTTTTTTTGAGACAGAGTCTCACTTTGTGGCCCTGGGTAGAGTGCCATGGCATCACTGCTCACAGCAACCTCAAACTCTTGGGTTTCAGTGATTCTTTTGCCTCAGCCTCCCAAGTAGCTGGGACTACAGGCACCTGCCACAGTGCCCAGCTATTTTTTGGTTGTAGTCGTCATTGTTGTTTGGCAGGCCCAGGCTGGATTCGAACCCACCAGCTCTGGTGTATGTGACTGGTGCCCTAGCTGCTGAGGTACAAGCGCTGAGCTGAAAAACAAAATGTAACCATAGCTTAAAGGAAAGTAGGAAGCAAACCCATTTATATTTGAAAGTGATTCTAAAGCTTAGTCCTTGAATGTTTTATCTTTCTATTGCAGAAATTAACCTCAGCATGATTCACTGCCCAAATTGTGCATTGCGTGCCAAGGAGTTGAGTCAGATTACTGCTATACCTCTCACAACCTAAATTCCACATCTCTTTTTGTATTTCAGTGAAAAGGATTCAGGTCAGATCTTTGCAACTCTTAATGGCAGCTGAACAGAGAAAGCCATTGTAGAGCAAAAATAGCCATAGGATTAGAGAAGAAAGCCTTGCTTGCAAAGCCATTGCTGCTGTGTACACCACCTCCTGTGATGCGGCATGAATGGATTTAGGTATAAATCTAAGGCTTTGCAGACTTAGCCCCTTCACCAACTAGTTATTTATTGAGGGTTATGGCTAACATTCTGTTTTCCTTAGCAACCAAATACAGCAGGAAATTTGATTGAGAATAGGAATTGCACATATTAGCCTTTATCCAATGTCTTCTTAACCTAATAGCTTTAAAACCTTACACTTAGAGCTTGGAGTAGAAGAAATTTATAGAGAGAATTTCAGTTCAGCTGGATTCCCCAGTTATGATCAGATGCGTTTTTTCCCCTCAAATTTTCTAAAATCAACATTGGCAATGATTAATGTGATTTTAAATGTCTTCTTTTTATCTGCCTACAGCTAAACCAGGTCAAACCAGTAGCAAGTTACAATTCAGGAAGTATTTCCTATTTTTGACCACAGAAAACACACACACACACACAAAGTAGTTACTATTTTCCATATTTATGACACCAGGGTGAATTCCTTGAAATGAGGCCGAAATCTGTGAATTTCTGAGTTGAAAGGAAGTTCCTTCTCAGAAAGTAGGGAAGATTAGAAAGTTTGGAGATTCGAGGCAGTCTCTTTTCTCTAAGAAATTGTTCTCTGAGATGCAGCAAAGGAACTAGATAAGGGCTTGAAATAAGAGAAGTTTTCAAGTGAGTGGAGGGAGCCCTTGGCTGAAAGAAGACTGGGTGGAAGCTCCAGGAGCCAAGAGCTGCTAGGGACAGACCTCTGAAATGTTTGTGACAGATGATCTTTGATCATCTGCCTGGTTGTACTGTTGATTGTGTGAAGAAGATAAAATACCTAATGCTTACTTTAGGGAAATACAAAATTCTGCACACATTCCCCAGGCCTCAATACATAATATGCACAAACTGGGGAGAAATGGAGTTATATCCCTGAGTAAGTATGAGGAAGGAAATTTAACCTCTTATTTCAGCCATCTGGCTTTAATTATGCTGTAAGGCAATTATCTAGCCCCTGTGCTGTAGGGAGCCAATGTTTGGGCAGAGGATTCACTTGGAAGCCTGTAGGAACACTCTGATTAGTTGAAGACACAAACTGCAAATTCCTTTTATAGGTACACATTTAAACTAGGCTTAATTGCCTCTACTGAACTTATTTTAAGTCCACAAATTGGTGATCTTTCTCTGTGAATGATAACATTATTATCATAAAAACCAAAAGGGACGGTCCTCATATTCCATAGCATTAAGTTGAAAAATTTGAAGTTGAAAAAATAAAAAGTACTTGTTGATATTCAAGCATGATAGAAAATAAAGAAATAAATAAAGCATAAGGGAATACATATTAAGGAAGGGAGAGAGATAAAGGCAACTGTTTTATTAAAAAGTGAGAAATTAGGTTTGACACACGGTAGTTACAGCACCAGCCACATACACCAAATCTGACAGGTTCAAACTCAGCCCAGGACAGCTAAACAACAATGACAACTGCAACAAAAAATAGCCAGGTGTTGTGGTGGGCGCCTGTAGTTTCATCTACTTGGAAGGCTGAGGCAAGAGAATCACTTGAGCCCAAGAGTTTGAGGTTGCTGTGAGCTGTGATACCATGACACTCTACCAAAGGCAACATAGTGAGACTCTGTCTCAAAAAAAAAAAAAAAGTGAGATATTAATTTTAAATTATTTGTTCCAGCCTTTGATTCACTAGCAAATTTTATAAAAATACAGACATATATTTCTCACTAGACTTGTAGCCATACATTCCATATATTTCATGTAGTCTCAAGAGCTTCAGGATAGGGATTGCTTTTAGATTTGGATTCTATCCCCTTCTCTAATATATATTCTGTATGATATTTGTATGTATATTGCATTTATATATGTATTATATATGCTACGTATGCACACATATGTACTGATTATACATACCATATGTCAACAGAATTGGTCTATTTATTAAGGCCTAAAAAATACTATAAATTTTAGGGAATATTTTCAAGTGTGGAGAGGCTGAGAAAATTTTTTACAGTTCTATCACTTTAATTGATGCTAGATATATCTCCATGGCTGGAGGATAAGTTTATTTATGGGAAAAGAACCACTTAAATGTCTGTTTTTGTCCCTGTGTGTTTGTGTATACATTCTTCCTTGGAATGTCTATCCTTTTTCCTTTTAGCATTATGGGATAAGCATTCAGATTAAGGCTGGAAAGAAATGTTAGCCGACTCTTGAAGAAAATCTTTTGTCTTACCGACATCACAAAGTATTTCCTTACTTCCTGCAATCCACAATGACCTGTCCTTTCTCTGAACTTCTATAGCACTTAAAATGCATGCCACCCAGCTGGGCACCTGTAGCTCAGTGAGTAGGATGCTGGTCACATACACCGAGGCTGGCAGGTTAGAGCCCAACCCGAGCCTGCTAAACAACAATGACAACTGCAACCAAAAAAATAGCCAAGTGTTGTGGCAGGTGCCTGTTGTCCCAGCTACTTGGAAGGCTGAGGCAGGAGACTCGCTTGAGCCCAGGAGTTGGAGGTTGCTGTGAGCTGTGATGCCATGGCACTCTACCCAGGGGGATAGCTTGAGGTTCTGTCTCAAAAAAAAAAAAAAGTTCAAAATGGAATAGTTTTTACCTTTTAGATCAATAAAACTACTTAAAATAAAGTAGTTTTTAAAGTATAGTGGTACTTTTTTCTTTAGCTACTTCATATTAAGGGTTCAATTTCATTTCAAAAGTCTTCTTTGTATAGCTTGAAGCTGTGCCTTTCCATTAGTGACAAGATCTTCTGAATAAACTCTGAAGCACATTAGACATATGGGTGCAAAATATTTTCATCAAATTTTGTCCTCAATTTTTTTAACAATTTCTTTTTAAAGTGGCCAGCGTTGGCTGTGGATTGGTTTGAATAAAAGGAGCCCAGATTTACAAGGATCCTGGCAATGGAGCGATCACACACCAGTAAGTTAAAACTTTCTTATTTGGGATAATATGAAAGTAGTTTTTGTTTCAATAAAAGTAAGTTGACTGTTAAATAATACAGAGGTGCCAAAAAAGAAAAAAGTATATACACATTTTAAGAAAGGAACATGTATTAAAATATTAATACTCAATATATATTGATAACCTTTTTGATCTTATATATTATATCTTATATCTCTGGTAATTGCAGAACTCAAACATGACTTGAGTATTACAATTTTAATGCAGTTTTTTCCTGATATCATACTATATACAAAAATCAACTCAAAATAGATTAAAGACTTAAATGTAAGACCTGCAACTATGAAACTAATAGAAGAAAACATAGGGGGAAAGTTCCATGACATTGGTCTGGGCAAAGATTTTTTTTGGATGTGACCCTAATAGCACAGGCAACAAAATCAGAAGTGGAAAATAGGATTAAATCAAACTAAAAAGCTTCTGCACAGCAGAGGAAACAGTAAACAATGAAGAGATACATATTGAATTGGAAATAATATTTGCATACTCTTCATCTGATGTCCAAAGTACAGTCACATGTTACTTAATGACAAGGATATGTTCTGAAAAATGTGACATTAGGCAGTTTTGTCATAGTGCAAACATGTACTAATGCAAACCTAGACAGTGTAGCCTACTACAAACCTAGGCCACACACCTAGGCTACGTACTGCTCCTTGAATACAAACCTATATAGCACATTACTATACTGAGTACTATAGGCAATCTTAACACAATTTTTTTTTGAGGGGGGAGTCTCACTCTTGCCTGGGCTAGAGGGCTGTGGTATGATAGCTCATGGCAACCTCAAATGCTTGGATTCAAGTGATCCTCTTGCCTCAGCCTCCTGAGTAGCTGGGACTATGGGCATCCCCCACAGTGCTCAGCTAATTATTTTCTATTTGGGGTAGAGATGGGATCTCACTCTTACTCAGGCTGAACTCCTGAGCTCAAGACATCCACCTGCCTTGGCCTCCCAGACTGTTAGTATTATAGGCATGAACCACTGTGCCTAGCCTGGTAATTATTTATGTATCTAAACATATCTAAATATAGAAAAGGATTATGCAGCCTTAAAGAAAGATGGAGACTTTACCTCCCTCATGTTTACATGGATGGAGCTGGAAAATATTCTTCTTAGCAAAGTATCTCAAGAATGGAAGAAAAAGTATCCAATGTACTCAGCACTACTATGAAACAAAGTATCCAATGTGCACAGCCCTACTTGTGCAATTTTAGCCCAAGAATATGCGGAAAGGGGAGAGGGAGGGGAGGGGAGGGGGGAGGATGAGTGGAGGGAGGGTGTTTGGTGGGATCACACCTATGGTTCATCTTACAAGGGTACATGTGAATCTTTCTAAATGTAGAATATAAATGTATTAACACAATAACTAAGAGTATGCCATGAAGGCTATGTTAACCAGTTTGATGAAAGTATTTCAAATTGTATATAAAACCAGCACACTGTACCCCATGACTGCATTAATGTACACAGCTATGATTTAATAATAATAAATAAATATATATATATACAGAAAAGGTACATTAAAAATATGGTATATCTCACAAGACTACTGTTACATACTTATGTCCATCAAAGACTGAAACATAATTATGTGGCACATAACTGTATATAAGGAACTCAACTCAATGGCAGGAAAAACAACCCAACTTTAAAATAAGCAAAGAGCAGGATATGGTGGATCATGCTTGCCATCCCAGCAACTCAGGAGGTTGAAGCAGGAGGTAACCAGCCTAGGCAACATAGCAAGACCCCATCTTTTAAAAGAAAATTTTTTTAATTAGCTGAGCATGGTGGTGCACTGTTGGCCCAGCTACTCAAGAAGCTGAGGTGGGAAGATTGCCTGAGCCCATATACACTCTAGGTATATGAAAAATGTTCAATATCACTATTCATCAGGGAAATGCAAATGTAAACTTCAGTAAGGTATCACCTCACACCTGTTAAAATAGCTATAGACAAAAGATAAATTAGTGAGGATGTGGAGAAAAGGGAACTTTTGTATAATATTGATGGGAATGTAAATTAGTACAGCCATTATGGAAACAGTATGGAAATTCCTCAAAAAATTAAAAATATAAGTAACCATATGACCTAACAGTCCCACTATTGGGTACATATTCATAGAAAATGAAATGAGTTTGTTGAAGAGATATCTGTACTTCCATGTTAATTGCAGCTTTATTCACAACAGCAAAGATATAAAATTAATCTAAGTGTCCATCAGCAGGTGAATGGATAAAAAAAATGTGGTACATACATATACAATAGAATACTCATCAGCTGTAAAAAGGAAGGAAATTCTGCCATTGGCAACAATATGGATGAACCTTGAGGACATTATGTTAAGAGAATGAAAGTGGGCACGGAAAGATGCTCCATGTTTTCATTCACATGTGGAAACTAAAAAAATTGATATCATATAACTAGAGAGTATTCTGGTAGTTTCCAGGGACTGAGGTAGTGGGGATAGGAGACTTGGGGAGATATTGGTCAAAGGATACAAGATTTCCTTTGACCAATATCAAAGGTAGGAATGTTAGATGGTAGGAATAAGTTCAAGAGATCTATTGTACTGCATGGTGACTAGAGTTAATATTTTATAGTTTTGAAAAATGCTAAGAGAGTGGATGTTAAGTGTTTTCACCACAAAAATGACAACTATGTAAAGCAATGAATATGTTAATCAGCTATATTTAGTCTTTTCATAATGTATATGTACTTCATAACATCATTTTGTAAAGGATAAATGCACATAATTGTATCTGTCAATTTATAAAAATAAAATAATGAAATCCACATACCATACAACCATTAAAGTTATGTAGCCCTATCTTTATTGAAATGGAAATAGATTCACATATAAGAATTAAGGAAAATAAATTATTAATCTTATTTTTATTAAAAAATCATATGAATCATATGTACAGTCTTTCTATATGTAGTGCAAAAGTATTAAAATATATAGTGGTCATCTTTGGATAGTAAATTTGATTTTTTTTCAAAGCCCTTTTGTTGTACTGGTTTTTATTTCCATTTGTATAATAAAAAGTTTTTTTACTACCTAAAGGTATGAGTTATATCTTTAAAAATAACTTTATTGGGAGAAATAATTTTGGAGAAAATTCAAATTCTTAATATTATTTCAAAGGTTTATATCATCCTTCAAAGAGGCTTTATGTAACATTTCTAAGAGCAAAATTATTCTCAGATATTCAATATAAGTTCCATATTACCATTGTATCAACTCATTTTTTATGCTTTCCAAGTTTAAAACACTTTAACTTTTTTGGGGAAAGAGAGGGAACAAAGTCTCACTATGTCGCCCTGGGTAGAATGCCATGGCATCACAGCTCACAGCAACTTCAAACCCCTGGGCGTAAGCAATGCTCTTGCCTCAGCCTCCCAAGTAGTTGAGGTGCCTGCCTCAACTCCTGGCTATTTTTTTGTTGCAGTTGTCATTGCTGTTTAGCAGGCCTGGTCGGGTTCGAACTTGCCAGCCTAAGTGTATGTGACCAGCGCCGTAACCACTGTACTACAGGCAACAAGCCAAAACACTTTAACTTTTATTTTCAAATTGTAAAATATCTGAAATTAATCAAATAATTAGCATTTTAATTCATACCCCCAAAAAAGTCTTTTGCAATTTCTTCATTCTTTCTGACTCTAGTGGTGAACTGAATATACCATTCATCTCCATTACTGGAAGTGTTTCCTTTGTTTGGAAACTTATGACATTATGTTATTTTCTAAATGCTCTCATGATTTCAAACCCTAGTATTTAAAAAGGGATGAAAAGGTTTTCTTTCTGTGGCATATGAACATGTGTGAGTTATTAGAGCTGCCTAAATTATAAATATTTAGAATTCAATCTTAAATTCTCAAGCCTCTCTTATCTTTTCAGGTGTCTACTATTACCATGGCAGATGAATTTCAGCAGGATTATGACATCAGAGACTGTGCTGCTGTCAAGGTCAGTACAATGCTGGAAAATCTGCGTATGTACAAATTAAATCCTGAGTGGTGCAGAGTCAGGCGTCAGACACATGGGCTGCCTTTCGTGTGTTCAGGACGATGTCAGGTACAATGGAGATCAGTGCACCATGGCCTGACCCTCAGCAGCCTAACTTACTTACTTTGAGCAGATAAAATTCATATTCAAGAAATAAATCCTCGTTCCTCTGCACAGTAATAAGCTCCACATGAGTGGGCAGAGGAGGACAAATGAAACTCAGAAGAGAAAGTGATCCCCATGACCTTTTTCCAGAAAGAGGTGGCTCTTGAACTGGGTGGGAGATGGGGTAATGGTATGAGAAGATGGCATAAAATAAGATGGGAGTAGAAGAAAAAGGGTAAGTCAGTGAGGAGAACAGAGTACAAATCAAGAAGTTTTGATTACGGATGTTGTTGAAAATTTCCTTGATGCTAGGTGAAGGAGTTTGTGCATGTTTTGATAGGCAAGAGGGCATTTCGGAAAGCTTCTGAGTAGGGAAGGTGTTGTGAACCAAGGAAAGTATAAGGAAGATTCATCTTGAGACAGACTGGAAGACATATAAGACTAGTTAGGCATCTTCCTTTGCAGAATTCATTCATTTGCCCCTTTTGTAAGCAGTATGTCCAATGGGTCTGTAAGACATTAGAGACATGACAGTGACAAGTACAAGACATAGTGGTTGTCTTCATGGAACTTAACAGACTAGTAGGAAACAAAGACAAGCAAGCAAGCATTGTAAACCACTGGGTAAGGACGACGACAGGCAAATGCAAGTTTTATGCAAGAACAAGGGTAATATGAGAATAATAATAATGATGATAGAAGCAGTTAACATTGATTAATTCCTTCATGAGCCACCCTCTGTGAGGCATATCACGTACATTATTTCACTTAATACTTAAGCAACCATTTTACAGAGAAACAAATTTGGGCTTTGAGCAACCTATCCGCGTTTACATGATTAAAGAACTAAAATCTAGACACAGGTATCCAGTACACTTAACCACTATTCTACAGCTGGGCATTTATAGAAATAGTCAGAGTGGTATTGAGTATATAGAGAAAATGATATATTTTGGTTTAGATATTTTGGGTTTTTTTATTAAAACATAGCTGTGTACATTAATACTATCATGGGATACAGTGTGCTGTTTCTATATACAATTTGAAATACTTTCATCCAACTGGTTAACATAGCCTTCATGTCATTTTCTTAGTTATTGTGTTAAGACATTTATATTCTCCATTTAGAAAGATTCACATGTACCCTTTATAGGATGAACCATAGGCGTGATCCCACCAATCACCCTCCCTCCACCCACCTTCCACCCCTCCCCTATCCCCTCCCCTCATATTCCTGGGCTAAAATTGGGTTATAGCTTTCCTATGAAAGCTATAAATTAGTTTCATAGTAGGGCTGAGTATATTGGATACTTTTTCTTCCATTCTTGAGATACTTTGCTAAGAAGAATATTTTCCTGCTCCATCCATGTAAACATGAAGGAGGTAAAGTCTCCATCTTTCTTTATGGCTGGATAGTATTCCATGGTGTACATGGTTTAAATATTTTGAATTCAAGCTAGCTATAAGATGTGTTCCATGCTAAGTTGAAATAAAAAGACCATAGTTGAAGGGGAAGATGGATATTAAAAAAAAAAAATCGAAGACCTAAGAATTGGATTTGGAGGAACTGCCATCATATAAAGTGAGAGACAAAACATCTTGATAGTATCTTTGCTTCATGGCCCAAGAAAGAATCCTTTTGTTCACAAAGAGTAAAGGAGGTGGTTGACTAGAAATGGTATCAGGAGATGGAGGCAAATAAGAACTGAGAAAGCCACTGTAAAGTTACTCTTATTCAAAGTCACTCTTCTAATGACAGATCACATATGAAAAGGTAAAAGCTTTAGAGAAGCGTATGAAGTTTTCCGAACTGTCCAGTATACCAATATGGTAACTGTGTTCTATATAAACAGAATTCCCAAGGATGGAAAGATTTGAAAATCCACCAAAAAATAAATAAAGGAGGTACGATATAAATAAATAAAAGAGGAACAGCCCAGCCAGGTTCTATGTGGAGCACCCTACCTCACCCTCCAGAACCTTGGGCTAGAGAGGAAACAGGCCAGACAGTGGAAGATGCCTGTCATAAACCCTGATGTCGCTTGCCCTTCTCTCCTGCTTGCTGGCTGCTATTGTCGTGACCCTTCTTAGACAATGTGGAGAAGAGCAAAATCCTGGAAATGGCAGAGTAACACCAAGGAAGGAGCATATACCCCTGAGGCCAGACTTTATTGTCACTTTCTCATCTACTTTAATCATAGCCTGGTGCTTGGATACCACTGAAATAAATTTTTTTCTTTTATACTTATTTTATTTTATCTTTATTTATTTATTTATTTATTTATTTTTAGAGACAGAGTCTCTCTTTTTCACCCTCGGTAGAGAGCCTCCTGAGTAGCTGGGACTACAGGTGCTTGCCAGAACACCTGGCTATTTTTTTGTTGCAATTTGGCCACGGCCAGGTTCAAACCACCACCCTTGGTATATGGGGCCGGTGCCCTACCCACTGAGCCACAGGCACCACCCATATACTTCTTCTAATTGCTGTTTTTATTTTTACATAACCACCAATAGAATAGACCATAAGTCATAGGTTCAAACGAGGCCATGGTCCATTTGTAATTTCCCTGATGATATGGTCACTGCACATTCACCCAGTAATTGATTGGCTTTTCAGTTTCAGAACTCACTTTAGCTTTCTAAATGTTAGAAGAGGTCTTGAGCTTGGCCTATGGGTGCAGTTGGACAGCAGAGAAACATGCCTTCCTCAGAAAGGATAAAATTTTTTTCTAGTTTAGTATTTCCCAAACCTTAAAAGTACAAGATTCTGCGATTTCATGTCAATAAAAACAAGTGGGAAGGGGAAGAAAATAATTTGCATTTTAGATGGAAACATGACCTTTCTCACCCCCTTTGAAGGCTCTTGCTCGGGGTATCACTGTTTAAACATTCCATTTGCTTATGTGTTCATTTATTAAATAAGTATCGTAGGTACTAGAGCTAAAATTGCAAAGCCATACAGCTCGCCTGTTGTGGTGGCTCACGCCTGTCACACCAGCACTTTGGGACGCTGAGGCAGGAGGATCTCTAGAGCCCAGGACTTTGAGATTAGCCTGAAGAACAAAGCAAGACCCCATCTCTACAAAACAATAGAGAAATTAGCTGGGCAGGGTGGCATCACCTATAGTCCCAGCTACTCAAGGAGCTGAGGTAGGAGAATTGCTTGAGCCCAGGAAGTTGAGGCTACAGTGAGCTATGTCGACACCCCTGCCCTCCAGCTCAGGCAACAGTGTGAAACCTCTGTTTCAAAAAGAAACAAAACAAAACAACAAAAACCATAGAGCTTACAGTTGAGTGTTTCCTAAGGGCTGAATCCATTTCAAAATATTCTGCAATCTTTTTCCTCTTGTAGGTCGTTCATAGGCCATGGAGAAGAGGCTGGTTTTTCTTTGATGACAGAGAAACCATCTTTTTCAGACCTTTTGCTTGTGATACAAAACTTGAATGGGTGTGCCAGATTCCAAAAGGTGAGTGGTATCCCTCTTCACTACTGTCTCATATTAACATCATGAATGCTAAGCTAAAAGTTACCTGAAGGAGCATTTTGGTCTATAATTTTGATTTCTAAAACCCTACGAAGATGCCACTAATAAATGAAGCCACCCCTGCCTGATTTTCCCTCCTCATCCCATGTAGAAGGCTAAGTCACTGAAATTTGGTGATACAAAATTTATTTGACCGTGGAAGATTTTGCATAAAAGATAAAATTTAAGGCTACTTAAATTTTGGAATGAAAGATTAAGTAAAAGGAGAAAAATCATAGAATCATGTTAATTATTTTTTTCCTTTTTAAATATTATGGATTCATAATAGTTGAACATTTTTATAGGGTACATGTGATGTTCTGACATAGGCGTACAATGTGAATTAATCAAATCAAAGTAATTAAGATATCCTCAGGCATTTATCATTTCTTTGTGTTAGGAATGTTCCAATTTCACTCTTTTGCTTATTCTAAAGTATACCCTAACTTGTTGATTATAATCACTTTCTTGTGCTATCAAATACTATTCATTCTCTCTATCCAAATATATTGTTATACCCATTAACCATCCCCACTTTATCCCCTCTATCCTGCCTACCCTTCCCAGCCTCTGATAGCCATCATTCTACTCTCTGTCTCCATGAGATCAATTGTTTTAATATTTAGCTCCCACAGATGAGTGAGAGCATGGGAGATTTCTCTTTCTGTGCTTGACTTATTTCACTTAACATAATAATCTCCAGTTCTGGGTGGCGCCTGTGGCTCAAAGGGGTAGGATGTCAACCCCATATGCCAGAGATGGCAGGTTCAAACCCAGCCCCGGCCAAAAACGGCAAAAAAAATAAAAAATAAAAAATAATAATCTCCAGTTCCAGCCATGCTGTTGCAAATGGCAGGATTCCATTCTTCTTCATGGATGAATAATGTTCCCTTGTGAATATCTACCACACAATTTATCTACCCATCCATTGGTGGACACTTAGATTGATTCCAGCTCTTGGCTATTATGAATAGTGCTGCATTAAACATGCAAGTGCAGGTATGCGTCCAATATGCTGACTTCCTTTTATACACAGAGAGTGCCAAAAAAAGTATACACATTTTAAGACCTGTTATCTATGTATTACTTTTCAAAGTTGAATCAAAGGTACCATGACTAGTCAAGTGTACCTACGCGTACTACACATATCCATTTTACCTGCAACTCATACACTTTGTGATAATGATTGATTTACTTCAAACAAGATCTCTTAAAGTGTGTACACACTTTTTTGGCACATCAGGTACATACCCAACAGTGGGATTGCTGGGCCTTAGGGTAGCTCTGTTTGACTTGTCCGTAGTGGTTGCACTAATTTACATTCCCAGTAACTGTGTATGAGGGTTCCCCTTTCTCCACATTCTCACCAGCATTCATTATTCCCTAGCTTTTGATAAAAGCCATTTTCACTGGAATGAGACATCTCGTTGTAGTTTGTTTTTCACTGTAGTTTTGATTTGCATCTTTCAGATGACTAATGATGTTGAGCATTTTTCATATACCTTTTGGCCATGTGTATGTCTTCTTTTGAGAAATGTTTAATCAGCTCTTTTGTTCATTTTAATCAGATTATTTTATTTTTTTCCTGTTGAGTTGTTGGAGCCCCCTATAGGTGGTATATTCTAATCTTTAATCCCTTTTCAGATGAGAAGTTTGAAAATATTTTTTCCCCTTCTGAGGGTTGTCTCTTCACTTTGTTTATCTTTTCCTTGGCTGTGCAGAAGCTGTTTAGCTTAATGTGATCCCATTTCTCCAATTTTGCTTTGGTTTCCTGTGCTTTAGGGGTATTACTCAAGAAGTCCTTGTCCAAGACAATGTCCTAAAACATTTCCCCAATGTTCTCTTTTGGTAGGCTCACAAATTCAGGTCTTAGACTGAAGTCTTTTATCCATTTTAATTTGGTTTTTGCATATGGTAAGAAAGAAGAGTCTAGTTTCATTCTTCTGCATATGAATATCCAATTATCCCAGCACCATTTATTGGAGAGACTGTCCTTTCCCCACTATATGTTCTTGGCACCTTCATCAAGAATGAGTTCACTATCAGTGTGTGGATTTATTTCCAGGCTCTCTATTCTGTTCCATTGGTCTGTGTGTCTGTTTTTATGCCAGAACCATGCTGTTTGGGTTATGATAGTTCTGTAATTTGAAGACAGGTGATGGGACGCCTCTTATTTGTTCTTTTTGTCTAGGATGGCTTTGGTTATTCTAGGTCTTTTGTGGATACATATAAGTTTTAGGATAGGTTTTTATGTTTCTGTGAAGAATGTCATTGGTATTGATTTTTATTTTGATGGAAAATGAAGGACAAAATATGAAGGTAATCTTGAAAGAATGGAACGGGAGGTAAATCAAATTTGGCAGTCCCTTTGAAATTTAGAAACTATTTGCAAAGAATCCAAAATTGCTAATACTTTTTGTAAGTTCAAATTTAGAAAACCAATCAGATAGTAGAGGCTTCAATAACAAAAAGAAAAAAGGAGAAAAAGAAGCAAATGTCCTTCACTTATCTTTTTACTAGAAAAATATTTGGTAAATATTAAGAAGATTTTAATTCCCAAATTACTTTTAAGCAGATATGGGATATATGAAATAATTAATGAAAAATACGAAGGGGATTCTAAAATGAATTTGTGAGTGTAAACAGGTCATTGAAACTAAAGGTACACCTTTCTACGAGTTCTTAAAGAACTTGGAGCTGCCTACTAGAAGATTGTTCTTTTTCCTAAAACAGGCCACCATATTGCCTTTAAAAGAGCTCAGATGCAGCTCGGCACCTGTAGCTCAGTGGCTAGGGTGCCAGCTATATACACTGGGGGCTGGCAGGTTCAAACCCAGCCCGGGCCTGCCAAACAATAATGACAACAACAACAAAAGTAGCCAGGCATTATAGTGGGCGCCTGTAGTCCCAGCTACTTTGGAGACTTAGGCAAGAGAATCACTTAAGCTCAAGAGTTTGAGGTTGCTATGAGCTGTGACAGCAGGACACTCCACCGAGGGCAACATAGTAAAACTCTGTCTCAAAAAAAAAAAAAAGAGCTCAGATGTTACATTAGGTATGGTAATTGGCAAGTCTCTTTCATAAAGGTAAACTGTCCATCCATTAGTAAAAGTGTGTATGTGTGTTTGTGTGTGTGTGAGATAGGCTTTTTCTAAAGAAGAAATCATAGTTGAGTTATTCCTGATTATTTGATTCAACTGAAAAAAGGACAAGAAAAACCAGTTTGAATATCCTCTAAGCAAGTGGAAAAGTAACTATGTATATAATTAATTCAGAAACGACTGGTTTGGAGCATTGGTGTCAACCTATCATTATTCTGGCATTTGTTAACGTGCATGGAAATGTCAGTGCTCCCACCCAGAAGCCCTCCTGTCAGAGTGGTGGAGCAGACCAAGGGTTTAAACAAGGGCAACTTTAGAAATGACAAATCAGTAACCACAGGAAATAGTATATGGAGTTTTATGCACATGTGCGTGTGTGCAAATGCACATACACACTTTAAGAAAGGGAAAATCTGCATTAAAATTGTAATATTCAAGTCAAGGGATAGAATATATAAGATAACAAACATCAGTGTATATTGAGTATCACAGCTTTTTTCCTTCAGATTTTTGTGAGGTTACAGATGATTCGGTTGCACTGTTTACGTTTGTTAGGTAAAGTTCCTCCTGTTGTAGTTGTGCCCCTCACCCAGGAGGTGTGCAGTGTACCTTACATTGTGCTTGTGCAAGAGCACACCAACCCCCCCTTCCCTTCCCTCCCCTCACTTCTCCCTTTCCCCAATTTGAATTAATTGAGTTTTTCTCTCGTGCAGACCAGTGTTTGTTTGTCTACAGGCTTCATGTTAGTATTGAGTACATTGTATACTTCCTCTTCCATTTTTGTGTATTGTAATTTTAATAATTTTTTTCCTTTCTTAAAATGTGTGTACATTTTTTGCCACCCTCTCTCTCTATATGTATATAGATACACATACATACATATATGTATATACACAGTAGAGCTTCCATAGTTGACTTCTTCCCTACGTTGATCACCTCCTGCAATTGACCTAATTTTCATAGACTGGACATGCACATGTGTGTATCAGTACAGCGACCTGAGTTCCTTACGTTGACCTCCTCCATGTTAACCAGTTTGTTACAGTCCTTTGGGTGGTCAACTTTCAGAGATCCTACTGTATTATTTTAAACAAAATAGAAGGGAAATAACTGATTTAGCAAATGTAAATTGATTAATCAAACAAATAAATGGAAATAATTGTGCCACCCACTCTCCCCATGCAGAAACAAAATATACAACTGAACAACTCCCTGTCTCAGCCTATTCCCAATTATTCAAAGTAATCAGTGTTTGCTTGCTCCAGGGTTGAAATGTTATGTTAACTCCCTTTGACAGTATTATATCTACATTTCTTTTTTTTTCTCTTTTTTTGAGACAGAGTCTCACTACGTCACCCTGGGTAGAATGCCGTGGCATTCACAGCTCACAGCAACCTCAGAGTCTTGGGCATAAATGATTCTCTTGTCTCAGCCTCCCAAGTAGCTGGAACTACAGGTGTCTGCCACAATGCTTGGCTATTTTTTTCTCACAGTTGTCCTTGTCATTTGGCAGGCCCAGGCCAAGTTTGAACCCCTCGGCCTGGGTATATGTGGCTGGCGCCCTACCACTGAGCTACAGGAACCACCCCGTATCTAAATTTCTAAGTTACATGCGTTGCATTCACCTCACCTGGTTGGATATTTTCTTGGCTATTAGAACAGCCAAAGTCTGTTCAACTTGCATTAATCTCTATTTTTTTTATTTTCTTCTTCTGCATTTTCCTCTTCTGTATCCCAAATCATCAGGCCACTTCTATGGCTCTTACCTTTTTATTACCTAGTTCAAATCAGTCCCTTCTACTCTAAAGGGGATATTTTAACAACCTGTAAATGCGAAGTAGCCAAAACCACTATGGACATATTTACTTTTTAAATATTCTTTTTTTAATTGAGAAAATTATATTTTAAAAATTCCTTTATAAAAATATCTTTAGGAAAATTACCTATAATGCTACTACCCCAAAATAGCTTTATTTCTTAATACCTTGTGCACACATACATATCTGTAGTCTTACATAAGAAACTCTTGCATCCTGTTTTTCTCACTAATTTAGAGATATTTAAAGATCACATACACATAAAGCTTTCCTAACATACAAATGATCTTAAGTCTTTGACAAAATTATAAACAAGAAACTATGTACATTTTCACTGATCTGCAGCATTACGGGTGGAAATTATCCACTACTCAGGGAACTGGCTCAGTGAGACCGACTGGATATGGAGCCAGAACTCTGAGAAGGGGCTTTTAATACCTTAGACGCTAATGCCGCGACAAAATTAACAGCTACTTTACCCTGTCATTTTAAGATTAGTAAAATTTTGTCTTTGACTTGATGTGTGATCAGAATGAAACAGGAGGAAAGCGAGTCAGACCCTTTGAGGGACTGTTCTGTGCCTGGCACCATGCTGGGTGTTTCCTTGGGGTAAACGTGATTGTCACACTCTCTTTGTGAGGTATGCAATAGACTCCAGTTTTTATGAAGTAGAAAATTGAGGCTCAGGAAGTTAAACAGCTCGTCCAAAGTACAATGGCAGAAAAGTGCACGAGAGCAGTTAGACACTGACCAACTTCAAAGCCTCTCGTTCTGTGTAGCGTGAGATACTTCCTCCATTTCTGCTCTGGAGTCCTGAGTGTTTTTATTATTTTCCTCCCATTTTATCTCATCTTCACAAAAGGCTCAGAACTGGATCATTGTACAGTGTTTCCAAGGGTGTCTGGAAGACGACTCTCCCAACCTAGGTTTACAGAACATTACTCAAATTCCATTAGATGGAGAAGTGGTTTTTGAATAACTTCATTCTACAATGGTTATCTGGATGTGCATTCCTTAGGCTCTATGTAGCATATACAGAATCGTCACTGACTTATTTTTGCTTTCTAATTCTTAGCTCTATTTTGTCCATCTAGTCTTCCTCTGTGACTGTCATGACATAAAGTAAACGATTGCTAATAATACTTTATTAACATTTAACAGATAGGCCTTTTTTGTTTGCTCCTGAGTTAGCTTTTAGCACAGGCCACACAAAATATTTCAGGTAATCATAACTTGAAATGGTTTGTCTAGAAATTTGCAAACTTCAGCAATAGAGTCAGTCCTGTTGAGCTACATTAAGGCCCTCCTTGTATATTATGGTCCTCCCTGATCTGTAAGTGAATACTAAAGCCACTTGCTTTTGTCCTTATGCAGGCCACACTCCAAAGACACCGGACTGGTACAATCCAGGTGAGTTAAGAGAACTTAAATGTAGCCAAAGCTGCTTTCAATAATGCCTTTAGTTAATTATTTAAGTGCCAGCTACTCTATACATCTCTCTCTATAAAATTTCTCCAGGCAAGCAAGGTGAGTGGTTGCTGTGGGATGAGGCAATGAGTCTAGACGTTTCCTTCCCTGTGAGTGTAAGAGTGGCAGAGTCAGGAAGCCTTAGTTCCTTGTAGTTGCACTGCCCCAGCCAAAGAGAACCACTAATTTATAGTTTTAAATGTTGAGCCATACCTAGAGGATGCAGTTTGGTCTGCACAGCCAAAACTCTGATCTTCTTCTTCCTCTCCTTTAGAGCGTGCTGGAATTCATGGACCTCCAGTTATAATTGAAGGAAGTGAATACTGGTTTGTGGCTGATCCGCACTTAAACTACGAAGAAGCCAACCTGTACTGTGCTAGCAATCACAGCTTTCTTGCTACTATAACATCTTTTGCAAGACTAAGAGCCATCAGAAAAAAAATAGCCAATGTAATTTAAAACAATGTATTTAAATATATTACTTACTTCAATACCTATCCCATTAAAAATATTTCAAAAATGTTACCCAGATTTATAAAAGTTAAATGTTCCTCTAGTGTAAGATTTGTCTTATGACTATCTAATTCTTTGTTTCATGTGAGAAAAGTTAAATAGAACTGCTTAATGTTTAAAAGTATAGAAGATTAATAATAAATGACAATTTATAAGATGAGCACCAGTAAGTAATATAAATGATCCTAATTCCTTTCTACTTTTTTTACTGAAAGCTAACTTGCATTTCTGGTTGTAGTAACTAACTGCAAAACACCTTTTGGAAAGAAAAATAAATTCCTTTTAAATTTATTTATTTGTTTTTTGAGACAGAGTCTCTCTATGTTGCCCTCAGTAGAGTACTGTGGCACCACAGCTCACAGCAACCTCCAAATCTTGGCTTTAAGCGATTCTCTTGCCTCAGCCTCCCAAGTAGCTGGGACTACAGGCATCCACCACAATGCCCGGCTATTTTTTTGTTGTTGTTGCAGTTGTCATTGTTGCTTTAACTGGCCCAGGCCAGGTTCAAACCTGCCAGCCTCAGTGCATGTAGCTGGCGCCCTACCCACTGAGCTACAGGCACTGTCTAAATTTATTTTTAAATTTATAATGAATTGCAGTAGGATACTATATTTCCATTTAATGTACTTAATTTCCAATTAATGTATGCTCATAATTATACTGACCATGTTTTATGCACCTAGAAATAGATTTCATACAAAATTTTCAAATTACTCTTTGGTAAAAGGTCCTGGTTTGTGTAATTTTGAAACCAAAGTAATGAAATGTCTAGAAATTAATGTGGTTTGTGGTTATAGCAAGTTAGAGTATTTAAGTCAATCTCCCAGAAACACAGTACATATAAGAATGTATGTCTGGTTTGTGTTTCAGATATCTGTTGATGTACAGAAGTGGTGGGTGAGAACCAGTGAGCAGCCAATAGATCATCGTTTTATGTAGTATGTGACATTATTGATTCTGCCTTTGTAAAGTTATCACTTAAAAGAAGCACTCCCCGTGATTTTTTATTGAACAGAGTAGTACCTATAAGTAGCCTGGAACATTAAATCATAAACTGCCTAGATTAGAGAAACCAAATCCTTTTGCATGTTACCATCACGAGAAAAGCAGTATAAAATAATTGCGTTAGTATTAAGTTTAAAATTAAAATAATGAGGTAAAGCGAGAATGGAACAGCTAATTACATTATGAATTGCCAAATCTCTTGTTTTCTTTCAGCTCGCACCTGTCCCACTACTTCCCCATGGGGGCTGGAGAGGAATGTTTGTACATGTCTGCCAAGACTTGGCTTATTGGTAAAGTTAATTCCAAATCCTTTAATGTTGATTATGTAACATGTGAATTTCAGGTTCCACTTCTAGCTTAATCTTGTTTTCCTTTTGATTAAATGTTTGATAGCTTCATCTCATTCTGGTTTATTGCTAACGATAATAGCTCAAATTCTGAATACAAATGAAAGTGATTTTTGCTGTGACTATTTTAACTTCCTTTGTCCTAAAGCAGTTACTTAGAAATAATATTACCACGTTCGTAATTGATAAGCATTTAGACAAATTTATAAAGATAAACAGGCAGGAGTTCTAAAATATAATTTAGGTTCCTTCCTCCCTTACTAGATGTACCCTTCGTCTCTCTTCCTCTTTTCTCTGCCATCACTCTCGGGTGCAGATGGTGTGATCGTTAATACCAAATGTATGCTTTTTAAAAATAATTTTTATTGGTCTATAATTTTCTTTTCTTGTTGAGTCTTTTCCTGGTTTGGGGATCAGGGTGATGTTAGCTTCATAGAATGTATTGGGTAGTATTCCGTCTTTTTCTATATTTTGGAAAAGATTGAGTAGTATAGGTACTAGTTCCTCTTTAAAGGTTTGGTAGAATTCTGATGTGAAGCCGTCTGGTCCCAGGCTTTTCTTTTTAGGGAGATTGATATAGGCCTGTTCAACATTTCCACTTCATTTTGGCTGAGTCTCGGGAGGTGGCGTGCTTCCAAGTATTGGTCAATTTCCTTCAGATTTTCATATTTCTCAGAATAAAGTTTCTTGTAATATTCATTAAGGATTTTTTGAATTTCTAAGGAGTCTGTTATTTCATCTTTACCATTTCTGATGATGAGATTAGAGATTTTACTCTTTTTTTCTTGGTTAGGTTGGCCAAAGGTTTATCTATTTTATTGAACTTTTCAAAAAACTAACATTTTGATTTATTGATCTGTTGTATAATTCTTTTGTTTCAATTTCATTTAATTTTGCTCTAATTTTGGTTATTTCTTTTCTTCTGCTAGATTTGGGATTGGAATGTTCTTCCTTTTCCAGCTGCTTGAAATGTCCCATTAAGTTGTTAACTTCCTCTCTTTCCATTCTCTTCAGGAAGGCTTGCAATGCTATAAATTTCCCTCTTAGGACTGCCTTTGCGGTATCCCAGAAATTCTGATAACTCATGTCTTCATTATCATTTTGTTCTAAAAATTTGATAATTTCCTTCTTGATCTTATCTCTGACCTATCATTCAGCATAAGGTTATTTAGCTTCCATGTCTTTGTATGAGACTGCAAATTCCTGTTGTTACTGAGTTGAACTTTTATTCCATGATGGTCTGAGAAGATGCATGGAATAATTTCTATTCTTTTAAATTTACTGAGGTTAGACTTATGACCTAAGATGTGATCGATTTCAGAGTATGTTCCACGGACTGATGAGAAAAA
>NW_003852493.1:6973869-6991012 GCF_000181295.1 Otolemur garnettii | reverse complement strand
CATGTTTACATGGATGGAGCTGGAAAATGTTCTTCTTAGCAAAGTATCACAAGAATGGAAGAAAAAGTATCCAATGTACACAGCCCTATTATGAAGCTATAACCTAATTATAGAATAAGAATATGGGAGAGTGAGGGGGGATGGGGGATGGTGATTGGAGGGATCACTTCTATGGTTTATCTTACAAGGGTACACGTGAATCTTTCTAAGAGTAGAATATAAACATCTTAACACAATAACTAAGAAAATGACATAAAGGCTATGTTAACCAGTTTGATGAAAGTATTTCAAATTGTATATGAAAACCACACTGTACCCCATGATTGCATTAATGTACACAGCTATCGTTTAATTTAAAAAATAATTTTTAATTATTATGGATACATAATACTTGCACATATTTATAGGGTGCATGTGATATTTTGATATAGTTACACAATGCATATTAATCAAATCAGAGTAACTGGTATATCCATCACCTCAAGTCATTTGTCATTTCTTTGTTTAAGAACATTCTAATTCCACTCTTTTAGTTATTTTAAAGTGTAAACATGACTCATTGTTGACTATAGTCACTTTGTTGTGCTATCAAATATGGTTCATTCTAACTAGCTATATTTTTGTACTTCCTAACCATCCCCACTTTATCTTCCCCTTGCCCTGTACCCTTCCCAGCCTCTGGTAACCATCATTCTATTCTCTGTCTCCAGGAAATCAATTGTTTTCATATTTAGCTCCCACAGATGAATGAGAACATGTGAGATCTGTCTTTCTGTGTTTGGCTTATTTCATTGAACATCACGTTCTCCAGTACCATGTTGTGGCAAATGAAATGGCAACATAAAAAGTCTGTCGTTCTTTCTATGCTATGGAATATTCCATTATGTATATGGACCACAATTTCTTTATCCGTTCATCCACTGGTGCACACTTAGGTTGATTCCAAATCTTGGCTATTGCAAATAATGTTGCATTAAACATGGGAGTACAAATACCTTTTCGTTGTACTGTTCTCCTTTCTTTCAGATATATCCCAACAGTGGGATTTCTGGATCACATGGTGGTTCCATTTGACTTCTCCATAATGGTTGTGCTAATTTACACTCCCCTGACAGTGTATAAGGTTCAGTTCCCCTTTCTTCACATCCTCATTAGCACTTGTTACTACCAACCTTTTGGTAAATCTGTTTTTAACTGGGATGAGACATCTCAATGTAGTTTTCTTTTGCATTTCTCTGATAATTAGTGATGTTGAGCATTTTCTTTTCATATACCTGTTGGCCATGTGTATGTCTTTTTGAGAAATGTTTATTTAGCTCTTTTGCCCATGTTGATCAGATTGTTTTATTTTTTTTTCCTTTTGAGTTATCAGAGCTTCATGTATATGCTAATCATTAATCCTTTGCTAGATGGGTATTTTGCAAACATTTTCTCGCATTTTATGGGTTGTCTCCTCACTCTGTTGTGTTTCCTTTGCTGTGCAGAAGCTTTTTAGCTTGACGTGATCCCATTTATCCATCCAGTTTTGCTTTGGTTGCCTGTGCTTTGGGGTATTAGTCAGGATGTCCTTGCCCAGACCGATGTCCTAAACCATTTCCCCAGTGTTCTCTTTTAGTATTTTTATGGTTTCAGGTCTTAGATTTAAGTCTTTATTTTGGTTTGATTTTTGTATGTGGTGAGAGATAAGGGTCTATGTCATTCCTCTGCACGTGGATACCCAGTTCTCCCAGCACCATTTATTGAAGAGACTTCCCATTGTATGTTCCTGGCACCTTAGTCAAGAGTAAGTTCACACTATAGATGCAGGATTTACTTCTGGGCTCTCTATTCTGTTCCATTGGTCTCTGTGTCTGTTTTTATGCCAGTACCATGCTGTTTTGGTTACTACAGCTCAGGAGTAAACTTTGAAGACAGTTTTGTCCTTTTTGCCTAGGAAGGCTTTGGTTAGTCTATGTCTCTTGTGGTTCCATATAAATTTTAGGACTATTATTTCTACTTCTGTGAAGAATATCATTGGTATTTTGATGGGTGTTACACTGAATCTGCAGATTACTTTGGGTAGTATGGATGTTTCAACAACATTGATCCTCTCAATCCATGTGAAATATCTTTCCATTTTGTGTGTGTCCTCTTCAATATCTTTCATCAAGGAGTTATAGTTTGCATTGCAGAGATCTTTCACATCTTTGATTAATCCTAGATATTTTATTTTATTTCTAGATATTGTAAATGGGAGTACTTTCTTGTTTTCTTTTTCAGATTATTTCCTGTTGACATATAGAAATGCTACTGGATTTTGTATGTTGATTTTGTATCCTGCAACTTTACCAAATTTGTTTACTCGTTATAATAATTTTCTTTGTAGAGTCCTAAGGCTTCTCTACATGTAAAATCATATCATCTGCAAAAAGGATAATTTGACTTCTTCCTTTCCAATTTGAATGCTAAATGTGTGCTTTTTTAATAGATAATATTGATATGCTATCCCTACTGATAGGGTATAATAATAGAAGACAGAAATGTCCAGAGAGGAAAGGGAATATATTTTAACCATCTGGGAAAGACTGATCTAATGAACCTCTTTACTACTGGATTGTTTTTAAAATGAGGTGACTGAAAACTTCTCACCATAATAATCCGCTTTCATTTCTCAGACTTAAGTAAACCAGCCGACTGTAGTTCCAAGTTTCCCTTCATCTGTGAAAAATACAACGTATCTTCATTAGAGAAATATAGCCCAGATTCTGCAGCTAAAGTACAGTGTTCTGGAGATTGGATTCCTTTTCAGAATAAGGTAAAAAGAGAATTGCTACATTGTGCAAACAATAATTGCTTTCGTGCTGGTTGTGTGGCCTACAGCAGAATGACAACCTGTTAAACACTTTCACTCACCCTCTATATGCTATGTATTTCAATATCCCACCTGGTCTCTATTTTGTGAGAAGCTATGAATGATATTAAGAGTTAGCTCTCGGCTCAGCGCCCATAGCTCAGCAGTTAGGGCGCTGGCCGCATACACTGAAGCTGGCTGGTTCAAACCCAGCTAAACAACAATGACAACTACAATAAAAACACAGCCTGTCATTGGGGTGGGCACCTGTAGTCCCAGGTACTTGGGAGTTTGAGGCAAGGGAATCACTTAAGCCCAAGAGTTTGAGGTTGCTGTGAGCTGTGATGACACAGTAGTCTACCGAGGGTGACATAGTAGGACTCTGTCTCAAAAAAAAAAAAAAAGAGTTAACTCTCAAGTTAATCATACTTACAGGTCTTTTAAAGTTAAGCATTTGTATTCTTTGTTACTAAGATTTGAACTGCTGATGTTCATCTGTGAGTGGATAGTAATACATTGAATAGTCAAAACGATCTCTATAGGGTATAGGAAACTCACTCAATTTCTGGCTGATGTTTCCTTGTTTCCCCCTCAAGGAGAGCATCCAAGCAGCATCTGCTAACCAAATTAATCTAACATTTCCCAAACTACCTTTCAGGGACTACACATATACTATGAAACATTAATCACTGATCTTGCCTCCAAATGGGTGTTTTATGATTAAGTAAATTTGGGAAATGCTGCATTCTGTATCTGCCTCTTTGAGATGCATAATCCATATTGCTGTGTGTATCTGTCAGGAAATACATGTGGCAACAAAAAAGAGATTGCCAGTATGTTAAAACATTTATTCTCTCACATTAAAGAACTTTGGAGGAAGCAGACTCATGCAGAAACCACATGGATCTGTTTCTGCTCTGCCACCCTTACCGAACGCCTTCTAAGCTCGAGTTCAGGGCATTCTCTCTAGAGTCTTGTCTAGAAACCACCCAGTGAGTTGCTTATATGTTGTTGGCTACAGCCATCTATAAGAAGGCTAAGTATCTCAAGCAACACAGTTTGGGACATCCTACTCTACACTAAAGTGATCATAATGTCAAAAAGAAAACGGAAGCCATGTGCCTGACAGCTGAAACCATTTGTAGTAAAGTTAGGGCTACATTTTGAACTTTTAAAGTAGGACAATCCTTTCAATTCCCCAAGGTACTGGAATTATGTTAATTTGCACAGTTGGTGTCAATTTAATTAAAATATTCTGCCAAGAAAAAGAAAGACAATTTCTTTTAAAATGTATTTCTTGGCCCGGGCATGGTGGCTCACAGCTGTAATCCTAGCATTCTGGAAGTCTGAGGTGGGTGAATTGCTTAAGCTCAGGAATTTAGAGACCAGCCTGGGCTAAACCAGATAGGGCTAAATCCTATCTCTACTAAAAACAGAAAAACACAGCACTCTACCCAAGGTAGCAGAGTGAGACTTTGTCTTTTAAAAAAAAGTGCTTTCTTAAGGATATGATGATAAAGAGCACAGATTTTGAAATCAGGTGGAGCAGAGTCTAAGTGCTGAGTTCACTACTGTATGACTATTTCACTTATGGGTCAAGTTACTTTAACAGCCCCGTGCCTCAGTTTCCTCATTTGTTGTGAGAATTATACAAACTGCTTAGCAAATGTAATAAATGTGAGATCTTTAAAAAATATGTAACAATTTGAAGAACACTTCTCACTTATTTAAATGAAGAATTCTATGGTACTACTTTGTAAATTATCTCATCTCACAGACCAAAAATTAGTAGCCCTCTAAAAGATGCGGCATTTACTTGCTATGGGATCTTCCTCATGTCTAGAATCTCATGTTTCACTCGTGTCTTTGTTTGCAGTGCTTTCTAAAGGTCAAATCCACGTCTCTTAAATTTTCTCAAGCAAGCGAGTTGTGTCACTCATATGGTGGCACCCTTCCTTCAATCTTGAGCCAGAACGAACAAGGTACTGGAATTGTCTGGGAAACATGTTTTATTTTGATCTCAGGGCCAAGTTATTTTTGGAGACTCTGGAGAATTAACATATAAAAATCTTATTAACTATTTTCTATAAAGCAGGTAAAAGATTATCTTGATAATTAGGTAAGATTGACATTCTTAGTATAATTTTAATTTGAATAAGTCATTTTTTAAAAAATGTCTTTTTAACAGATTTTATTACATCCTTGCTTCCGGGTATGGAAACTACTTTATGGATTGGTTTGCGCTGGACTGCCTATGAAAAGATAAGCAAATGGACAGATAACAGAGAGCTAACATTCAGTAACTTTCACCCATTATTGGTTGGTCGGAGGCTGAGAATACCAGGAAATGTAAGTTTCTTGAATCAGTAATCTGTATAGCTCTGTGAACTACCTGAGTCTTTCATAAATTATTGGATTGAGATTGCTAGTGTGTGATTCCCTTTATACACAGGATAGCAAATGCGAAGTTAGAAGTAGATGAGCAGTTGCAAGGGACCAAGGAGAATGGAAGGATGGAAAGTAATGGCTATAGGACATGGGGCTTCTTTTAGGGGAGGTGAAAATGTTCCAAGATTTATTAGAGTGACGGTTATACCATTCTGTGAATGTACTAAAAACCATACTTCAAATGAGCAAATGGTCTCGTATGTGACTTATAGCTCCATAAAGCTGTTACAAGAAGAACAGGCACTTCCCCAGGCTTCAGGTAGATGCCCTAGTTTTTCACAGTACCATCAGATTCCTATTCACAAACATGTAAAGGCATCAAATAGCGAGCTGGAAACAGAAGTGAATAAGGACGTTTCATTTCACATTTTGGGACTTTGAGCTCTCAGCTCAGTCTCCCCAGGCGACAAGTACAAAATTGATGACTGGTTATCATGTTTCCCTAAGAGCTATGAGTAAAGAAGCCGTAGAGGGGAAGAAGGCATAACCCTGACAGTGGTTCTGCGGACACCAAGATACTGCTTCCCACTGTTCTGTCTTCACCACTTTCCAGATACAGACCATCTTTTGCACAAAGGGCAAAAATTGATATATTAACATACAAGTCAAAATCTACACACGTACGTTAGACAATAATCAATTGATGTTTCTGCTGCAGTGTTAGTTTTCTCAAGGTTGATGCTGGTGGCAAAGAAAACTCTGAAGCATGTGTAAATGCCTACAAAGTAAATATCAAAATAAGACTTGGTTATTATAGAAAATGTGGAAGAGTAAGCACAACAAAGAAAAACGTCAAGCCTAATCTTAAACTTAGGACCATGGCTTTTAAGCTTTTAACCTCTGGCCGGGCATGGTGGCTCACACCTGTAATCCTAGCACTCTGGGAGGCGAGCTGAGTGGATTGCCTGAATTCATAGATTCGAGACCAGCCTGAGCCAGAGTGAGACCTTATCTCTAAAAATAGCCAGGCATTGTGGCAGGTGCCTGTAGTCCCAGCTACTCAGGAGACTGAGGTAAGAAAATCACTTGAGCCCAAGAGTTTGAGGTTATTGACTTTACTGTAGGCTGTGATGCCACTGCACCAAGGTGACAAAGTGAGACTCTGTCTCAAAAAAAATAAATAAAAACAAAATAAACTTTTAACCCTAGCCCACAGTAGGAAATACATTTAAATCACCCTCAAGTACATACATATAGATACAATATTGAACTGAAATTAAAGTTTTAGGAAACAATGCTCACTCTTAAGATTGTGCACATTGATACTGTTATTCTATCCTATTTCATTCTCCTCTCTTATCCTGTCTTTTCCTATCCAATCCAACCCTATCCTATTCTATTCTATTTCATTGTCACAAATATTAGCCAAGATTCCGTGACTTATAAATAAGTCTCAAATTTTATTTGAGCCCTGATGTAGGAACTCACAATGAGTATTTCAGCATTTTTCTTGTAGAGATTTTCCATACATTGTTTTCTTAACACAGATAAAATCATAGTATATATACTACTGCACTCTACTTTTCACATAGTGTTATATCATAAACAGTTTCTTCTGCCATTAAAAGACCTACTCAAGCCAGGTGCAGTGGTTCACGCCTATAATCCTAGCACTCTGGGAGGCTGAGGTGGGTAGATTACCTGAGTTCAGGAGTTTGAGACCAGTTTCAAAGTAGGAAAATTAGCCAGGCATTGTGGTGGGTATCTGTAGTCTCAGCTACTGGGGAGGCTGAGGCAAGAGGATCTCTTGAGCCTAGGAGTTTGAGGTTGCTGTGAGCCATGACACACCCCACTCTACCCAGGTGACTGAGTGAGACTGTCTCAAAAAGAAAAATAAGATAAAAGATCTACTCAATAAGCATTGTTATGGTTACACAGTATTTCTTATGAATATTCCATCTTTTACCTAACCGATGCTGGGTGTTAGATTGTTCCCAGTTTTACACATCATTTGTAGTGCGGCAGTGAGCAATACTGAATCTTTGTGTACAATTTTTGCCTGTATTGATAGATTTTAGAGATCATTCTTTTTTTCTGTAAAAAAAAATTTTTTTTTTCTCAAGACAGTGTCTTGTTCTGTTGCCCAGGCTAGAGTGCAATGGGGCAATCACAGTTCACTACAACATCAAACTCTTGAGTTTAAGCAAGCCTCCCTCCTTAGCCTCCCAAGTAAGTAGGACAAAAGGTGCATGCCACTATGTCTGGCTAATTAAAAAAAGTTTTTTTTACAGATGTGGTGTCACTATGTTGCCCAAGCTGGTCTCAAACTTGTGGCCTCAAGCAATCCTCCTGCTTCAGCCTCCCAAAGTGCTAGGATTATAGGTGTGAACCCTAAAACCCAGCCCAACATTTTTTATTAATTAATTTTGTATTTATAATTGACACATAATAATCACATATCTGTTAGGTATAGTGTGATATTTCACTACATATATACTTTGTATAATGATCAGATTATACATGTTACATTATACATATTACATGTATACAATCAGATTATATATTATACATTATACATATACATTATACTTCTCCACCTATCTTAAAATATACATTACATTGTTCTTTGCAGAATCACGTTGTAATAATACAGGGAGCAGTAGTAAATTGGTGCAGTATATTGCTGCAGTAGTAAAGGGCCCAAGCTCTCTAGAGTCAGATTCCCTGGGTTTGAATTCCAACTCAGCCATTTGCTATGACTTTGGAAATTTGCTTAACTTTTCTTAAGCCTCAATTCCTCACCTAATAAGCTGTATTGTGCTTGTACTACCTAACAGGGTTAGTGTGTGGATTACATAAGATAATTCATTGAATCCTTTAAGCATAGTACCTGATACATAGTAAAAAAAAAAAAAAAAAAAAGTAGCTATGATTATTAATTTTTCATTTTCTCCAAAGTTACTAGTACATTTTGGGGTTTCCACTTTTCCTATGACAGTTATGCCAATTGATATCTTTCAAGAAAGTTGTCTATTGTATTTAGATTTTAAAATGTGCATAGTAAAATTGTATCTGGTATTTTCAAATCTTTATTTTTGCATTTTTACTTTGTCTTGTTGAGATTTTTACAGAAACAGGTGCATGGAAAAACTGGTTTTCTCCACTCTCTTCTCTACCCTTTATTTCCATCACTTGGTCTATATTTGTGAATATTTACTTTTGTAGTTTTCTATCTTATTTTTATTAGAGTTCTGTTTTTGTTCATTTTTAATCTTCTATATCGAATCTAATTTATTTATCCTTTAAAAAAAAGAATACATTTAATAATATACACTTGCCTCCACATAAAGTTTTACTCATTTTTTTTACATTTTTCATTATTTTTTTCCTAAATGTTTTTTATTTTATTTTGGTTTAATATTTATTGAGTAGCATGCTTTTAAAAAAAAAAAAACCTGTATCTTCTGGGATAAATTGACTTGTATTATTTTTCTAAGTGTGATATATTTCAAACATACAGAAAAGTATAGGGGCAATATACTTTAAATAAATTTTCATGTCTAATATTATTGATTTGTGATCAGAGAATGCAATCTAGATACCTTTTTTTTTTTTTTTTTGCAGTTTTTGGCCAGGGCTGGGTTTGAACCTGCCACCTCCAGCATATGAGGCTGGCACCCTACTCCTTTGAGCCACAGGCGCCACCTAATCTAGATACTTTTGTTTTGCTATATGGAGGTTTGTAGAGTGATGGAATAGAATCAAAACGTTAAGATGTATTCTCTGTTATGTGGTTTATAGTTTGTTCTTACAAAATGTCTATAAATATTTAATAAACTGATAAGTTTTTACTTAACTTTAGATAGAAGAGTGATAAATATTACTGGAGCTGTTTTCATCATATCCCTGATGGTTTTTCTGTATCTGTTTTGAAGATGTATTTGTCAATATTGCCACTGTTTGAGTTTTTTATTTTCTGAAATTAATTGCCCTTTTTCTGTGCTTTGGAAATTTTTCAGTATTTTCTCAGATACTTCATGAGGATTTTCACGGGGTGGGGAGGGGGAATAATTCATTTCCTGCAAGGATCTTCAGACCATCAGTTTCACAATTGTATATGTTTCCCTTTTTGTTTAGTTATTCGAAGAAGAGTCTCAGTACCACTGTGCCATCCTACTCAACCTCCAAAAGTCACCTTTTACTGGGACATGGAATTTTACTTCCTGCGGCGAACACCACCCTGTAGCTCTCTGTCAGAAATATGCAGGTATCAATAATTACCTTGATAATTATGGTACTTCATGATGTTAGACATATGCAGTTCTTTATTATAAAACTCTCATAGGCTGGGCACAGTGGCTAATGCCTGTAATCCTCGCACCTTGGGAGGCTGAGATGGGAGGATCACTTGAGGCCAGGAGTTTAGGACCAGCCTGGGAAACATAGCAAGACCCTGTCACTACACAATAAATTTAAAATTAGCTGGGCATGGTGTGTGCTTACAGTCCCAACTACTTGAGAGGCTTAGGCAGGAAGAATGCTTGAGGCCAGGAGTTTGAGGCCATAGTGGGCTGTAATCATGCCACTGCACTCTAGCCTAGGTGACAGAGTAAGATGCTGTTTCAAATAATAGTAACAATAACTTTACAATAAAGTTGTATCAATTTACAATCATATGTCTTAAAATGTAAACATGACTAAGCCCATATTGGCTTAGTGAGTCATATTATCACAAATGGAATGTGATTTTTGAGTGTCATTGCCATACTTACTTCAACATAAAAATTAAGTATCTGATAGAATATACTAATAACAGTTGTCCAATGACGGTAATTTATGGTTGAATCTTTTTCTCTTTTGTACTCTGGCATTTTTTCAATTTTACTTTTAATCATGGGGGAAAGAAAAAAAATTTAATATTTTTAATTGAGTCCCATATTGAATATTGAGTCTGTTAAATTTAGCACTGAAAAATAGATATGAAAGAAATAAGTAAATAGATCACTATCTGTGCATTTCTATAATCTAAATAAAAGTAAAATGCCTATATAAAAGTAGAAATCATCCGTATTTTGAAAAAGATATTTTTAAAAGGTTTTATGTTGTTTTTCATTTAATAGAATGAGTCTTTAACAAATGATTAAGAAAAAATTTTTATCAAGCAATGAGAACATGAAGTAGATATTTCATGTACCAAAGCAGAATTGTTTTGCTCTGGCAGGGCATGGTGGGTGACTCACACCTACAATCCTACCACTTTGGGAGGTGAGGCCAGAGCATTGCTTGAGCTGAGAAATGTGAAACTAGTCTGAGCAAGAGCAAGACCTGTTCTCTACTAAAAATAGAAAACCTGACCAGGCAGGGCACTGTTGGTGGGCCTGTAGTCTCAGGTATTCATCAGAAGCCTGAGGCAAGAAGATCTCTTGAACTCAGGAGTTTGAGGTTGCAGTGGGCTATGATTATGGCACTGCATTCTACCTGGAGTGAGCAAGACTCTGTCTCAAAAAAAAAAAAAAAAAAAAAGCACTATAAAGCAATAATTCAAATATATACTCTTTTTTATCTTTTTCTTTTCTTTTTTTTTTTTTTTAAGGCAGTCAAATTTAGCAGTCGGGGTTTATAACAGTTATATCTTCTTCTTGTGGGTAGTTTCTTACTTTTTTCTCAAGGCAGCTCTCCCAGATGAAAACTTTGTAAGGTGACACTTAAGACTTTTCTTTCCTTGTTGAAGCAGTTCAAACAAAAGAGGTATTTGGCACCAATGTTAAACACTGATCTTATTGCAGGTTACATTTATTTACAGCTTTCCTCCTTTCTAAATCAGTACACAGAATTTTGTTTTGATTTTAGAAAACAAATACCGCGGCTCACACATTTTACCCATGGCATAGAGCAGAACATACCTTGTTCTCCCACCCAAACTCTAGCATAAATAAGTAAGTAGATAGTATCTACAGCAGAGTCGTAGTGTGAGAAATTGGAAAGAGCAGCCCATGACTTGTACGGTGGCGGGGAAAGGTTTGTGGTTGTTGCTGTTCCTATTTTCTTTTACACACAGAAATTAAAGGCACAGAGACCTTACAGAATACATCAGAAACTGTAAAATACCTAAATAACCTGTACAAAATAATCCCAAAGACTCTGACTTGGCACGCTGCTCAAAGGGAGTGTCTGCAATCCAACATGCGCCTGGTGAGCATCACAGACCCTTACCAGCAGGCATTCCTCGCCGTGCAGGCCGTGCTGCGCAACTCCTCCCTGTGGATCGGGCTCTCCAGCCAGGATGTAAGTTTTCAGTTCCAGCTGCCAGGACTGGCAAAGAGATGCAATGTTTGTTATTGTGCACACCACCTCCTACCACACTGAAAGAAACTGGATATCTTAAAAGCTTATTTCATGGGCAGCGCCTGTGGCTCAATGAGTCGGGCACCACCCCACATACTGAGGGTGGAAGGTTCAAACCTGACTGCAACAACAACAACAACAACAACAACAACAACAACAAATAGCCAGGCGTTGTGGTGGGCACCTGCAGTCCCAGCTACTCAGGAGGCTGAGGCAAGAGAATGGTCGAAGCCTAAGAGCTGGAGCGCTGTGAGCTGTGATGGCTACAGCACTCTATAGAGGGTGACAGAGTCTCACTAAGAGTCTCACTCTCTAAAAAAAAAAAGAAAGAAAGAAAAAAGCTTATTTCAGTAAATTTCGTGGAATATGAAGTATTTAGTGGCAATCATTTTTCCACTATTAAAAGGTCTAGCGTGTTATTGTTTAGATGAGGAAAAAGTTCTGGTGCACGTACATACTTGAGCACTTCTTTTTATTTAGTCTAGTCAAAGACTGAGCTAGAACCAGGAACCCCTGTAACTCTTTAGCCAATGGAAAGATGAGAAGAGGGAAGAATTTAAAAATCAGATGGGCCAGCCTGAGCAAGAGCGAGACCCTGTCTCTAAAAATAGCCGGTCATTGTAGCAGGCACAATGGTCCCAGCTACTTGGGAGGCTGAGGCAAGAGGATCTCTTGAGCCCAAGAGTTTGAGGTTTCTTTGAACTAGGTAGAGCACTGCACTCTACTACTGAGGCAATATAGTGAGACACTGTCTCAAAAAAAAAAAAAAAATCAGATGGGGTTGGGCATGAGGAAAGACTGTGGATGGCGCTGAAGAGTCCTTTCCATTCCTTTCAATATCAGTAGAGTTGGAGGATCTCTTGAGATGAAGAGTGTGAATCCAGCCTAAGCAACATAGTAAGACCCTGTCTCTAATTTAAAAAAAAAAAATTACCAGAGTGAAATTAGCTGCTTTAAAAAGGGATTAGAATAATGTTTCACCCCATCTCAAGTGCTGATCCTGATAGAAGTCTGGGGTAATCCTCATTCATTTCATAGCCAAGCAAAGAATGCGAGTCTCCAATTATCCCAACACTAACCCGTGTACATGTTGCACAAACGGGAATAGTTATAAAACTGAAGCTTTTGGCTGTAATTAATAGGGGACTTTTTAAAAACAGTAAAACTATATTCCTCTCAGCCTTGTACCCTATTTTTGCCTCTTCTTCTCGGCTATGGTATACCCTATACCCCAGCATACCAAGATGGGCCTAGGGCTACATAGAAAACATGCGACTGAAGACAATTTAATCCTAGCACAAACTCAGAATTGACTTGGAGAATGGATGAATAAACCAAAATTGTTACCAGAACTCCATGAAAAGTAGCATTTAAAAATGACTTAAAGAATAGTCCTTGTGACCTCTGTGTATTTTAAAATTTACCCTGAATCAAGCCGGGGGATGAGGGAGCTGCTTACCCAGCCTCACAGCATCAGTTCTTCCCTAGCGTTGCTTTCACTTGCTTTCTTCTGTGCAGCCCATCACCATGACTATCGTGAAGGTAGAATAAGTTACTACATGTCCAGTTTCAATCACCTGAAAATTAAGTCAGACACAGTAGCTCATACTGGTAATCCCAGTACTTTGGGAGCCAAGGCAGGAGAATCTTCTGAGTCTGGGAATTTAAGACCAGCATGGGAAACAAAGCAAGATCCATTCACTACAGGAAAAATAGAAAAGTTAGCCAGGCATGGTGGTGGGCACCTATAGTCACAGCTACTTGGGAGGCTGAGGCAGGAGGATCACTTGAACCCAGGAGTTTGAGGTTGCAGTGAGCTCTGATGATGCCACAGTACTCTAGCCCAAGTGACAGAGCAAGACTTTGTCTCAAAAAAAAAAAGTAGTGGGAAGAGGAGGAGAAGAAGAAGGAATTGAAAGTTGCCTGTAATCTCAATACCTAAAGATAAATATGGTGTAATATTTTGGTATGTACCCTTCAAGTTATTTTTATATGTACAATATTCATTTTTGAGACAATTAGGATCAGACTCTTTCATAACATTTTTTTCTTCCTACATAATGATTTTGATCTTATTTCTTATCCTTTTTATCTATAGTTCTTTTTTTATTTCACTTTTAACATTCCATGCAGCTGTTTATTATGTATCTTCATAAACTGCCTTAATTTTTTAGAACATGCCTGATATTAACAAATAACAATTTATGTTGAAAGCAATGGGAAGGTACTAAAAGATTTTAAATAACATAGCAACAATGTAAGATTTCACTTAAGTAAAATGACTTGGGGTAGGGTAGGGAGGAAATGAGAAGTCTTTATACGTGACACTGCAGGAAGTGATGTCGGCCCGAGCTAGGGCATGTGTACAGTGTCTGAGGGGCAGCAGTTCTGGGTAATAGAGTGTGGCCATGGCAAGGGTCACTCAAATACATAGAATTGAAAATACATGGAATGAGAGGAAGTCAGGGACGCTTGAGACGGGGCGTGTCATCCACTCAACACAGACATCCCTAAGTGGATGGAAGGGCCAGGGGCACAGAACAGGACTCCGGCATCTCCTTAGTGAATCACAAACAGCAAATGAAAATCAGGGAGGAGTAAGGTGGGCAAGTCCCAGGGCAGGTCTGAGAGAGGCAAGGACTCTCTGAGTGTGCAGAGGTAGGAAGCAGCCTCCCTGATTTCCTCTCGGTCCATTACCTTTACTGCTATATACTTGAGTGACTCCTGCCATGGCCACGCTCTGTGTTACTCTTTAACCTCAAAGGAAGTGACTGAAGGAAATAAAAATACTACTCTTCCCTTCTCCTAGCCCTGTGTTCTCTGAGAATGGAAAAGCAAACAGCTTTCCCTTCTGGGTGCTGAAAGGAGATTATGCCCTTGGAAAAGCCAGATTTAAATTAAGATCAATTAAGGTCAAAAATTTAAGAGGTATCTATAGCCCCAGGAAAGAGATGTCGTATTCGGTAAAGAGACAGAAGGAAAAGGAAAGTCTAAAGTCACAGGGGCGGCATTGGGGGAGGACAACAAAGGGAAGAAATACAGGGCCCTACAGACAAGATCCCATTGCCGAAGGCCCATGTTTGAGGCCACAGTGGCTTGGGGATTAACTGGCCCAAGGTGGCAGCTGGAACTCTGTTCTCTAAGTTCAGAGTGAAGTAGCTGGGGGTGTTCAGGCTGAACCTTATTTGCTGTTTATGGTTCACCAAAGAGACCTGTGTGTGGCCTTTGCTCAACATTCCAAATAAACTAGAGAAACAAATTGCCCTGGGCCTTAGGAAAGCTTAGCTGAGTGGATTGCTTGGGCCAACGTTGATGTCTGGCTGTCTGCTGCTCTGGTGGCACCATGGGGAAGCTGGGACAAACCTGTACCCTGCAATCCATCCCCTGTACCGAGGGGGGTGGTCAGGCCCTTATCAGGACGTAAAGACAGATGTTCACAGACTGCTAGCCCATAACAGAGCATAGTGAATGAAGCAGCTTCTCCCCAAAGATAAGTGTCAAAACAGTGGTGTGGGATCCACGAGGTCTGAGGGGCTAAACGGAAGGGAACTGACATTGATGTAGTTCTGCGTGCTGGCTGACCATTGGATTATCTGTTTTAGATGTTATCCCATTAATTCAAGCCCCTAATTTGAAATTAAGTGTCACACTCATTTAATAGGTGAAGGGATGGTAATTTGGAGAGGTAGGCTCAGAAGTCAAAAGCTAGTTACAGAAACAGGATTCAAAAAGCAGATACACTTATCTCCAAAGCTTTCTATGTTACCATGTTGTTGCTGGTTTCATCTGTGCTGACAGGAGTCCTCACTAGTTTAGCTTTCCGATTTCTAAACCACCAGCAGCCCAAATCTATTAGTGTCATGGTTAGTACATACACTATAAAGACTGACAGCCGGGATTAGCATTTCGGCACAGCAGTTTATACTCTGTGTGATTTGCACGAGTTACAGACCTTTAGTGTTCTGGTCTGTACAATGGTAAAAAGGAGATAATCATAGCATCTCTCTAGGATGGTTGTCATGAAGATTAAATAAGTCAGTATTCACAGAGCACCTAGAACAGTGCCTGGTATATAGTAAATGCTACATAAGTGTGCGTTAAATATAAAATAAAAAGTCATTATTTTGACCATTGGATGGCCATGAGGGTCAGAAGAATGCAAAGGGATAACGTGAACACTGTCGCTTGAAATGTATTGATCCTTACAGGATGAACTCAACTTTGGTTGGTCAGATGGGAAACATCTCCATTTCAGTCGCTGGGCTGAAAATAGTGAGCAACTTGAAGACTGTGTACTGCTAGACACGGATGGATTCTGGAAAACAGCCGACTGCGGTGATGATCAACCAGGGGCCATTTGCTACTATCCAGGAAGTTTGTGAATTTTAAATATTTTAATTCTTAAATCATTATCAGTCTCATCAGTAGTAAAATTTCTGGGGAATAGTTTTGTAAAATCTGGTTTTAGAATTGTGAAGAAAACACAATCATGTCCTTTTGACAACAAAATTAATTGCAAAAATTTATATTCAGGTAGAGTTACTTTAGACATGTTTTATCTTTATTTGTATGTCAGCTAACAACGGCATTTGACACTTGAGTTTTGTCTTCTTGTTACTCAGCCTCTTTTGCATATTGGTTGTATTTATATTCTTATAGAAAATATATTTGTGGGAATTCTGTCATAATTCTTAACATCACAACTATCATTACTTTTTTGAGCCACTATTAAGACTCAATTGGTGGCAAGTAACAGCAATGAGTTCATTCTAACTTAAGACAAAGTGAAATTTAGAACCCAAATGGCAGTGGAGCTGAGTCTCCTGGGGAAAAGGAGTGAGGAATCCAGAGATATTCTGTGTCCCTTCTGTGGATCTGCAATATTCTCTTCATGTGCTTCAGCTTCTCTCTGTGTGTAGTGCAACGTGGCAGCTCTGCAGCTTTCAGAAACAGCTGTAAGTGAGATGGCCTGACAGTTTCCAAATTCTACTTTTCAAATCCTTAGAGAGAACCTGCCGAACTTAGCCTGAGTCAGGTCTGCAATCTGCAGCCCATTCAAAGGCAAATGGTTTTACAGCTGTCAGGGGCCCACATGTGCCTGTTTGTGGTAGAAAGAAGACACTACTTCACAGACAAAAGGCTCCATGGTGAGCTGGGAGAGATGCTGAATGGTCCCTACCTCCTATTAAACCGTTTGATTTATTTTAAGTACAGCAGATCTACATTTGCATTGTTTTGAATGCATGGCCTTTTCATAAAATGAAAACTGTAATCAGATTTTCTAGACGCCAGAGTTTAAACACTATTTCTGTTTGATTTGGCTAAAGCAATAACTTACTTAGAACATCAAGTATTTCATTAAAATGTTTCTTTAAAATTAGCGCTGTCAGTAGCCAGAAACGTGAAAATGGATTCTCAGAGTTCTAGTGAGGTGCTTATTAATAATTATTATGTTGGCTCGGCGCCTATAGCTCAACCAGCTAAGGCGCCAGCCACGTACACCTAAGGTGACGGGTTCGAATCCCCAGCCCAGACCTGCCAAACAACAATGATGGCTGCAACCAAAAAATGGCCGGGCGT
>NW_003852493.1:6968326-6973827 GCF_000181295.1 Otolemur garnettii | reverse complement strand
AGACTCGCTTGAGCCCAGGAGTTGGAGGTTGCTGTGAGCTGTAATGCCACGGCACTCTGCCCAGGGGGACAGCTTGAGGCTCTGTCTCAAAAAAAAAATAATAATAATAATAATTATTATGTTCATATAGTTTCTCTGAGGTGGCCCCTGTGCTTGACATATGCTAACACAGGAAGACAGAAACTACATTTAACGTAATAGCACCTCATGTTTTGTACTTTTCCACTCCCTAGCCAGGGTAAGAGAATTGTGTCATGCAACCTCCTTCCTAAAAACAGCTGGATTTCTGTACCCTGTGTTTGGGAATAACCAGAGAACAAGCTTCACCAGGTTATGAGCTCTTGGCTTCCTGAATATTTCCTTCAAATTAATTTTATTGGCTATGAACAGGATTAATATTTATATCTGAACTTAGAATTCTTACCATTAATTCTTTTTCTAGATGAGACTGAACAAGAGGTCAGACCAGTTGCCAGGGTTAAATGTCCATCTCCTGTTCTAAATACTCCCTGGATACCATTTCAGAACTATTGTTACAATTTCATGATAACAAACAATAGACATATGGCAATGACACAGGATGAAGTACATTCTAAATGCCAGAAACTCCGTAAGTATATTATGCTCTCATTTTTTTTTCAATTTCACCAGTTATAATTAACACTAGTAACTAGATCCCAGAAATAGTTTACCTCCTAATTTCTACATTATCAACGACAAAGTATTAAAATTTGTGGTTAGTTAAAATGGAACATATAGGAGTAATCCTCTTTCCTCATTCATTCCAAAACTAGCCTGTCTTTGTGTTAACAAGATAGGTTCTCCTTCGAAAGGAAAAGGAATGACGTAAGGGAGCAGAGAACTGGGTGTTTCAGCAAGCGAGGCTGTGAGTAAGTGAAGCTAGGTTAGTTTGAGTGGATGAAAGTTAATATGTGCCCCAAAGAAGCAGCAATCCATGAAGAAATGCACATTTCACGCTTTCAGCTCTCAAGACTCTTCAGATAATTCCTGAGGTCCCCAGTGGATTTGTGACCTCTGAAAGATAGAACTGATGGAACCAAGAACTTTCTGAAAAGTGCGCTCTGTATGGCACACTTTGGGGGAATAATGGTTTGATATTTTCTACAGGAACATTTTTCCATGTTCTGGAAAAAAAAAAAATTCTTAGAAAAAGAATAGGTTGAAAAAAAACAAGGTTAGTAAGCACTGTACACCATAGTTTGTGTTGGACATTATCAAATGAGCATTTCCATGTGCTTTAAGAAATACTAGTATAGGCTCGGTGCCTGCGGCTCAAGTGGCTAAGGCACCAGCCACATACACCTAAGGTGGGGGGTTTGAATCCAGCCCGGGCCGCCAAAACAACAATGACAGCTGCAACCAAAAAAAAAAAAAAAAAAACTAGCTGGGCGTTGTGGTGGGCACCTGTGGTCCCGGCTGAGGCAGGAGACTCGCTTGAGCCCAGGAGTTGGAGGTTGCTGTGAGCTGTGATGCCACGGCACTCTACCCAAAGGGACAGCTTGAGGCTCTGTCTCAAAAAAAAGAAAAGAAAAGAAAAGAAATACTGGTGTAAATTAACAAACTTTAACCTTGTTAAATCAGTATTGCAGACTTCTTACCCATTGTAGACCTTTTCTAAGGAACCCCTTGTTAATTTCCTGAGGAATACACTTTGGCAAATGTTATTTATTATATATTTCCATCTCTAAGGAAAAGGAAAATCTGGCTTATATTCATTCAAGAGATTTTATTCCTTACAGAGTGATCTTTAACAAGATAGCATTAATATGGGTGGAGGTCTACCACCTAAAGTGACCTTTAAATGGGGGGAAAGTGAAGGGCATCAGTATTAAATTCTCTACTCAGTATTAATTTTCCAACATACTGCAAGACCAAATTTAATGTCAAAATGCTGGAAGACTTTTTATCCTGTTTGTTTTAGTACATTGAGATAGTTTTAATTTACATATCTTTCTAATTTTCCAATATAGTTTAAGTTTTACATATATTAAACTGGGAGACACAATTTTCTAAATCTATCAAAGAAAGTGAAATATTCTGGATAAGGAACTATTAAAGTTATTGATTATTTTTTATTTAACAGATCCAAAATCACATATTCTGAGTATTCGAGATGAAAATGAGAACAACTTTGTTTTAGAGCAACTTCTGTACTTCAGTTATATGGCTTCGTGGGTCATGTTAGGAATAACTTATGAAAGTAAGTTATAAATCTACTGATTTTCTCTATTTGTGTTCATACTTCATGACAACCCATTTATCAAGCTATGGAAGTACAGTTCTTCTTCAAAGAACATGCTTCAATATGTAAAAACATAATTATGTATTAACATACCTTATATAAATACCATGACACTTTTTGTCTCTGTTCTGCCTTTAATATACTTTTCCCACTGAGTCTGGAGTTAAATGGTAGAAAATAATCTCCTTGCTTCACTCTTCCTTCTCACAACTCAAGATTAACTAAAAATGATCACACTCCCATATAAATCTCCAATACGTACGTCTCTACTAACTATGTGGGATTGAGCAAGAACAGAATCCTTCTATGAATGTTGCATCTTTGGGTTTATAGCACTGGCTTGGGGGTATACATAAGGTCAGCATTAAGAAAACAAAACACATGGTCTGATAATGGGATAGAATATTAAAATTGGGGCTAAATCCAAAATATAATTGATATGAAAAATTTAAAAACAGAGTCGAATATGGGAAAACCAGACCACTTTAGAAAGATTCTCAGGAATGTCCTGAAATCACAATAGTTTTAGATTTAAGAAAATTTGCTGTCAGTATAAAGAATCAAAAGCCTACATTTATCTTAAAAAGGGCTTACTAAGGGTACAGGACAATGACAGCCAGAGATAAGGTAGCAAAAGAAGCTAAATTACTCAAATTTAGGAGTGGGGCAAAAAATGGAGAGAAACTAGGAGGAAAGTTCCCGGGCTTCACCTGAAGGCCACTAAAGAAACATGGTCTGGTATTGAGCAATGGAGACTATGCCCAGGACACAGAGGTTTAAACTGTGCTCTCTGATGTACTTTGTAATTATCAGAAATTACTAAATATCTATTCTATATTCTGGAAAAGCATGTTCAGAAACGAAGACTTCCTTTCAATTGTCTTCTTTTATAAACTATATTAGTAGCCAAAATTTCTATGAACATATCCAGACCTAGGAGGAACATAAAAAAGATACCGTAAGCAAATAGCAATCTGTTTTTTTGTTTGTTTGGTTTTTTGTTTTTGAGACAGAGTTTTACTTATTAACTCTTGGTAGAGTGCTGTGAAGTCACAGCTCACAGCAACCTCTAACTCCTTGGGCTTAGGTGATTCTCTTGCCTCTGTCTCAGCCTCCCGAGTAACTGGGACTACAGGCGCCCACTACAACACCCAGCTATTTTTTTTGTTGCAGTTTGGCAGGGGCTGGGTTTGAACCCACCACCCTCGGTATATGGGGCCAGCGCCCTACTCCCTGAGCCACAGGCACCACCCAGCAATTTGTTTTAAATCTAATTCTTCCTGACTTAATTTACATCCATAAGTCAGTGTTTAGTTACTTTGATATACTTGCCAAATATTAAATTATATATGGCATCTCTACAAAGGACTTTACTTTTTAAAACATTCTTTAATTTTCAATAGTAGGACCATAAATGACTAAGAGACACCACAATAGGTCAACTAAGAGATACTTCAAGCCAAGTGAAAAAGTGACCTTTCCTTACAGCAGCTTTAGAAGACATCATTGCACATTGTATTGATCAGAAGATCAGTAACTCTGAAGTATGGGAGAGGGAAAGAGGCCTGGGAGACACGCTATGATACAAGGCAGCAAGCAGGAGCTGGATCGTGTGTGCAGTTATGTGGCGTGTGTATTGCTGCAGGCATGCGTTTAGGTGTGTTGCTGGGGAGATGGCGATCAGGACATCAAGATGTGTAGGAAATGAGGGCACCGCTCTCCATACCAATTTATAATTTTGATAGGAACTTTTTTTAAAAAAGCATTACTGAGACATTTTCCAACACCATTCGATGCAGCCATTTGAAGTGTACAATTTAGTGATTTTTAGTATAGACACAGAATTTTGCACCCGTCACTACCCTAAAAACAAACACAATGCCCAACAGTGTTCCTTCCCCATTCCCTACCCCTCTCCTGGTCCTCAGCAACCA
Organism: Otolemur garnettii; assembly: GCF_000181295.1. Classification (NCBI taxonomy): domain Eukaryota; kingdom Metazoa; phylum Chordata; class Mammalia; order Primates; family Galagidae; genus Otolemur; species Otolemur garnettii. The sequence goes on along the minus strand of NW_003852493.1, from coordinate 6,969,630 downwards.
CTGATCTCCTTTCTGTCTCTGTGGATTGCCTATTCTAGACATTTCATATAAATGGGATCACATAATATGTGATTTTTTGTGTGTGACTGGCTTCTTCTCTTTAGTTTAAAGGTTCAAAGTGCACCCTTATTCTTCTGTGTATCAGTAGCCCCTACTTATGACTGAGTAATATTCCATTCTGTGGATATATCACATTCTATTTATCCAGTCACCATTTGATGCACATTTAGGTGGTTTTCACATTTTTGATTATTACGAATCATGCTCCTCTGAATATTTACGTATAAGTTTTTATGTAGACATGTTTTCATTTCTCTTTCGTGTACACCTGGATCAGAATTGCTGGGCCTTCTATTTAATCCTTCAGAGAACTGCTAGACTGTTTTCCAAAGCAGCTAGATTTTCCATTCCCAACAACAGCATTTGGGAGTTCGAGTTTCTCCATATGTATGCCAACATTGGTTTTTAATCAGTCTTTTTGACTCTAGGCCACCAACTCTGTGTGATAGCTCGTTAAGGGTTTTGGGGGGGGTTGGGGTTTTGGGGGGTTTTTTTGAGATCATTGAGGTTTTTATTGCATTTCCCTGATCAGTGATCTTAAGCATCTTTTCATGTGCTTATGAGATATTTGTATATCATCTTTGGAGAAAGTTCTATCAGTATCTTTTATTGGCTTTTCACTGTGTTTATTACTTACATTTTAAAAAAATGTTAAAAAGGAAAATCTCATCATCAGTTCTACTCAGCTCTCATCCCTCCCTCTTGCCCATACAACTCCTGACCCATTTCCTCAGGGCCACTTCAAAACTGAACCTGTTCCAGGGCCCAGAGGATGGGTAGTCCCTCAGGAATCCCACCCTCCTCATCTCCAGCTTCCGCAGTCTCCACTCAGCATTGGAGGCTGCTGCAGTGGCGGCAGCTGGGGCTGATTCTGCTTCTTTTGTTTTGGCCTCGTGGCTGCGGCAACGGCTGCAACAGGATTTGGTGGGCAATGAGGAAGTCTCATCCCTGTCTTGATAGCACAGAAGCTTTAGTTTAGATGAACTCCAATTTATCTATTTTTTCTTTTGCCACTTGTGCATATCTAAGAAGGCTTTCCTTCTTAGAGTCACAGTGACTTAATCTTGTATTTTCTTCTAAGGGTTTTATAATTTCAGCTCTTATATTTAGGACTATGATCTATTTAGAGTTAATTTTTGTATATGGTGAAAGGAAGGGGTCCAACTTCATGTTTTTTGCATGTTGAAATCTAGTTGCCCAGCATGGTTTATTTAACAGACTATTCTTTTTTTTTTTTTTTTTTT
>NW_003852493.1:6948167-6967594 GCF_000181295.1 Otolemur garnettii | reverse complement strand
GCTTGAGCCCAGGAGTTGGAGGTTGCTGTGAGCTGTGATGCCATGGCACTCTACCCAGGGGGACAGCTTGAGGCTCTGTCTCAAAAAAAAAATAATAATTTTATATATATGTGTGTGTATGTGTGTATGTGTTTATAATCAATTGACCTTAAGTATGCACAATTGTTTACAGTATATGACCACAGAAAAGATTCCTATCACTAATTTTGGAATATATCAATGATTTTTTAATAAAACAGTTGTATTCATTTCCATTACAATTAAACACATATGTAAAAGAAATGGATATTTGTGAAAAAATAACAAGATGTTATTGGAGGATGGTGGAATTATAGGTAGATTTTAATTTTTGTATTTATAATTTATATTTTCAAAGTTAAAAATACCCGTGATTTACTGTTATGATTGTAAAATATTTTAAAGGGATATACGTAATCACATAATCTTTCAGAAGATAAGGAAAGGAAAAGAAAATTAGTTGAGTTTGAAATATGAAACTTATAACTATAATTCAAGTCTTAATCTCTAATCATAGGAAAACAAATTTTTTTCTCTAGATAATTCTCTTACGTGGTTTGATAAGACCAGGCTGTCATATACACACTGGAGAGAAGGAAGACCAACTATAAAGAACGGCAAATTTTTGGCCGGTTTGGGTACTGATGGCTTCTGGGATATTCACACCTTTAATATTATTGACGAAGTACTTTATTTTCACCAGCACAGCATTCTTGCTTGTAAAATTGAAATGGGTAAGTATACTAATATAGAGTTTTCACTCCAAGGAAAGAAAATATAAGACCATTAGCTCTGAGGGAGTCATGCAATCATGTTTTTTAATGCTCCCTCCATATTCAGTCCTACACGAAGTGCCTCAGAGGTTATGGAGGAAGGAAGCCACCTACCCTAGTGTCACGGTCGTGACCTCAAGGAGGAAAATGAAGATGGAGATAGTATTACATTCTTTATGAGTATTTTATATAGGTTGGTCTTAGATGATTTGATACAGACTTAAATTTCTTGGAAAGTCTAAAGAGATCAATGAAAACAGGAATAATGAAAACAAGGAATGCCTTCAGGAAGAGGTGAAACTTGGCTGGGCCCTGAAAGATACATAGGATTCTCATAAATAAGAAAATGTGTTCGTAGAGTTTTGACCTTCCAGGCAAAAGGAATGTCTCTCAAGCTTGCCTAATCATGACACAAATCTATTTTGAAATGCATGTTAGTTTTAAGGTTTTCACAGCTTAACTGTTGTGACTGTCACTTTTCTCCAAGCCCTCTGCCAACACCAGCATCCTGGCTAAGCATCTCCCTTCATGATGCTACAGAATAACTTCCTGAACACCGTTTGCATCCAAACCTCCCAGGATTCCTCTTTTCAATTACTTTGAGTCCATGTAATCTTTTGAGACTTTAGAAACAAGTCTCCTTCCCTAATTTCTAGGCCTCCTTCCATGCCCCATTTGTCCCCATTCTTGCCCAGTAAGCATCTTTTCCTCCGTCAGGCTAATCTCTAACGTGTCCTGGGTACGCTGCATGGCCATCCTCACATTTGTACCTTTATTTACCTTTCTGTCCCTGCCAAGAACATTTCCACCTTCTTTTGTGTCTTTTATAAACCTCTTGTTTTAGAACACCTTTAGATTTACAAAACAGTTGCAAAGAGAGGATAGAGAGTTTCTATCTAGTTTTTCCCATTCTTGACATCTTCTATTAGGATGGTACCTTTGTCCCAACTGATAAGCCAGTGTCGATACATTAGTCTTTTTAACTAAAGTCCATACATGACTGAAACGTCCTTAATTTTCATTGAACATACTTTTTCCTCCAGGATTCCATCCAGCCTCCCACATTACATTTAGTCATCACGTCTCCTTAGGCTCCTCTTGGCTGTGATGGTTTCTTGGGCTTTTCTTATTTTTGATAATCTTGGCAGTTTTGAGGCATGCTTGGCACGTATTTGTAGAACATCCCTCAGTTTGGGTCAGCTGGTATTTGCTGAGGAGTTTTGAGGAGGAGGAGCACAGACATACAGTGGCATTCTCATCATCTCATACAAACAGTACACACTAGTAATGTGACATGCTGCGTTTGATTTTAACCTTGATCACCTGGCTCAAGGTAGTAGTTGTCTCATTTCTCTACAGTAAAGTTCCTCGTTTTCCCCTTTTCCGTACTGTAAGGAAGTCACTATGCTCAGTCCATCCTTACGGGTTGCAGGGACATTCCCCACCTTCTGGGCTGTGGGGTTGGGGTACTATCTATGGAATTATTTAGACTTCTTCAGCACAGGTATACTACAGGATACCATATTCTCTCATTGTAAAATTTACTCATCTGTTTTACCCTCATGACTGAGGTTTTGTGGTTATTTATAGTTTGCTTGTAGCCCTTCCTTGCTTTCTACTTACCTTCGTTTTACTCTCAATTTCCTCTAATCCTCCAGATTTAGTATAGGCTCCTGGTTGTTTACTTTATATTTCAGATTATGATCGAACATACTACATTATTTAATATTTTGCTCAAATTATTCCAGCTTTGGCCATTGGCAGCTCTTTCTTTTTTTCTTCTTTGGCCGGGGTCGGATTTGAACGCACCACCTCCAGTATATGGGGCTGGTGCCTTACTCCTTTTAGCCATAGGCGCTGCCCCATTGGGAGCCCTTTCACTCGGTTCCTTTGCCCCTTGAAATAGCTTCATCATTGTGCTGGTGTTGTTTCTGTTTTTAGCACTTCCTGACTTTCTGGTTACCTTACATTTTTTTTAGTTTTAATTTCACTTAACCCTTGAGACCTGGTTTATCAAGCAGACTTCCTGACTCTTCTAAGAACCTCTAGTCAGTCTCACATATCCTAATGGTTCATAGTTTTGCTCTTATTTCAGGCATTGTTTTTTTCTGTCTCCAACTAATCTGTGAGCTCCTTAAATGAAAGATTATGTTCATTCCAAAGTTCAGACTTTTTAAGAATCAACTGGACAACTGTAATATTTAAGAGCCTATGATACGTGCTATAGCGATAAGAAAAATAAAGAAGGCACTTGACTTTCATTATTAATAAGAAACCTAGTTTTGTTTAACTTTCAAAATGAAATATATATAACTTAATCACCAACCTTTTTAATTTAAATATTATAGTTGACTACAAAGAAGAATATAATTCTACACTGCCACAGTTTATTCCATATGAAGACGGTATTTATAATGTTATTCAAAAAAAGGTTACATGGTATGAAGCATTAAACACATGTTCTCAAAATGGAGGTTACTTGGCAAGTGTTCATAACCCAAATGGCCAGCTCTTTCTGGAAGATGTCGTAAGACGCGATGGATTTCCACTATGGGTTGGGCTCTCGAGTCATGATGTAAGTCTTTCTTTGTTTTCCAGAAACTTTTCAAATTTTTATTTTGAAGGTTGGAAATTTGAGCATGAAATATTAATTCAGGCTACAGCATCATACTAAGTCCTGGGATTCAGTGTGTAAAGCATACTCCTTTCTTACCTTTTACAACATAGGACAAATAAAAATTTTTATCTGTAGACTGTGCCAGGAAAAATGGCCAGACCACCTCGAGTGGATTAATATATCAACAATACCTCTGTAGCCTAAACTTGGGGCAGACCAACTGGAAATCTGGTGAAAAACATAAAATCAGAAAAACCTGAATTTCAATACTAGTGGCAGGTCTTCCATTTATATATGAGGTGATCACGAGCAAGTTGTTTAACCTTTATAACCTTATTTTCTCATTTGTAAAATCAAAGCAATAATATTTTCATTGAGATTTTAACACAAACATTTATATTAGGTGCCAACTAAAATATTAGCAAGGTTAGGACTAATAAATTTATACCTTTTCCCCATGTTTTCCTCTAAAACAGAGCACTACTGAAAATTAGTCTTTTGATGATAAATACATCTTCTGTGCTACTATTTTAATCTTGTTAATTAGTGCATTTATGTACTTACAATAATCTCTGGTTAAAAAAATAGTTATCTGTTAGAGATTCATCCTAATTTAAATAATCTTTGGAACAAAGTGGAGAAAATAAAAGAAAGGGTGGCAAGATTATAGATTCAAGGAAAATCAAAAGTCGTCTTCCCATTTCCCTTCTCTAGCCACCTGCTGCTTAATGTGTTCTGTAAAGTGAAAAATGTACACAGAGAAACAAAGCACGGAACTATAAAAATAAAAAAAAATACTCAGAAGATGAAGATTGGGATTAGTAATCTATAATTGGAACAAGTGGAAGCCATTTGCATGTTATTTACTTTCAAGTGTTATGCAGACTCATCCTTAAACAAACAAACAAAAAATCTAGAAACAGGGTATAGTAACTCTGTCTCTAAGTTTAAAGTCCTCCTCAAACTGTGCCAGAGCAAATGTCCCAAGTCCATCTCTGATTGTACAAATAGGTTCAGACCGACCATACTTGTAAGCAAATAATTAATTCTTCATTATCGTGTTCTGAAGTATGTGTCTCATTCTTTATGCTCTTTTTGAAGTGAACATCTGGGTTCAGGTTATCTCTCATTTTCCAACAGGGAAGTGAATCAAGTTTTGAGTGGTCTGACGGCAGTACATTTGACTACATCCCGTGGAAAGGCCAAAAATCTCCTGGGAATTGTGTTGTGTTGGATCCCAAAGGAATTTGGAAACACGAAAAATGCAACTCTGTTAAGGATGGTGCAATTTGTTACAAACCTTTAAAATGTAAGATTTGATTTCAAACAACCATAGATTTCCTAAAATATGACATAATTTGTGCACACAATTTATGTACACAGCTAAGTGTTCAAGAATGTTTTATTTTAGTAAGGTTTATCCACAAATCTTATGAAAATGATTTTGATAATCTGTAAATAGAAACAAATACAATATATCCACTGAGGGAATTTGTTCCCAAAGACTTTCATTCTATCATCAGGTAAATTTAACTTTAGCATTTGTGAATTCTAATTTCACTTAGCAATGTTTTTAAAGGCTGAGATGTTCCTTCATAAAACATCTCATCAGGGGCTAGACCTGAGGTCACCTCTGGTAAGTACAGGGTAAACCTGGGGTAACAGCACGAAAGCCAGACAACTCAGGGCTGCAGAGACCTGGGGGCAGAGAGATAAGGTTAGTCTTTGAAACCTCCACTCCCCAGCACTCACCATGTTTGCTGCTTCAAAAACTCTTGAAGACCAGATTCAACATTTGGAATCGAACAGATTCAAGCAGAAGAACGTGTGAAATCATGGTCTAACAAAACAAGTAAAAACAAGAAAGAAAGAACTATGTAAAGAATGAGGAATAGAGACACAATCAAAGAACTAACTTCTCAGTTGTTAGGTATGAAAAATAAATGTAATTTTTCAGAAAAACAATTGGAATACCCAAGAAATGTCATTAGGCCTTTAGAAATGGAGAGAGAAGCAGCTTTACGGGATGAAGGAGAATGACAACCTGTCTAAACTGAAGTTCTGTGCTGTACTGGTTGTCCTCCCAAAATTCCTTCCAGTCAGAACCCCAGAATGTGGCCTTATTCTATTCTACTATTCTTAATAGTCTTTGTAGTTAGTTGAGATGAGGTCATGCTTGATTAGGGTAGGCCCTACATCCAATGAATGATGTCCTCATACAAGGGAGACAGACACACAGAGGAAAGAAGGCCGTGTGATGACAAAGGCAGGGATTGCAAGCCAGAAATTGCCAGCAACCACCAGAAGGTAAGAGAGGCATGAAACAGATTTTCCCGGAGAGCCCCCAGAAAGAACCAACCCTAACACCACCTTAAATTCAGGCTTCAAGCCTCCAAAACTATCAGAGTATAAATTTCTATGGTTTTAAGCTACTGAGTATGTGGTGGTTTATTATGGCAAGCCTAGAGAATTAATATACAAGCTGACTTTAAAAAGTGGATCTTTAAAAAAACAGAAAATAACAAATACTGATGAGAATATTGAGAAAATAGAACTCTTACGTATTGCTGGTGGGAATATAAAATGGTGTAGCCAGTGTGGAAGAGGGTATGGAAATTCCTCAAACACTTAAACATAAGATTACTCTATAATCCAGAACTTTTGGCATATACTCAAAAGAATTGAAGGCAGGTTGGCTCTGCACCTGTAGCTCAGCAGCTAGGGCACCAGCCACATATACAGGAGCTGGCAGGTTTGAACCCAACCCAGGCCTGCCAAACAACAGTGACATCTACAAACAAAAGATAGCCTGCAGTCCCAGCTACTTGGGAGGCTAAGGCAAGAGAATCACTTGGGCCCAAGATTTTGAGGTTGCTGTGAGCTGTGATGCCATGGCACTCTACCGAGGGTGACTAATGAAACTCTGTCTCAAAAAATAAAAAAATAGGGTGGCACCTGTGGCTCAGTGAATAGGGCACCGGCCCCATATACCAAGGGTGGTGGGTTCAAACCTGGCCTCGGCCAAACTGCAACAAAAAATAGCCGGGCGTTGTGGTGGGTGCCTGTAGTCTCAGCTACTTGGGAGGCTGAGGCAAGAGAATTGCTTAAGCGCAGGAGCTGGAGGTTGCTGTGAGTTGTGTGACTCCATGGCACTCTACCAAGGGCAATAAAGTGAGACTCTATCTCTAAAATAAATAAATAAATATTTTAAAAAATGAAGGCAGGGGCTCAAATAGATGTTTGTACAACATGTGATAGTAGGGTAATTTAATAGCCAAAAGATAGAAGCAATGCAAGGGTCCATCAACAGATGAATGGACAAGCAAAACATAGGGAAAAATGTATATGTGTGTGTATGTGTATATATATATACATATATTATTCATCCTTAAAAAGGAAAGAAATTCTGACACATGCTATAATATGGATGAGCCTTGAACACAGTATCCTAAGTGAAATAAGCCAGTCACAAAAAGATAAATATTGCATGGTTCCATTTGTATGAGGTAGTACCTAGGGTTGTCAAGTTCATAGAGACAGCAAGTAGGATAGCAGCAACTAGGGACCTGCAGCAGAGAATTCAGCATTTGGCATTGTTTCATGGGTACAACATTTCAGTTTTGTGACATGAAAAAGTTCTGGAGATAGATGGTAGCGACGATTGCAAAACAATGTGGATATACTTAATGCTACTGAACTGTGCACTTAAAAGTAGATAAGATGGTAAATTTGCTGTTAGGTGTATTTTACCATGATAAAAGATTGGATCTTCTGGAACAGGAATAGAACACACTTACCACAAGGCAAGCCCTCGAAGGAGAAAAAAATATGTCAGAGTTAGAAAGAAAGTTTATGAAGAGCAGGAAGGGAGAAAAGTGTATGCCACCTATGGTGGCCCACTTGGAATGCAGACTGTACTAGAAACAAGTAGACTTTGAAGATAAGGACTCATACACTCCCAAGGCAAGAGGAACTTTTTTTTAAGTCAAACCATTCAGAAAATTCCAGTCCTAGCAACGCGGTAGCTAATGTCCAGCTTGTTTCGCATCAGCAGTTGAGCCCAGTGCAACAATGGAGTAGTCAGCCATATACCTTTGGCAAACTATTCTCATAAGGTGGTAAAGCAATAGCATGCTATTAACATCTGCTTCCATTAGCAGCATTAATGGTGAGTTGTCCAAAGTTTTATAGACTTTATAGATGAGTTTAGTAAGTAAGTTTTGATAGCAGCAGCTGGGAAAACTTTTCTAGAAGTCTAACTGTTGAACTGAAGGAAGGCTTAGCGCTCAGACTGATATCATTAGTGTGAAGAATAAAAGCAAAAGCCAGTCAAATAACTAAAGGTCAAAAAGATCAATCCTGGCTTCTAACAGAAAATAAAGAAACAGAAGAAGGAATTAAGAGCCACCAAAAAGTCTCTTGATGAAGAAGGAAATGGCAGCAGCCTTCGTCTAGAATCTCTGAGACCACAAAAGATAAGGACACTACCAAATGGAGAAAAAGGCGTAAGAGCCTGCAGTTGCTGAAGGACGCCCAGACCTTACGGAACACATTACCAAGCAATCACTGAGGTTGGGACTGCTGTCTGCACCTCACCGATAGGACACTATTCACAGTTCACTTCCAGTTCTTATGTGCTCCTCTGTTGGAATTCATGGCAGGCGGATAAGGGGCACAAGCTTTATTAAATCAGCTTCTTCTTGTTAATCAGCACAATTAAAAATTAAACAACTTAATAGGAAACTGGGGCATTTTTAAGAGCTGAGAAGCCACCTCTACTCTTTGTTTGAGATAGATTTTACTGTGCTTTGTAAAATAAATTACCATTTTTTACTTCAATACAATTTTTACTCCAGTGTAATTTTTAAAAATAGAATAGTTTTTGGGCAGCGCCTGTGGCTCAATGGGTAAGGTATCAGCCCCATATACCAAGGGTGGCAGGTTCGAACCCGGCCCCAGCCAGCTAAAACACCAGTGGCAACTGCAACAAAAAGTAGCCAGGCATTGTGGTGGGCACCTGTAGTCCCAGCTACTTGGAAGGCTGAGGAGGGAGGATCACTTAAGCCCAAGAGTTAGAAGTTGCTGTGAGCTGTAACTTCATGGCACTCTACTGAGAGTGACAGACTGAGACTCTGTCTCAAAAAAAAAAAAAAAATAGAATAGTTCTTTATATGCCTACGTAAAACTAGGGTTTGTCAAAATAAAAAGGAATCCAAGCAAAGAAACTATTTTGATTATTATTTGAGGGTAGTTTTTGGCCTGCCCAGCTTGTCTTTGCTGCTTTTCCTACTCTATTTTTCTAGGTTTTTTACTTTAGTCTAAGTCAGTCCTAGAGGGCTAAGTAGTTTCCTCTTCCATGGTCTAAGTTTTTAAAATGGTATCCCAAAAAGCTAATGAGAACAGGTATTTGTAGTATTTAGCCTGTGGCTTTCTCTGGTATGTGTGCTGAGTTAAATGTTTCTTACTCATAACTACAACAGTTTCAAATAGGAACATGTGATGGGATTTCAAAAGTGGGCAGGTTGTTCTGTGCATTATTACAGTATCATCTAACATTTTATAGCTAAAGAGCTATCACCATATGCATACTCATCAAGATGCCCAGCATCAAAAGGCAATGGGTCACGGTGGATCCAGTATGGGGATCACTGCTACATGTCTGACCAGCAATTGCACAGTTTCTCAGAGGCCAAACAATTGTGTCCACAATTTGGTGAGTTAAAATTTGTTGATTTTCTTTGACTCAATAATTTATTTCTTAGAAATCTTTCTTTACAACATAATTCAAAGTAATAATTATATTTTGAAAATATTTTAAGCACTTGCCATTTGTAATAGCATTATAACCTAATTGCCCAGTGGTGGGGCAATAGTTAAGTATTTTATGATATAGGATCTCAGTGGAACATTGGAATAACATTAAAAATTATCGATGTAAGAATAAGTACATAGAATGTAATAGTAATTGGGAAGAAGTAGAACAAAAATTGCTAAGTGGCCAGGCAAGGTGGCTCATGCCTATAATCCTAGCACTCTAGGAGGCTAAGGCAAGAGGCAGGTGGATTGCTTGAGCTAGCCCAGGAGTTTGAGACCAGCCTGAGCAAGAAGGAGACTCCATCACTACTGAAAATAGAAAAATTAACTAGGCAAGTTGGCGAATCCCTGTGGTCTCAGCTACTCAGGAGGCTGAAGCTAGAGGATTGCTTGAGCATAGGAGTTTGAGGCTGCTGTGAGCTATGATGCCACAGCACTCTAGCCTGGGGCAACAGAGTGAGACAAAATCTCAAAAAAATTGCTAAGTGAATTATTAAATAAAATCACAGACAAATGAAATGGTTTTAAATATAGTTATATATGCTTATAGGAAGAAATTAAGAGGTGAAAAAATTATATTAAGTTGGCTAAATAATAAATATAAATTTACTATTATTATTATTATTATTACAATTTTCTATTACTTTGTTATTAATAAGTAAGGTTAGTGGCTCACACCTGTAATCCTAGCACTCTGGGAGGCTGAGGTGAGTGGGTTGCCTAAGTTCAGGAGTTTGAGACCAGCCTGAGCTAGAGTGAGACCCCATCTCTAAAAATAGCCGGGCATTATGGCAGGTGCCTGTAGTTCTAGCTACTCAGGAGGCTGAAGCAAGAGGATAGATTAAGCCCAAGAGCTTGAGGTTGCTGTGAGCTATGATACCATGGCACTCTACCAAGGGTGACAAAGTGTGACTCTGTCTCAAAAAAAGAAAAAGGCAAAAAAAAGCAAGGTTAGCCTGACCAAGGTAACAAACTCGGCACTGCATGGGTTGTCCGTTCATTATTCTGCAATAGGATCGACTCATTTCCAGGGCTCTTTGTCTTCAGACTTAGCTGTTTTAGAAAGAGCAGCAATGACTGGCTCTCTCGCATGACAATTTAGTCTATAGTCAAACCATGAAATGACTTCTAGGGAGACCACACAGAGTATTTCAAAGACCCAAACTGTTTATCTGCATTTGTGGATAGCAGTTTAGCCAGGCAAATGGCACTGACACTAATCTAATTTATTTTGCTAACTGTGTGGAGACACTCGACTGATTAAAAACTCTTACAGTTACTAGAAATTTTTGTATGAAAACTGTTGTGTATTATACATGTATATACTTGATGGGAATTACTGTAAGCTATATGGATGTTCTGAAGTCAGAAGCTTCTTTCTTCTAAAGGAGAAAATAGAAAAGTTTACTATAAATATAGTGTATGGTTAAGCACTTAATCCATTAGGCAGACAGATCTGGGTTCAAGCCCAACTTCTACACATACTAGCTACATTATGGAAGCGATCTAATTGTATCTTTTCTCTCACCTAAAGAGTGAGAATGAAAATAGTGTAATAGTCACTTCAAAAGCTGGTACAGGTTAAGTTGCAGGAATGGATGAAATGAGATGAGATATACAAATGTAGCACAGTGCTCTGCAAACAGTGAGTTCTTAAAACTGTCATCATTAAGAAGATTGAAGTTGACTTTCTAATTCTATGACTGGCTAGCTGTGTAAACAATTTTCTTAATCTTCCTTAGCCTCACGTTCCTCATCTGTAAAATAGTGATAACATCTTCCTCTACCAGGTACTATTAAATGAGGCACTATTTGTGAGTTATTACAAAAGGTTTACACTATGCAAAAACCAAGAAAGGTAAAATACACACAGACGGAAACAAAAAGAAGCTTTCGTATCAACACTGAGAAGTGGAGCAAGTTGAAACTTCCAAGAATGAATCAGAAAGGAGACTGTTGACTGTGTTTCTTGGACGTGAGATAATGGACTCTGATATAGTCTGTCTCAACACTTTCATAGTGACCTATGTATAAAACACCTGCACACTGTGGTGTTCCACAAAGGAGTAAAGGCTTTCTTTTGTCCCTCTTAAAATACCCTCCACCACAAAAGAAATGCTGTCATTGAAGTTTGGATAGGTCTGTTACTATGGAAGACTATTTGATTTCATTTGGGATGGACTTCCAAGACGAGTTATTATTTTATTTCTATCTCGTCTTTACCTGTTCTGGTAATAACACTATTTTCTCTGTGAGTTTAGGGTTACCTATTAAACTTCAAACACATGCAGCCATTCAATTCCATACTATTTTTAGAAACTTATAATGGGCATGACCACGTACATTTATGTAGAAAATATTAAAGGGAAAACTAATGTTCCCCAATCTTAAGCCTATTTGCTATTATTTTCCTTTAAATAGAAGTGAGTTTAAAGCTGAGTTATTATACAAAAATAGTTGAGGAGAGCATTCCAAAAGTCTCTATGGAGGATATGTTTCTAACATCACATGCCCCAGTTATTAGGACTAACTGTTCAAGGTGATTGGGCAGTTTCCAAGTTCAAAAAATATTGCCAGATAAATATTTGGAAGAAACATGAAATCTCTCTGTTTCCATGTAGAAACTATATTGAAAGTATTATTTTTTGGAAGTACTGATAAAGCTTTGCCATAAATACCAGTTTTTAAAAAGAGTCTCTGTGTAAAGCTTGACTTTCTCAATGATCTTGTTCAGGATAGATTTTTTTTTAAATGGCTAGCTCAGAATAAACTAATTCTCTAGTATCCCTAAAGTAATTAGTTGGGGGTTTCTTTTTCACCAGATCATTCTGCAAATATTATTTCCATAAAAGATGAAGCTGAGAATAAATTCGTCAGCAGGCTGATGAGGGAAAATAATAATATTACCATGAGAGTTTGGCTTGGATTCTCTCAAAATTCTGCTGGTAAGTAACACAACTCTGTGCTCAAAGAAAGTTCTAACTTGGCTCAGCACCGGTAGCTCAGCGGCTAGGGCACCAGCCACATGCACCAGGGCTGAGGGGTTTGAACCCGGCCTGGAGCCAGCCAAACAACGATGACAACTACAACTAAAAAATAGCTGGGTTTTGTGGCAGACGCCTATAGTCCCAGCTACTTGGGAGGCTGAGGCCAGAGAATCACTTAAGTCCAAGAGTTTGAGGTAGCTGTGAGCTGTGACACCATGGCGCTCTACCAAGGGCAACATAGTCTTGGCACCAAGGGCAACTCTGTCTCAAAAAATAAAAATAAAATAAAATAAAATAAGAAAGTTCTAACTTGTCCTAAATACAAAGTGAGCCTTGCTAAAGGATGTCAAGTGGTGACTAAGTCAAATGCTTCCTACTGGTGTTGGAAGCTTAGCAATTTCGAATGAATATGTAACTTCATGTAGCAATGATGGAAATCACTAGTGAAACAGAAAAACAGGTTAAATCAGTTGGAATTATTCTAGAGGCTTATTGCTAAAATCCTCAGATGAATATCAGGATTGTTTCTCTCCCATAGCAATGTCTATGTCTTCAGTGACCCTGTAAGGAACCCATAACTTATTTCCCTAAGAGTTCCAGTTCTGAACACCCCATGATTTTATACTCTACCATCCTGTTTTTCAGAAACTTACCTTCTTGAAGTTCTCTTCCCTCTTTGGATACTTTTACCATAGATTAAAATTAAGTCTTAATAGTGGCTTTTTTCAAATAACTTAGTAAAATTACAGAGAATTTGTTCAAAGAAAATTTGTGGAAGAATTTTTCAATAAGAAATAATATGTGTAAGGTTTAAATTGATAAAGAATGAATCAGTGAAAATTTGGGAAAAGAATAGGAAGTCTGTTTTATATTTTATGCAAAGTTGAATTTTAAATTATTAAAATAAATGCAAATTCTAAAATGTGAAGTCCTTGTCAAAAAATGAATAGATTTGGCTCGGCGCCTATAGCTCAACCGGCTAAGGCGCCAGCCACGTACACCTAAGGTGGCGGGTTCGAATCCCCAGCCCGGACCCGCCAAAACAACAATGACGGCTGCAACCAAAAAACAGCCGGGCGTTGTGGTGGGCGCCTGTGGTCCCAGCTACTTGGGAGGCGGAGGCAGGAGACTCGCTTGAGCCCAGGAGTTGGAGGTTGCTGTGAGCTGTAATGCCACGGCACTCTACCCAGGGGGACAGCTTGAGGCTCTGTCTCAAAAAAAAAAAAAAAAAAAAAAAAAAAAGAATAGATTTAAGGTTGACCATCACAGCTGGGCACCTTGGCACATGCCTGTAATTCCAGAACTTTGGAGATCAAAGCTGAGAGGATTGAGGCCAGCCTGAGCAACATAGTGAGACCCCATCACTACAAAAATATTTTTTAAATTAGTTGGGCTCAGTGGTGCACACCTGTAGCCCCAGCTACTCAGGAGGCTGAGACAGAAGGATCCATGGAGCCCAGGTGTTGGAAGTTGCAGTGAGCTATGATAATACAACTGTACTCCAGCACAGGCAACAGAGTGAGAGAGACCCTGTCTCAAAACAAAACAAAGTTAGCCATCTAAGTGAAATGTATGTCATGTTTGTGCTATCACCACAAGGTGGTGCCACCTCAGCTGGGAAACAAAATGAAGTCATTGTGGGCATGGGGGAGGCACCTTTCTGGACCCTTCCTCTTCCATCAGTCTATCTTTAATGATATGAGTTCTTTAAACTATAGAGGGAGAATATGAGTCCTTAGAAATCTATCCCACACACAAGAAATGTGCAAAAATTCAGTACTTTAATCAAAACATAACATTCTGTATCAGTGCTACCCAATAGAACTTTCTACAAAGATAATAATGGTCCATGTCTGCACTGTCCAATATGGTAGGCTGTAGGTATATGTGCCTACTGACCACTTGAAATGTGACTAGTGTAACTGAAAGGCTGATTTAAAATTGTTTCATTCTTCAATTAATGACATGGTGGTGGGGTGGGGGAAGAGGAGAGAAGAGAGAGAAAGAAAGAGGGAAGGGTGGGGAAAGGAGGACCAGAGAGAGGGAAGGAGGGAGGGGGGTGGGGTGTGCCACACCTTTAGTAAAAGGGACTTTACCTAACAAATGCAATCAGTGTAACCTGGTTTCTTGTACCCTCAATGAATCCCCAAAAATAAATAAATAAATAAGAAAAACATTGTTTCATTCTTAATGAATTTCATTTTCAAAAGTGATCATCATATTGGACAGTATAGTTGTACATGCTTTTGACATTTAATAGCAATAAATATTGGTGCGTTTCATTTCTTTCTTCAGACCAGTCTTGGAGTTGGTTAGATGGATCAGAAGGGAAATTTGTCAAATGGGAAAATAAGAGTAAGAGTGGTAATGGAAAATGTAGCATTTTGATAGCTTCAAATGAAACTTGGAAAAAAGTTGAATGTGCACATGGCTTCGGAAGAGTTGTCTGCAAAGTTCCTCTGGGTAAGTGTGTAACCTGTTGCAGAGCAGGTCATAAAATAAACACGCAAAGTTTTGTACCTGGTCCTGAAGTATTTAGTCCTTAAAGTATTTCCAAACTTCTTGATTAAGTCACAGAGATTTTTCCCACCGATAAACAGATCACAAAGCACAGTAAAAGCACAAGATGTCTAGGGCTCCCAAATGAAACCATTAAACAGTCTAAACCTTACGTAATTGTTTTCTAAGAAAAATGGAAGCTGACATAGTATTAGGGAGGTAATTTCTTTGAAAATGTTCTTCAAGTGTGTTTTATTCTATAGTTTGAATATATAAAAACTTACAGGTTTATTTCTGCAGCTAATTTGCTTCTTTTCTTCCTATTCCCATAAAACTCATGATTAATTTTTAAATGGTGCAAAGCTAGATTTAATTACTCAAAATGTTCAGGGTATCTGTATGAAGTTGTTTGAAGTTGTGTTTCATCATGAATTAATACATAAAACAACCATAAAAATATTATCTTAACTTCATTTCTGAAGGAAGACCTCTAAATTTTTTACAAAAACATTTTTAAAGATCTAGCATAAAAAATGTCCATTTTGGTCTATAAATATGAAAGATAAAACCCCAATTCTAGGTAATCAGTATCTGTATTTACATGCATTGATTCAGTAAATATAGGGTGTCCCAAAAGTTGCCCTTAAAGTCACATACTTTGGGAGACTGGAGCTAAATGCACCTTTATTTACAACGTATTCATTGCAAAATATTAACAAGAGGTGGCCAGCATGTGGAGGATATTTTATAAATATTTTGTAAAATTTTGTAATGAATATGTTGTAAATAAAGGTACATTTAGCTGCAATTTTCCATTTTCCCTTTGTATGGAGACTTTAGGGCGATTTTGGGGGACACCCTACAGAGTGTCTACTATGTGTCATGCCCTGCATGCTGGGATGCACCTGTGAACAAGACAGATAAGGCACCTGTTCTCACAGAGATCACAACCCAGTGAGGAAACATAAGTAAGCAAGCAGTCAGTTTTTGAAAGAGAGGAAAATGTCAAATAATTATAAACTATGTGATTGAAACTAGGTAGATAGCTACTCTAGGTTATCAGGGATAATGTCTAAGAGGAGGAGACACAGAAGCTGAGATCTAAAAAATCCACCAAGCAAAGGTCAGGGGAAAAGACACAGCAGGTGGAGCTACCAGCTGGAGCAAAGCTCCTAAGGCAGAGTGAGCTTGCCGTGTGCTCAGGGAAGAGCTGGAAGGGAGGCAGGTGACAGACACGTAAGACTTTGGAAGCAAGAGTCAAGAGTTCTGGTTCTATTCTGAGTGGAATGGAAAGCAACTGGAAGATTTTAGGGGGTAGGCCAGAACAGGGTCAAGGTGGTGTAAATCAAGAGTTCCGTGTGGCCCATTTTGAGTAACCTGTATGGAAAATGAGATACCCATCCAGGGATGCCTCATATTCATTTGAACATATGAGAGAGAAGGAGAGTCAGCATTTAAAGGTATGGAACAGAAGGAATCCTTCTGGGCCGCATACAGAGCAGCAGCTTGGGACAGCCGTTGAAGTTGAATAGGCACTAAATGGGGTCATCTCAGAGGCTTAAATCATTTTAAAGCAAATAATGTTTTATTTGGCCTCAGCTAAGTCAAACACAAAAATTTGCAGCTTTGAGATATTTGCTATCAAAGTAGGCTAATATATGAGGAGTGATGTAATCCTAAAAGGG
This sequence comes from Otolemur garnettii, assembly GCF_000181295.1. NCBI lineage: Eukaryota > Metazoa > Chordata > Mammalia > Primates > Galagidae > Otolemur > Otolemur garnettii. Next base: position 6,951,201 of record NW_003852493.1, on the reverse strand, counting down.
CACTGGGAAGAAAAAGTGAGAATAATCAAAGTGCCTTTCATTTCTTTGAAAGAAAATTCCTGTAGCAATGAAGAGGATTTGAATGAAAAGGAAAATGCCTAAATTCGAACAAAAAAAAGCACTTAAGTGTTAGATGATGAGTTTGAATTCTGTGCTATGAAATAACCCTGTATGTATTGTATATAAATTGCACACAATTTTTTTGAGCCCATATATGTGACACATACCTGAATGTATAAAATCAATAATAATGATAACTTTTGTATTCTCTCTTCCAATGTCAAACCTTCTTCTATTCCAGGCCCTGATTACAGAGGAATAGTTATCACATTTGCAGTGCTAAGTGTCTTAGCTCTCATCAGCGGACTCATTTGGTTTTTCTTCCAAAAGAATCGTTTCCACTGGGCACGCTTTTCATCAGTTCGGTATGCACAAGGAATGAATGAAAATGAGATTATGCTTCCTTCCTTCCATGACTAAATTATTCTACAAGTTTGCTAATTTGCACTAATGTGTTAGGAAAAATGAGCCACTTAAAATTTTCCAGTGTCAGTATTTACTCCGTTCCAAAGTAAAAGTCTTAACTACTGTTTTAGTTGCTTAGGTCTTATGCATATGTCGGTATCTGGAATTGATTGCCCATTTAATGCCACGTTTATAGCTCTAATTAATACAACAGAGAGAACTTGAAGTTGGAACTGAAGCCTAAATTATTTGTAGGGTAATAATTTTAATATGCATTTTCTCTGTAGGAATATGATTGGTAACTAGGATAATATTTTTTTAGTGGAATCTTTAACAAAACTTCTCAGAAAATTACTAGGTCACCTACTTGTATTTTTTTCACTTTTTATATTTTTAATATAAGAGTACAAATGATTAGATTATATTGTGTTTGTTAGGTAAAGTCCAAGTTGTAGTTTTTTCATTTTTAAAGCATCCAACCAAATGCAAAATTAGTACATCAGGGTTAAATCTTAGCTGTAAATAGTATCAACATTGTTTCAAAATAGCCATTTGTAATATTTGGGAAAAATTATTAAAGAATGAGCTATGCTTACTTTTTATATAGCAAAATGATGCCTCTTGGCAAGATCCTTCTTATACTGTTCCAAAGATATTTCATACTAGTATTATTTAAATGCAAAGATTTTTTTTCTGTTCATAATTGTTCATGAAACAATGGTTTTTAAAGATTTAGCACTTAACATTTTCTGAAGTGTCAGAATATTATTTCTAGATGGATTAGGTACCCTGAAGTGGTGTGTTTTCTATTTTCTGATGTAGTATATGTAAATGCTTCCTTCTTAAAGGGAATCAATTAAGTATAAGAATGCTTGACAATTTTATAATTTATAAACTTCACAAAGCACATTGACTTTTGACTAAGAATTTTTTATTTTTTTAATTTTGTTTATTTTGTTATTTTAACATATACATGTGATTATTGGGTTTCCACTGTTTTATTTTGTTACCTTTTTATATAAGCTAAATGAAGAAAGGGTCCATGAAGGAAATTATCTAACCTGCATTTGTAAAAATAAGGATTTTTCAATGAAACTCTAAACCTTGTAATTACATTAAAGTACTCAAAGTTATGAATGATTAAGAAAATATTGTTTTGTGGCTATGACTTAAAATTTTGACACCTAGAATTATTCTTAATAATAGCATCCACTGGATATGGTGAATGTTTTATTTAGCATTTAACTTATATTTATACTTTAGAGTATTTTTGTATAAAATCCATAGATTTATTTTAAATTTAGAGTATTTACACTATAATAAAATTGTAAATAAATTTTCTAAGACAGTTTTAATATGGTCTATAGTTATCCTGAAATATTTTTTATTCAATTTGTTAGACGTTTGCTTGTCCCAGGAGCTCTACAATTTTAGTCATTTAGACTTTCAAGTGAATGGACTTGATGTGTCAAGTACAGCTGTATATTAGTATTGCAGTGACGTCCTAATAAAGTTGTTTTAAGTAAAAGTGTTGGAGTTAATCCTTGTTAAAAAGAAAATATCTCTAGATTGGGTATGTTAGTCATATAGTATGTTGAGAAATAACGTGTCCGGCTATTGTAACTTACACTGAGGCATTCTTTAAGAGATTTTTTGTACCTTTTTTAAAGAATAAATATAAGCATTCGTACATCTCTGAGTGTTTGATTTTCGTCTCCTTTTCAGATGCCTCTTGCTCAGTGTGTTTTAACTAGCAGGATCAGCAGGGATTCCATCCATGTCCCACTTACTTCTCATTCTTTCTGCCCCCCTTAGGAAATCCTGTCCAGCCCCTCCCCTCTAACAACCATTTCCAACCTAATAGTCCAAATGTGTAGATGTAGGTTCATATTTCCCACCACCTACCAGACAATCCATGTGAAAATCCTCAACATGTCCAGAACTGCCTATATTTTATTTGTTGTTTTAGGTTTTTTTTTTTTTTCTGAGACCCAGTTTCACTCTGTTGCCCTGGCTAAAATGTGGTGGCATGATCACAGCACACTGTGATCTCAAACTCCTGGGCTCAAGCAATCCTCCTGCTTCATCCTCCCAAGTAACTAGTCCTACAGGTCTGTGCCACCAAACCCAGCTAATTTTTTGATTTGTTGTAGATACTGTTCTCACAATGTTGCTGAGGCTGGTCTCAGACACCTGACCTCAAGTGATTCTCCTGCTCCAGCCTCCAAAAGCGTTGTATTTACAGGTGTGAGCCACTGTGCCAGACCTAGGACTGCCCATTTTCTTTTCCTTCATTTCACTGTGGTAAATGTTACAGAAGAACTAAAGACAGTCTGCTCCAGTTTTCTCTAACTAATCCAGTCACCACGTGCAGTCTGACAAAATTGATCTTAAATTTCGGCAGACCTAAAAAGGCACCTAAAAGAGCAAGTAAATAGGCTCGGCACCTGTGGCTCAAGCAGCTAAAGCGCCAGCCACATACACCTAAGGTGGTGGGTTCGAATCCCCAGCCCGGACCCGCCAAACAACAATGACGGCTGCAACCAAAAAATGGCCAGGCGTTGTGGCG
>NW_003852493.1:6941934-6947627 GCF_000181295.1 Otolemur garnettii | reverse complement strand
GCTGGGGATTCGAACCCGCCACCTTAGGTGTATGTGGCTGGCGCCTTAGCCGCTTGAGCCACAGGCGCTGAGCCCAGATTTTCTTTTTTTTATCTTAGGCTCATTTAATCCTAAAATCATCTTGGAGAAGCAAAAACCTAACTGTTATTAATTAGTTCAACACTGTTATGGTGCTTGAGAAAACGAATTTTAATTTTAATAGTTCTCAAAATAAAGACTTTTTTTTACTAGGCCTCATGATCTGTGAAGTTCCCTCTAATGCCCTGTGGATTCTAAATTAAAACAGTCCGCTACATCTACATCTCAACAAATTTAGTAGACATGTATTTCCCTTTTTTTCTGAGCTAAATTAATCACAAACAGAACTTGAGAAACTTCCATTCTCCTAATTTTTCTTCTTACATTCTTTTTCAATTAATATGAAGAAACCATAAAACCATACTCCTTGTCTCACAAGCTAGAAACCCGGAAGTCATCTTTAAACCCTCCTTTTCTCATCCCCCACTTAGATAATTCTGACAATTCCACCTCAGAGTTCTCACAAAGCAGATGTTATCTCCGTGTCAGCTGTATCACTTCAGGTCTTTATCCTTTTTCCTCCTGGATTATTTGCACCAGGCTCTTCACTGATCTCCCTCATCAACCCTTCTCCTTCATCCTGGTTTCACCATGCCTGGGCCTGGGAGAGCTGAAATACGCAGAGGGGATTCACCCTCTATCTAGGCCTAACATCTCAGGCCCATGGGTTGCCCAGCAATGCCAAATCCAGGGACCTTTCCCAGGGACCTTGTGGGTGGTTGATCAGTCCTGGGAAGGCTGGGGTCTGAGTTCCCTGGCCAATTACTCTTTTAATGCAATGTAGGATCAAATTGATATTGATCTATTGCTAAGCAATGGAGAGGCAGAGTCAAGTAAAACTGGATTCTAGGAAGTAGGGAACCAATGATGATCTTAAGCCAATGGAAATGCAGCAGAGTGCTGGAGCCAGAATCCAGACAGAAGTGAGCTTAAATGTTAGAGGGAAATTAGGGAATAGGAAACATGAGATTTTCATAAATATGGTGAAGATGGAAAGGAGACGGATTGGGTCACAGCCAGAGGGGAAAAAAAGATGAAAATAAATTTTGTTCCAAAGGAGATGAGAAAGAGATTCACTGGTTTAGAAACTGAAAAGAATAACAAAAATAAAAACTATGGACAAAGAAAAGTTGATGTGCTCAGGAGAAAGAGAGAGTCATTAATGGCGGGAGATCTTGGAGAAGATGAGATGAGAACGGCCATTTTAAGCGAAAACTAAAACTGAGTTTGGGTGGGATGGGGGAAGCATGTCTTCTTTGAGGCCACAAGAAAAGACCTGCAGGCTGAATACTGTGGCTGATGCTTGTAATCGTAGCCCCTTGGGAGGCCTCGGTGGATGGATAGCCTGAGCTCAAGAATTTGAGACCAGGTTGAGGAAGAGCGAGACCTCCTCTCTACTTAAAATAGGAAAATTAGCTTGGCGTTGTGGTGGGCACCTGCCGTCCCAGCTACTCAGGAAGCTGAATCAAGAAGATTGCTTAAGCCCAAGAATTTGAGGTTGCTGTGAACTATGATGCCACAGCACTCTACCCAGGGTAACAGAGTGAGACTCTGTCTTTAAAAAAAATAATAAAGAAAAAGAAAATAAAAGAAACACAAACAAACAAAACAACCAAGAGAAGACCTGCATATCAGCATTTGAAGATGTTTGTCTACACCTGATGGTTCCCACTTTCTTGTTGAGTATTAGAGGGCAAGATCTACCCCTGAGAAAAGCAGGGGTAGAAGATGGGGTCCTAATTGAACAGAGTAATAAAAAATTGGAATAACTACTGGAAGGAATAGGACAGAACAAGGACCGTGGTAAAATAAAATATAGGGACTGCAAAGCAGCATAGACGGCCCATATGCAAAGCAGCATAGAGGACCCGTATGTTTGTAATGACAACCATCAGGAGAATTGACAGATTTCCTCTACCTGTCCTCAGTTACTTCAGTAAAGCTGGGGAAAAGGAGACCCCAGGTTCAGAGTTGGCCAGGTAAGTGTATCAGAGGAATAAAAAGAACAGAAGATATGGCCTCCACACTGGATGGAGAAGGGAGAAATAAAAGGATGAGAAAAATTAGGTCAAGGGACTATAGTCTGGCATGAGGGGAGCTGAAGTGAGAAAAAAGGAAAAATTGAAAGTATGAGGTGTCATGGGGAGTAGGATACCACTGTGAGATATTTTAGTGAAATAGCACATTATCCCACATACAGGCAATAGTCTGTTTTATTATATTAGCAAAAAAATTAGACATTGTGCATACCGAGTACTGGGGAAATTAACAATGGAAAAAACATACCTTTCCATAGTTCCTGTGACTTTGAAAAATAACACTATTAAAATGAGTTATTTGGGGCAGCACCTATGGCTCAGTGGGTAGGGCGCCGGCCCCATATACCTAGGGTGGTGGGTTCAAACTCTGCCCCAGCCAAACTGCAACAAAAAAATAGCCAGGTGTTGTGGCAGGTGCCTGTGGTCCCAGCTACTCAGGAGGCTGAGGCAAGAGGATCACCTAAGCCCAGGAGTTGGAGGTTGCTGTGCTGTGATACCACAGCGCTCTACTGAGTGCGATAAAACGAGACTGTCCCTGAAAAAAAAAAGGTTAAAAAAATGAGTTATTTGCTTAAATTAGATTGATTCATTAGGATGTCTATTCTATTGCAAATCTAACCAATTTTTGAAAATTAGTTTAATACAAAGTTATCTACATGGGTAAAATATACTTTGGTACCTGACATAGGATGATGGAAAACAAAATTTTTTCAGTCTCATGACTACATAGAACTGTTCACTTAACTCAGTTAACTCCTAGAACAGTTCACTTAACTATTCAGTAATTCAGCACAGTTAGCAGTGCAAAAGATTCCAGAATAAACATGTGTCAGTATTTAGACATACAGCACCTTTAGAAGGATTCAGTTTGGGTTTGGTAGAGAATAAACCCATCATTGACAGCTTGGGAAGAAAAATAAAAATAAGTTGAGCAAGACCTTTATACATTGTCAAAGGGTGTGAACCTGGAATGGGTGAGAAAGACCAGCAGAAGACCTGGGTTCTGGTTCATTGGCGTTCACTGTGTGTCCATGGGTAAGTCACATCCCTTCTCGGGGTCTCAGTTTCCTTCGTAGTAAATACAGGTGGCCCCTACCACCTCTAACACTCTGTGATTCTCCTTACAGACCCCTTTGTTTAAAGTTCCTTGGTGTAATTGTTTCATTTCAGACTATCAGAAACATGGAAAGGATGAGAAAGAGTTGGAAAAGGTTAGACTTGATTTTTTACAAGTAGATTTTTGAGCAGTAAACTTGAGCAGAAAGTACAGAGTTCCCATATACCTCCTCACACATACACAGTTTCCCCAATTATGAACATTTTACACTAAAGAAGTACATTTGTTACAACCGATGTGCCAATATTGGTAACATTTTTAAATTTTTTTAATTTTTATCTATTATTGGTATAGTATAGTCCATCTTTATAAGGTTCATGTGATGTTTTGATATAGGCATACTATGTGAATTAATCACATCAGGGCAATATTTATAACATTATAAATAGTTACATTAGGGTTCGTCTTTGTTTTATTCATTCTACGGCTTTTGACAAATGTATGATGATACACGTCTACCATTACAGTATCATAGGGAATAATTTCATGGCTCTGAAAATCCTCTGTGCTTCTCTTATTCATCCCTTCCTTCTCTGATTCCCACCTTCAACCCCTAACATAACTCATCTTTTTATTGTCTCTATAGTTGTGTCTTGTCTAAAATCTCACAAAGTCACCTAAGGTGGCGGGTTCGAATCCCCAGCCTGGACCCGCCAAACAACAATGACGGCTGCAACCAAAAAATAGCCGGGCGTTGTGGTGGGCGCCTGTGGTCCCAGCTACTTGGGAGGCGGAGGCAGGAGACTCGCTTGAGCCCAGGAGTTGGAGGTTGCTGTGAGCTGTAATGCCACGGCACTCTATCCAGGGGGACAGCTTGAGGCTCTGTCTCAAAAAAAAAAAATAAAATAAAATAAAATCTCACAAAGTTGGAATCACATAGCAGGTAGCCTTTTCAGATTGGCTTCTTTTACATAGCAATACATATTTAAGGTTCCTCCATGTCTTTTCATGGCTTGATAGCTCATTTCTTTTAGCAGTGATTAATGTATCTGGTTTTTTGTCTGTTTGTTTGTTTGTTTTAATGGAGACAGAGTCTGGCTCTATCACCCAGGCTCCAGTGCAGTGGCATAAATAGTTCCCTGCAGCCTTTAACTCCTGAGTACAAGCAATCCTTCCACTTCAGCTTCCCAAATAGCTGAGATTTCAGACATGAGCCATCAGGCCCTGCCTGAATATTTCACTGTATGGATGTACCACTGTTTATCCATTCACCTATTGGAGGACATCTTGGTTACTTCCACATTTTGGCAATTATGAAGCTGCTATAAATATTCATGTGCAGGTTTTTGTGTGTAGGTTAAGTTTTCAACTAATTTGGATAAATACCAAAGAGCAAGATACTAAATCATACTTACTAAATCATATAGTAAGAGTATGTTTTAGTTTTGTAAGAAGCTTCCAAACTGTCTTCCAAAGTGTCGGTATTTTGGATTCCCACCACCAGCAATTAATGAGAGTTCCTGTTGCTTCCCATCTTTGCTAGCACTTGGTATTATGTTTTGCATTTTGGTAATTCTGATAGGTGTGTATTGGTATTTCATTTTTGTTTTAATTTGCCATTCTCTTGTAACATATGATGTTGAGCATCTTTTCATAAGTTTATTTGCCATCAATTCGTTTTCTCATCGTTGAATTTAGATTCGACTTTATAGGACTCTTTTGCCAAAGATAAGAATCTTACACAAACAGCCCTTCTTGGCCCTGGCTTGTGTCGTTTGGCTCCAAAGGCCCTCACAGATCAAATTATAATTGCATAGTTTGTGCATATATTATAGTTTAAGGACTCAATCCAGAAGCTAGCAACACAGGAAAGTCGTGTAAGAGGCGTAGTCTACTGGTGAGAGCCTTTGAAAAGGTTTCTGGCAATTAGATCCAAAGGAGAAAGCAGGTGGACACCACCTTAGCCAAGTGACCGAAGTTAATTTAACATCACCAGTGATGAGACATATTGACATCATGTGTCCCCCTATACCCCCCCCCCAGCAGGGCACATTACTTCCTGGTACACTTGCCAAAAAAAGCATAACCTGAACCCAATCAGGAGCAAACGTCAGACAAAGGGAAACTGAGGGACATTCTACAAATAACTGACCAGTTCTCTTTCAACGTGTGACAAAACATGATTCATGTCCCAGATTCAATGAGACTAAGGAGGCATGACATGGCAATGCATGTGTAATCCTGTACTGGGTCCTAAAACAAAAACCGTTAGGGATAATTGACTAAATGTGACAAGCGCTGCAGCTTCGTTAGTAGTTTTAAACCAGCGCTAATTTCCGGGGTTTGATCTTGTACTGGGGTTATGTAAGACATTGATATTTAGAGAAGTGGGCCTAAGGGTTACGAAAATTTTGTTTTATTTTTGCAACGTTTTTGAATGAAACGTTAAAAAACATTAAAGAGAGAAGTTCCAGAAGGTAGCGCGCCAGGCTGGTCCGCGGGACCCGAGCCGGCGGCGC
>NW_003852493.1:6933500-6941406 GCF_000181295.1 Otolemur garnettii | reverse complement strand
CGCCGCCGCTACGGTCGCGGGTAAGTCGCCCCTTGCCGCGCCGCATCCCCGGCCCGGGCGCCCCGACCGCGAGCGACCGCCCTCGCCCCGCCGGGCACCCCGCGCCCCTGCGCGCCCGGGTGTCCCGTCATCCCGGAGCTGCCTCTGCGGGTTCGGTGGGGTCCGAGGGGGCGCCTGCGGGGGAGGGGGCGGCCGAGGACCCCAGGGGCCCTGTCTCGTCCCACGGTGTCTACATCCTCGGCGCAGACCCCGCTCCGCGGGAAGGGCCCCCCAGATGAGTCTGACTGGCCGGAGGGCAGAGGGACTTAGCAGACGGGGGCAGATTCGGGGCTGTTTCGGGAAGACGCGAGAAGCTGGGAATTGGCTGCGGAGATTTCCCCGCTGGTGCTCGGCCGGGAAGGGGTGCAGGGGCGGGGGCGGGGGGCTGGACGCGCAGGCCCTCTTTTGCAAGCGGCGTTGTTTGTCCAGTTGGTTGGCGTTCAAGTTGTTGAAACAGGAAAACAGTTCTGCCAAATAACCCCCGGATCTAAGAGGAACGTGAACAGGGGAAGCTTGGATCCCGCTTACACCCAGGGATTTAAAAATCCTCGTCTAGTCCGTTGTTGTGCAAGTGACATCTGAAAAATTACACACGATTAGTCATTTCCACAGTGTCTCTTGAGGAAAATACACAATTCTGAAAAAGTTTTCCATACAAGCGTGTCAAAAATGTGTTGATAGGGAAACTCAGGGGAAGAAAGATTTCCAAAATCACTATTGATTGAACAATTCCGGGAATTAAAGAGCAAGTTAAACAAGAAGTAAAGGAATACTTGTGTGGGCTTAAAATGAAGTGATTATGCAAGAAATCCTCCACCCCCCAATTTCACTGACTTTTAAAGATAAGTTCCCGTTCCAAGCCTGCTGACAGGCGAGAATATTTTAAAGGACCTCATGCTGGAGGCAGCAGCTTAGGAGGCAGCTCTGAACTTGCCTACAAACTCAGGGCTCCTTTCCGAAAAGCTTCGTGGACCAGCATTTATGACCAGTTATGCCATCTGCTGCCTATCAAAGAGGCGGAGACAAGATGTGCCGATTTTCACACTGTTGAGGGTGAGAACTTTCTTTAGTTTTGCCTGAGACAGGGCTGGACCTTTCCCAACCTTCCTTATGCACACCCACCTTCTTGAAAGCCAGAAACATCTGGACTCCCACATAACCCACCTGCTGTAGTACACTGCGGTGCATTTGAACTTTAGGCCAGTCGCATATTCTTGTCAGATTTTTTAAGAAAATCGGTTTCTAGATTTTGGTATCTCTCTTGTTCAGAGAACTTATTTTGACCAGCAATAGATGACAGACTTTTCATTGGAAAGTTTTGTTCTCTTGTAAGTCCAGGGTGGATATAGGCTTTTCGAGACCTTTAGAAGTGCATGTCGATAAATTAATGTTCTTAATCAGCTCCTCTCAGTCAGGAAGCTTTAAAGATTAATTTAGAAAGAGCTTGAGCTTTGGCCTCTGTGGTTACCCAGTTTATCTGCACTTCAGTAAAGTGGAGATAATACTTACCTTACAGGGTTACTGTGAGCACTCTGTGAAAACACCACGTCTAGTACCTGTTACAGGCATGGTAAATCTTGGTTTCCTTTCCTTTGTTCTCATCATATAAAATGAAGGGAAATTACTGCAACCAGAAAATATGATTTGAATACACCTTACCTGTGTTGAATGTTTGTGGTTACTAAGCACGTTCACATCCATGATGTTACCGGGCTGTGTGTTTTTCATCAGAATACCTCACAGATCTCCTAACCAGACAGGATCAGGATTCATGTTGGGCTTAGAACTAAATTAAGAAGGAGTTTTCTAATGAATAGGAAATATTAAAGAAAAGCTATTTATAGTATTGCATAAGGTCTAAAGTTAATGTTGAAATGGAAATTATTGTTATTCTATTATTTGGGGGGTTTATTAGTGATCTTATGCAGTTCTTAGTTATTATCTTGAAAGTCACAATAGACGAAACATTCTTTAAATTCTTGAGTTAGGACCCATAGCATACCCTTCAAAAAGTGTTTCTGTAACACGTTTTGGGGCATAGTACATGACCAGTGTGTGTTTATTGGGTCAGAGATTTCCCATGGGATGAATGAAAATAAGCACAATCGGATTAAGTCCTCATTCTTGGGCCATTATGTGGATCAGAATCTAGCTTTTGAATTTCGAATTGTCATAGCCTACAAGCCTTTGGTGAGCTGTCCCTGCCTTGGTCACTGATTCTATCTCTTACCACCCATCCTGCCCTTTATTCTGTTGATCCTCCAACACCTGCTGGTCTTCCTGCATAGACCACCTCCCTAAGTCCTTGGCATGGCTGCTCCCACCCCACCATTCTGACTTCTGTTTGTGTGTTACCTCCTGAGGCTTCCCTGAACGCCCCACATTCTCTTTCACATTTCCAGGTTTTTACTTTTTCAGAGCCTTTCTGAATGCCTCTTATTTATTTGTCCTCTTGTTGCTTCTCTTTCTGAAGGAAGCTCATAACAGCAGTAATTTTACTGTCTTGTGATTTTTGTTTTGATTTGTGGATCTAATTTATTCTAATTTATAATAAAGGGATGAAAAATTTAGGTGAATAATTTAAAAAGTACAGAGGATAATTGGATTGAAATTCCTTTCAAATTATGTTACCTCTGCCATGCACTCATTTCATAATTGAATTCAAAGTATTAAATCCTCTTAATCTATTGATGCCACTTTTTCTGACCCTTGTGGATGGCACAGTTATATTTCAGGAAAAGTTATTTTAGATTGGAGTATTTTTATAAATTTTGAAATGCTACTGTTTATTTTTCTTGTATTATTTCAGAACTTCTCTCATAATTGAGAAGCTTTGAATGGTTTTCTTATGTATTGAAAACTGGTTTTGCAACAGGGTTATCTTCCATAATTTTTCATTGTACTTAGGAAGTATTTTACTCTGTTACTGGGTTGCTTTAGATTTTGAGGGTGGATCTTGATACTGAATCTATAAAAAAATGGACCAGCGATGCCCAGTGCAGAAAGGTGCAGATTAACAATGACACATTCCTTCTGTGAATAAATATCATGACAGCCATTCTGAGGAGGGAGATGATGGGAGAAGGTGAAGGAATAATCTTGGAAGGGTGATATAGAGAGGGGATGGGATGTCAGAGTAGCTCTGTTTCTTTGAGATCTGGGGAGATCTTGCAGCCCAGAGTTCAGCTACAGATTAGTCAGGGACTTGGAATAGCCACACTCTCCTCTGTAAATGTAATAAATAGCCCTTCGTCTTCTTCTGTGTTCCTGCCACAGTTGCCCTTGTGGAAGGTAAGTAACTGTAACTCATATCTGTTTTTTTGTTTTGTTTTGTTTTTTTGAGACATAGTCTCACTTTGTTGCCCTTGATAAAGAGCCATGGCCTCATAACTCACAGAAACCTCAAACTCTTTGGCTCAAGCCAGCCTCTGGCTTTAGCTTTTCTTTTAGTAGAGATGGGGGTCTCACTCTTGCTCAGGATGGTCTCGAACTCTTAATCTCAAGCGATCCACCACCTTGGCCTCCCAGAATGCTAGGATTACAGGTGTGACCCACTGTGCCCAGTCATTTAACTCGTATCTCCATGGGAAAGGAACAAAGGTCTTATTATTGACCAGGAAAAAGAAAAGTTATATCTTTGCCTTTCCTTTGTTAACTTTTAAGACAAGTATGTTCCAAGGATCACTTCCTCTTATGCTGCACTTGGTTGTTTTAAAAAAAAAAAGAGAGAATAAGAAGAAGAAGAAGCAAAGAAGAACTTACCAGGAACAGAGAGTTCTATTTGATTTGACTCTTAATACAAAGTATTCCATGGTATGACGTTTTATTCTCTTAGCACATGGTAATTTTAGGCCGAAGATCTATATGGAAACCTTTGGAGTTATGCTAAAGACAGCTTTTAAAATTTTCATCAGGCTCCTACATTTCCGTACATGTTAAATTAATAGAGAGAATTATAAAATTAGAAAATCCCTAAAGAGTCATTTGGGTGCATTATTAATAACAACCTATCTTTCAGGACTGCTGTGAAGAAGTAAGGGTAACAGAAAGGCACTTTGCAGAGAGCTTAGTGGACAGACTATTAATTATAACAGGATTATAGCAAAGATACTTAGCATTGAAGATGACTTAGGTTAGCCTTCTGCTCAAGAGGTCCACGAACCTCAGTAACTCTCCTCACAGGAGTTACGCAGCCACTATTTCAACATGGTTTTTCAGCATATCCTTTGAGTAGTGCTTAACACTTGCACTGGGACACACGTTTGGATCTATAACATGAGAAGAGAGGTTCTATGTTGAACTGGCGTTTACTGCTAATGCTGAAATGAGCCTAAGGAGAACACGGTTGAAAGCTTTGGGGACATGAGTCAACAATCTGTTTTCTATTTTTCTGCATTTCTGCATATAGAGGCATTTTTTGGTTTTGGTTTTGGTTTGTTTGGGTTTTTTTTTTTGTATTGTCACATTCAGATAATACTCAAGTTACAATGGGGCTGTGTCCTGATAAAACCCATTGTAAAGTCAAAAAATAAGTCAGCTGTCCTAAGTTGGTGACCATCTCTGTATTACTTATTTAATTATTGAACATTGGTCTTTGAGTACCGAGTTATCATCATCTTCATCACACTCACTACTCTCTCTGGGGCTTTGTCTCACCCCGATATCCACAGGACTTTTTCCTTCAGCTCCTCCAGATCTTCATACACCCTTATGATGAGATCTTGCCTAGACACCTTTCTAAAATTGCATCCCTAACCCTTATGCCCACACTCAGGATCTTGCTTCTCTATGTTTTGGGGGTCGTTTGTCTTGTTTAAAGATGAGTCTTGCTGTGTTTCCTAGGCTGAAGTGTAGTGGCTCTTCACAGGCATGATCATAGGGTACTTGTAGACTTGAACTCTTGGCCTTAAGTGGTCTGCCTGCCTCAGTCTCTGAGTAGCTGGGACTACAGGCACATGCCACTGCTCCTGGCTTCTTGTCTATTTTTTCTCCTTAGTACTTATTAATATCTAGGGTCACCAGCCTGAGACAGCTCCTAAAGATTCTAACCTCCTGGTATTCATACTCTTATATAGTATGAATACTCCCACATTGAATAGGGCTGACCTATATAATTGTGATGGTTAATTTTATGACATGATTTCAGGATGTGTCTGTGAGGCTGTCTCTGGAAAAAAATTAGCACTTGAATCGGTAGGCTGAGTAAGATCCACTAGGGTGAGGATGTCATCCAGTCTCTTGGGACCTGGATAGAACTAAAAGGCTGAGGACGGTAGAATTCCCTCTCTGTGCCTGAGCTGAGACATCTGTCTTCTCCCTCCATGGGACACCAGAGATCATGATTCTCTGACCTGAAGACACTGCTTCCCCACCACTGGTTATTAGGCCTTTATACCCAGACTAAATTACACCACCAGTTTTCCTGGTTCTCCAGATTGCAGAGGGCAGATTGCAGGACTGCTTAGCCTCCATAACCATGTGAGCCAATTCCTATAATAAATCAGTCCTCCCCCACATCCCCTCCTACTGGTGCATATATCTTCTATTGATTCTGTTTCTCTGACTAGTACAATAATTAATAGGGTATTATGGAAATAACAGAGTACGACAATCAAGTCTAGATTACACATGTATAAGGCATTGCACTTCCATCTCAAAGGAGAGCAAGCCTTTGACTCACTCTGGGGCAGCAGCTCTCAACCTGTGGATCGCGACCCCTTTGTAACAATGAAAATATATCGCAGCATTAAGAAGGTTGAGAACCATAGCTCTCTGGAAACCCACTTGCTGTGTAATCAGAACCCTCATGTACCTCTGTAGAGAAGTCTACATGGTGAGAAAGTGAGGCGTCCTGCCCCCAGCCAGCACCAATTCAACCCTCCTTGTAAGTGAGCCTTCCTGAGGCTGATCCTCCGAGCCCAGTTCAGTTTTCAGAGGGATGTAGCCCTAGCCAGTATGTTGACTGCACCTTCATTAGAGACCTCAAGCCAGAATCATTCAGGTAAGCAGCTTTTTCTAAATTCCTAACCCAGAGAAACTGTGTGGGAGAATAAATGTTCACTGTGTTAAAGTGCTAATTAATTACAAAGCAGTAGATCTAACATTGTTTTACTTATTTATCTTTTGTATGTCTGCCTCAGTTGTTATACAAGCTCAAAGAAGGCAAATTTTTTTTTTCCTTTGTGTTTACTGTGGAATCTGAAACACTTAGAATTTTCTCACAACAACCCCCTCAGATAGGTACTGTTATCATCCCCATTATTCAAATAAGAAAACTAGGATACAGTAAAGTTAAGTAACATATATAAGATGATGTAGTCAGAGCCAGACTTTTCTCCTCAGCCTAATGTGCTTACCCAGAGCCCTGCACTGCCCCTCTTCTATGCATGACATCCTGTGTTATGTTTAAGACAGTGGGATAGTTATTGAGAGTACAGTTAGGTTTAAGACATGGTCTCTGATGTTGTGCTGTTAACAACCCATTTGGGAAAATAGGATGTATATCAATCAGATAACCCCTCTATAGAGCAGGATTTATTGAGTACCATATAAATATAGGTAGGCCATCCAAGAGCAACACAGCCCCTTTTCCAAAGAAAAATGGCTACCCATTGTTCTTATATGCCTAGGTCCCTATGGTTTGTACCATATTATGCTCAGCTACAACTAGTTGAAATAAAGGGCTGGGTGCAGTGGTTCACGCCTCTAATCCCAGTACTCTGGGAAGCCGAGACAGGTGGATCACTTGAGCTCACAAGTTCGAGACCAGCCTGAGCTAGAGCGAGACCCCATCTCTAATAGCCAGGCATTATAGGGAGCGCCTGAGTCCCAGCTACTCAGGAGGCTGAGGCAAGGAATCGCTTGAACCCAAGAGTCTGAGCTTTCTGTAAGCCATGATGCCAAGGCACTCTACCAGGGGCAACAAAGTAAGACTCTGTCTCATAAAAAAAAAGAAAGAAGGAGGGAGGGAGAGAGGGAAGGAAAATTTCCTCAATCAAAAGCTTACTACTCTAAGTTAGGCAGTAGCCCAAGATGAAACCTGGTAAGAAGTCCATTGAACTATTCATAGTATCCTCAGCTTTCTTATGAACCTTGCATCCCTGTCGTCTGAGGTAACCTGAACACGTCGTTAGGTCTTGTAACCAGAAAAGCCTTCTCATGCAAAGTATAGTAAAAAGTCCTGTGCAAGTTCAGAAGAGTCAGAGTTTACAGGTAAGAGATGGACACACTTCATGGAGAATTAACACATCATCTGCCACTGAAATAACAATTTCCTTTAATTAGTGGCTTAGAAATAAGAGATCATTTTATTTTATAAAGTAGAAGAACTACAAGTGTACAGTGAAGTAATTTGTACATTTCACTTGACTTGCATATTGATTATTCTTTGTGTACTTATCAGACATGCTTTATTTCAAAAAGCAATATCTCCAAAATTTGTATATGTTCTTGAGTTATTTGTTGTCAGTAGAAAACACTATCTTTAACTTTGGAAATAATACAAGAGAGCATTTATCAACCCATGTCTCAAGAACTTCCAGTGATTTATAAAAATGTTTGGGGTGTCATAAAATGTGGTGGGAGGGAGAAATCTGCCTTTTATGTCCTAGTTCACTCTTTAGCAAATACTGATGTAGTCTTTACTAGATGCCAGTCACTGTTTTTTTAGGTATTCCCTCTGCCTGGACTTTATTTTTCTTTTTCCTTTTTTGCATGCCAAACTCCTGTTTATCCTGTGAGATATAACATGTAACTCAAATATTATCTACTTATAAAAGATGGAATTCTGCTTCTGTCTATAATGGGGTGAGAGACTAATATTCCCACTAAGAACAACTAGAAAATCTAGATAAAATTCTGTAAGAAT
>NW_003852493.1:6930112-6933278 GCF_000181295.1 Otolemur garnettii | reverse complement strand
TTGGCTGAGGTGAACCCAACATTGTGTATATTACTTTTCTCCTTAAGACAGTTGCTAAAATGTTAAGCTAAAAGCAAAGCCACATTTGTGGCAGTCTCAGGGTATATTAAGGAAACTAGAAATTTGTGTTTTACTCATCAAAGAGGAGGAACTTCTAGTTAATAGCCAGGCATTCAGCTGGGATCCGTGGGTGTTGGGCCTTGCAAAGACTGTAATACCTTCTCCAGTTGATTTAATCCCTAATAGGTTTAATGTGAATTTTGCAATTCTAGCTTCCCATCAGAATTCTTTCTAGAGGAGAATAGCATCATTTAGAGGATCTACAATTTTCTTATATAGGAAGGAATACAAAACTGCCTGGAAGAACAAACACAGGCCCAAGGAAGTTTAGGGGTAAAGAGAAGAAGGAGAGAACAGATTAATAGATGATCCAGAAATTAGATTTATCAGAAATGGGCTTTAAAATAACTAACTGGCTCGGTGCCTGTAGTTCAGTGGTTAGGGTGCCAGCCACATACACCAGGGCTGGAGGGTTTGAACCCACCCGGGCCTGCTATCCAACAATGACAACTACAACAAAAAAATAACCAGGCATTGTGGCAGGTGCTGATAGTCCTAGCTACTTGGGAGTCTGAGGCAAGAGAATCACTTAAGCCCAAAAGTTTGAGGTTGCTGTGAGCTGTGATGCCATGGCACTCTACTGAGGGTGACCTAGTGAGACTCTGTCTCAAAAAAATAAAAATAAAATAAAATAACGGTGATAAATTCAATAATATAGACAATAAGATTGAGGATTTCACCAGAGACCTAGAATTTATAAAAATATAAACAAATGGAAATTTCATAACTGAAAAGTCACTGACATTATGAACTCACTAGATGTGTTTAACACCATCAAGAACTGAAATTGGGTTCTTAATTCAGAACCCAAATATTCTGGAAATACTCAAGTTGCAAATGAAGAGTATGTTAGTAAACCAGGAGGCACAAGATTATAGTATGGAAAGCCAGAAGTATTAACAATAAAGAAAAGGGCAAAAGGGATATATGGGACATGGTGAAAAGCCCACCGTCTATGTAATTTGAGTCCCTAAAAGGGAGGAGAGAATAGAGCAAAAGTATCATTTGAAGTGATAATGGCCCCCAAGAAATGTTCAAAAGTGACTACTGAGAAAAGGCATGTATTGAATTCTGAGAATTAAAAAACAACAAAACTAAGCATACCACTGTAAAACTACTAAAACCAAGAAAGAGGAAAAAGCACATTATCATCCGAAGAGCAACAATCAGGTTGGTAAGTAACTTCTCAGTAGAAAAAAATGGAAGCCAAAACAATACAGTAGCAGTCAGACATCACTTAACAACAGGGATGCATTCTGAGAAATGCACATGTAAGTGATTTTTGTCGTTACACGAACATCACAGAGTCCACTTGCACAAACCTAGGTGGTATAGCCTACTACACACCTGGGCTGTAGGACACAGTGTACTGCTCCGAAGCTACAGACCTGTACAGCGTGTTATTGTACTGAATACTGCAGGTAATTTTAGCACAGTGATAAGTATTTGTGTATCTCAATACAGAAAACATACAACAAAATATAGCATTTAACATTATAATCTGATGGGACTACTGTTGCAAAAGGGAAAAAATATAAAAATGTTTAATAATCCAAAAAAGAAGACAGAAGAGAAAAAAGGAACATAAAACAAGTAGAATAGACAACAAATAGGTGGTAGATATAAACTCAAGTTCATCGGTAAACTACATTCAGTATTAGTGTAAATATTCAATATTAATATTTAAAGACAAAGATTATCAAACTGGATTTTTTTTTAAAAAACCTACTTGCTGCTTGTAAAAATTATAACCACTTTAAAAAAGTGTTTGGCAGTATGTACCAAAGGTGGAGATAGGCCCACTCTATGGCCCAGCAATCAACTTCTAGAAGTATACCTACAAAGTCACCCTTAGAATGCTCATAGCAACATTACAGTATTTAGGCTCAGTGCCTGTAGCTCAAGTGCCTAAGGCGCCAGCCACATACACCAGAGCTGGCGGGTTCAAATCCAGCCCGGGCCTGCCAAACAGCAATGACAACTACAACCAAAAACTGGCCAGGCGTTGTGGCAGGCGCCTGTAGTCCCAGCTACTTGGGAGGCTGAGGCAAGAGAATCACTCAAGCCCAGGAGTTGGAAGTTGCTGTGACCTGTGATGCCATGGCATTCTACCCAGGGGCTTGAGGCTCTGTCTCAGAAAAACACACACACACACACACAAAAATTACAATGTTTACAAACTTGAAACAATGCAAAGATTTATCAGGAGAAGAATGGATAAATTGATATAATACTACATATGTAGCAATGGGAAAGAACAACCTACAGGCACACGCTATAATATGAATGAATCTCATAAAAGTAATGTTTATGCAAACCAGCCAGACACAGAAGAGTAAATCATGTATGATTCCATTACTATAAAATTCAAAACCAGGCAAAACTAAGCTGTTAGAAGTTAGGATAGTGATTATCTTTGGAAGGGAGTGGTGAACAAAAGGAATTAGTGGTGTTTCTTCACTGCTCTGATGATCATTCGGGCAGGTTTACTTTATGAAAATTCACCAACCTATATATTTATGACTTGTGTGTATATTGTATTTCTTTCTCTTTTTGAGACAGAGTCTTACTCTTTCACCCTAGATAGAGTGCTTCAGTGGCATCATAGCTCACAGCAACCTCAAACTCTTGGAATGATCCTCTTGCCTTAGCCTCCTGAGTAGCTGGGACTATAAGCCCCCACCACAATACCTTGCTAATTTTTCTATTTTTAGTAGAAATAGGGGTCTCATTTCTTGCTCAAGTTGTTCTCCAACTTGTGGGCTCAAGCAGTCTGTCCACTGCAGCCTTCCAGAGTGCTAGGGTTATAGGCTGAGCCACTGTGCCCGGCCCTGTATGTTATACTTCAATAAAATGTTTGCTTTTAAAAAAGTATACCAGGAAAGGTAGTAGAATTGGCAGCAAGGTCAATTCAGTTGTACAGAGAGCACCAAAACAATGTATACACCTTTTAAGAAGGGGGAAAAAAACTATTAAAATTTTAATACATATCAGTAACAGAGGTCAAATGTGACTTGAGTATTACAATTTTTTTTTTTTTTTTTTT
>NW_003852493.1:6853014-6929593 GCF_000181295.1 Otolemur garnettii | reverse complement strand
GGGAGCTGGGAGGAGGAAAAATGGGCGGAGGTTGGGGCAGAGGGAGCAGCGGCCCCAGCGAGCTTGGAGGGGTGGGTAACCAGGCAGGGGGAGGGGCAGAGCAGGGAGGGGGCTTCAGAGCCCCCCCCCCAGCTATGGACGAGCAGCTACTGGGGCTGCCCCCTCCAGGCGGGGGCCGAGATTGGTGGGTGGGGAGCCTGGGGGCCCTGGCGAACCTCCCAGTGCTGGAGATCCCCGGTAGGGGTGGGAGTGGGGTCCCGGGAGGCCGAGGGAAGCAAGACATCGGGGACATTCTGCAGCAGATAATGACCATCACCAACCAGAGCCTGGACTAGGCCCAGGCCAAGAAACATGCCCTAAACTGCCACCGAATGAAACCTGCTCTCTTTAGCGTCCTGTGTGAAATCAAGGAGAAAACTGGCCTCAGCATTGGAAGCTCCCAAGAGGAGGAACTGGTGGACCTGCAAGTGATGCGCTTGGACAACATGCTTCTGGCAGAGGGTGTGGCTGGGCCTGAGAAAGGAGGGGGCTCAGCAGCAGCTGCTGCAGCATCTGGGGGCGGTGTGTCCCCTGAAAACTCAATGGAACACTCAGACTATCGCTGCAAACTTGCCCAGATCCGCCACATCTACCATTCGGAGCTGGAAAAGTATGAACAGGCATGTAATGAGTTCACAACCCATGTCATGAACTTGCTGAGAGAGCAGAGCCGCACAAGGCTAGTGGCACCCAAAGAGATGGAGCACATGGTCAGCATCATCGAAAATTCAGTGCCATCCAGATGCAGCTCAAGCAGAGCACCTGTGAGGCCGTCATGATCCTACGTTCCCGCTTCCTGGATGCCAGATGAAAGCGCTGTAACTTCAGCAAACAGGCCACTGAGGTCCTAAATGAGTATTTCTATTCCCACCTGAGTAACCCATATCCTAGTGAGGAGACGGAAGAGGAGCTCGCCAAGAAATGCGGCATCACTGTCTCTCAGGTCTCCAACTGGTTTGGCAACAAGCGCATTAGTTACAAGAAAAATATTGGAAAGTTCCAAGGGGAGGCAAACATCTATGCTGTCAAGGTCACACAGGGGGGCAACAGCAGCACCAGCCCCCCAACACCCCCTTCCTCTGCAGGCTCTGGCGGCTCTTTCAATCTCTCAGGATCCCGAGACATGTTCCTGGGATTGCCTGGGCTCAATGGAGATTCCTATTCTGCTTCCCAGGTAGAATTACTCCGACGCTCAATGGGGTCAGGGAGCTATGGAGATAACCTTGGGGCAGGCCAGATATACAGCCCCGGGGAAATGAGGACAAACGGCAGCTGGCAGGAGGCTGTGACCCCCTCTTCGGTGACATCACCAACAGAGGGACCAGGGAGTGTTCACTCTGACACCTCCAAGTGATCTCACTCCATCAGGGTCACAGGGGTGGGGGTTCTCACAAGGCAACTGTTGAAGACACAGGTATACAGAGGACAAACCCCCAATACAAGAGAAGCACAAGACAGAGAAGGGCAAATGGGGTCATCCCCACCCCAGCTAGACTCTCTCAGTGCTGGGGGTGCTGACTACATGGCAGGAAGAATGGGGTCCTACAGAAGAGTGGGGTCTGTCTCCCCCTTCTTTTTTCTCTCTTACTCAGAAACACACCCAGAAACCTATTTCTCAGAGCCCTTTTTCTTCTCTCTCTCTCTTTTTCCTTCTCCCTTCCTCTCTTTTCCCCTCTTTCCCCTTTATTGTCCCACATACTCTCTCTGGGTTCCCCCACCCCACTTACATGTTCTGGAATCTGTGGAGACACCAGTCCTGCCCTACCAGAGATGCCAAAAATGGGGACACAACTTCTGGACAGAGGACATGGGCTACGCCTCCCTGTGCATCCCCACCCTCTTCCCTTCCGGACGTATTACCTCATACGCAGCTCATCTTAAACCAATAGAATCGCTCTGTGGACGAGAGCATCTGACTCAGATATCTACCTCGGAGGGAGTTTCTGCTACTCTAGGGAATTATTGACTGGGTTTTAGGGTTGAATTTTTTTTTTTAAGGAAAGAAAAAGAAACCTTGGAATCCATCTGTATTTTTTTGATTTGGGGTTTTTTTTGTTTTGTTTTTGGTGATGATTCTTAATATTTAGTTTGGGGAAGTAGTTTTTTTTAAATATAAATATGTTGATTTCTTGAAAAAAAAAAAGAAGAAGAAGAAAAGGAACCCACAGGAAAGGGAGTGTCTGAAGATGCTGATTAGATAAATTAAGCTATTTAAGGATGAGGAAGAGGATTCATTCAGCTAAGTATTTGAAGGCCCTGCATAGCCCAAGAGCTATGAAGTGTTAGGGATTCAAAAATTACTGAGGCTCAACTCCATATTTTGACAGTGGTCACTTATCTAGGGAGAAAAGATATTAAGAATGATGATGGCTGGGTGCAATGGCTCACACCTGTAATCCTAGCACCCTGGGAGGCCAAGGTGGGTTGAATGCCTGAACTCAGGAGTTAGAGATCAACCTGAGCTAGAGCGAGACCCTGTCTCCAAAAAACAAATAGCCGGGCATTGTGGCAGGCGCCTGTAGTCCCAGCTACTCAAGAGGCTGAGGCAGGAGAATCATTTGAGCCCAAGAGTTTGAGGTTGTTGTGAGCTGTGACACGATGGCAGTCTACCGAGGGCCACAAAATGAGACTCTGTCTCAAACCTCCACCCCCCCCCCAAAAAAAACAACAGGAAGAATGATAATGTTTAATAAAAATTACATTTTTTGAGTACTTCCCTTGTAGTAGGCACTGTGCTGTGTGCATCTTACGTAATGTTCACAACAATCCAGTGAGGTAGATATCCTTTGTGTCTGTGTCTGTGAGGAAACACAGGAAATAATACAAGTTGTTCAAAGTCTCACCACCAAATAAAAACCCAAGTCTGTCTAACTTTAAAGCATGTTCCTTCTGTACTTTACATAGCAGTTGGATGGTGACATAGGAAAGAAAGAACTATGTGGTGAAATAGTTTGAGAAAGTCAGAACAAATTCCAGTTGTAATGTCTTGGAAAAAATGGTATAGATAGATGGCTTGGACTTCAAAGATCAGCAGACGCAGAGTAATGTTTGATGGCCGAAAGTAGATTTGAAGAAATAAAAATCTCTCTATGAGTGAAGGCCAGACTTTCAAAGAAGGCGATAGAAGTGTGTATGTGTAACGAACTTGAGATGGCTGAGTGCTATTTCTCCAGAAGAGGATCTAAAGGTCTAGCTATGCCATATACAGACTTTCAACTAAGTGCCTTATTTTGAGGCCCTCTGAACCCCTCCTCCTACAAAGTTGTCTGGTATCTCCAATTCCTTAATCTTGATGAACTTCTTTGATCTTGGGATACAACCAAATTTTTTACTTAATGTTTCATAATGAGCATTTTCTGAAATGAAAGTGCTTGTTGCTAAAATATCCCTATCCAACTATCTTTAAGCCACCATAGTGGGACGGTTCTAGATTCCTGGCAGAGTTCAAGCCACCGTAGTCAAAAATGTTAATTCAAGAGCTAATAAAAACATCAGGAAGGAGAAAAAACCCTATATGTAAAATAAATTCTATGTTGGGACATCTACCCTCATCCCAGTACATCTTGGATAGTTTAACTACTAGAAGTGACAGCATGAGGCCAAAGAAAGCCCCATCTCACACGTTGGGATAATTTTAATTTAGCCCATTACATTAATTAGGTTAGTGGGGCAGTTGTTAGAACAGTGACCTGAATTAACAAAGACTTAACAAGATAGAAGTTGTTGCTCTTTCACTACCATGTGAATGTGACATGACAGATCCACCAAGGGTCTTGTTGCCCTGTTATCCCTAGGTGTTTCTATTGGTCACATGATTAAAGATGTATATGGTTTAGCCAATGGGAAAGGGGGAATACAGTACAGGCAGCACACCTCTTCCTGTTCAAAGCCAGACCTGAATGTTGAACATTTCACTTCCGCTCATGCCTCATTATCTAGAAGTTATGAGAAGACTGGAAGTAATTGAGCTTGGGGCCAGGTGCTCCAACTGACCTCAGTTTGGGCTATATAACAAACTGAGGTCAGTACTGGGGACAGCTAATGGTCTCTGCCATATTCTGAGTTCTGTAAAACCCAAAGTGTTAAATTAATTTAGACTAATATAGCTGATTGGTGAGTTCTAATTTTTGCAATAGGGCTTGTTTCTACTTGTTTATATTAAAAATGTAATATCTACAGAACTTAAGAATAAAGTTCTTATATCTATTTTACCTATAGACAAAATCACTAAGACTTTACCTATATAAACCTAGAAGACTGTAGAAGTTTAATGCTTTGTACTCTTTTATTCACTGGAATTGAGTAAAATGTTCTTCTTTTTCCATTTTGCCCAGGAAAATCAAGCTCTTACATTCTTACTTTTGCTTTTAATGCTAGCTAGTGAGATTCTAGAGCAGGGATTTTCAACTAAAGTGCCATGAGAGGATCTTAGTGTGTGCTGCAAAAAATTTTAAAGATCATTAAGTTATTTTGTAAAGAAATTCAAAGCACAGTAAGTATATTCTTTTTTTATTTACTCTTTTTTTTAATCAACAAAATTTAAGTGTGCCACAGAAGTCTAACTATAGGTTCAAGTGTGCTGTGAGATTTTTAAAAAGGTTGAAAAACACTGTCTAGTCTTCATAGTGAACCAAAAAGAACAAGGTAGAGATGATGGAAATGGCCCTCTCCTGTGTAGCAACAGAGGAAGAGATGTGGTTCTGTTTTCACAGACTACTTTGAGGAAGTGTTAAATTAAGAACATTCATAAGTACGTAAACCTTGTTTTCTGGTGCAATAAGAAAACTCTGAATATTCATAATCTAGGAACTTTCTCTGTTCTTGGAGGTATACTTTGAACGAGTGGGCCTTATAAAACTCTTAAGACTGTTGAGATTGTTATTATAAACTATTATTATAGACTTCAAAGAGAAGTCTCTAATTCTGTTTGGTTTTTTTCCTGGATAATTTGTTGCCTTGGTAATAATGCTACAATTTAAACAACCTAAAGGCTTTGCAACTTTGCTGTCAAATCAGAAGAGAATCATTATCACATTTCTCTTTTCCTACATGTAAAATAGAAACAAATTCCTATTACACTGATTTCTTATTTTAAGAACGACTTGACCAGGGAAATTGCCTTTCTGTGCATGTGAACATTTAATATCTAATTTCCTTATTTTGGGGAATTCATGTAATTTTTTTTTTTTGAGACAGAGTCTCAAGATGTTGCCCTGGATAGAGTGCTGTGGTGTCACAGCTCACAGCAACCTCAGACTCTTGCGTTTAAGTGATTCTCTTGTCTCAGCCTCCCAAGTAGCTAGGAGGTGCCTGCCAGAATGCCCAGCTATTTGGGTTTTTTTGCAATTATCATTGTTTTAGCAGGCCTGGGCCTGGTTTGAACCTGCCAGCCTTGGTGTATGTGGCCCGTGCCCTACCCACTGAGCTACAGGCACCACCCAATTCATGTAATTCTTATTCTTAATTTATTAACATAGTTTTTCTTTTTTCCACAGATTGTCCTTCATCCAGTTGGGTTCAGTTCCAAGGCAGTTGTTACGTTTTTCTTCAAGAAGCTATCAAAGTAGAAAGCATAGAGGATGTCAGAAATCAGTGTACTGGCCACGGTAAGAGGCTTGTTCTTTGTTTTTTTACCAACTAGTAAATACTGTTCATGAATTTCTCTTAAAAAATAATTTTGTTGTGTCTGACTTTTAAGTGGGTAGTTAAAATCAACGTACAGTTTTTATTTTACAACACACAAGCCGCAGGCAGTAGAATTGAGTGTACACTCAATCCTGGAGTTAGAAGGCATTTGTTGGACAATATTATCCAAAGGATCCTTCATAGCACCAGTGTCTATTTAATATGCATGCACTATGTCAGGCTTTAACACATCATATACTTTATCTAGCTTTAATTATGAGAACAAACATATCAAAGCAGTTCATTATTATCTTCCTTTATCAAGAAAGGAAATAAAATTCAATTATTTGTTCCAGGTCACACAGGTAATAATTGGCAGAGCCAGGATTCAAATCTAGGACTGTTAGATTTCAAACTTAATCACGCTGTTATTTTGCCCTGAAAGCACTGTCTTAGGCATGCAAAGCTGGCAGAAATCAGATTACATAGGACCATGAAGTGAGACTAGGGTGAAGAAGAGTACATTAAGGAAAAATGATAAAAGGCCATTTGTATATTCCATTCAGCAATCCATTTCCGCTTGTTAGGTGAAACTGTAATGTGAGCTGGCATCTTTTTCAACTGAAATATCCCAGCTGGTGACAGGAGAGTCCTTGCTTCTTTAAAGATGCTTGGCATTAGTGTATGAGACCTAAAAAAACTCTTAATCACGTCATTAAATTTTGTCTTAGACATATTCATAACTCCAGCATTTAGAAATGCTCTTTACCTAAAAAACACAATTTCTGACAACCCACTAATATAACATTTTGGAAGACTGTATTAGGGATACCTTAATCAAAATCACATTCACTTATTATGGAAGGAATAAGTGCCATCCAGTACGTCATACATATTTGTTGTTTCCTCTAAAAGCTTCCTACTTACCAAATAAAGTTAAACATTGGCTCTGTGAAAATAAGATGTCATCTCTAACATGACAATAAGGTTTTATTTCAAGTCACTGTAATAAAATAATAGCAATTTTACTAGTTTTACAAGATTTTTTAAAACTATTTTCTGTCCCTTTAATAAAAACACTTTATATTAGGTTTACTTGGATATAAATTTATTTATTTCCTTCCTTCTTTCCTTTCTTCCTTCCTTCATTCCTTCCTTCCTTCCTTCTTTCTTTCCTTTTTTTTTTGAAACTGAGTCTCACTATGTCACCCTCAGTAGAGTGCTGTGGCATTCACAGCTCACAGCAACCTCCAACTCTTGGTCTTAAGCGATTCTCTTGCCTCAGCCTCCCAAGTAGCTGGGACTACAGGCGCCTGCCACAATACCTGGCTATTTTTTTGTTGCAGTTGTCATTGTTGTTTAGCAGGCCCAGGCCAGGCTCGAACCTGCCAGCCCTGGTGTATGTGGCCGGCACCGTAACCACTGAGCCACAGGCGCCAAGCCCAAGCATAAATTTCAATAATATAAATTATATTGGAGGCTGAAAGCCAAGAAAAATGCATGTTTGTTGCATGTTTGTACACCCTTAATAGTTTATATGAACTACAAGATCAAAGTTCATTGTTCAGCTCTAATATTTGTAAACAGTTAAGCAGCTGTTTATTAGACAGAGGCATAATTAATACTTGTTGACTGACTTTCTCTATAACTTACTCGAAGTTAGTTGTTTCTTTATCAAGTAAAGCAAAACTCGATTAAAAACACCCAAAAACTTTGTGGCTTTTTTTTTGATTGCTTGTTTCATAGTCCATTAATTCTACCTGTTGAAGCAGGGTGGCTATTTAGTAATTTTTAATTATTATATATAGATATGATTATAAAATTTGTCATGTCTATAGCCAGGCATTGTGGTGGGTGCCTGTAGTCCCAGCTATTCAGGAGGCTGAGGCAAGAGAATTGCCTAAGCCCAAGAGCTAGAGGTTGCTGTGAGTCGTGACGCCATGGTACTCTACTGAGGGTGACAAAGTAAAATTCTGTCTCTAAAAAAAAAAAAAGAAAATTGTCTTTTTCCTTTAGTAAACATTTTAAAATAGTTTGTCTTATTGATTTTTTAAAGTTCCTTATAGATTCCTAAGAATCCTTCCATTTATTTGATAATTCTGTACACTTGCTTCCATACAGGAATTACCCATTTCGTTGATGAATCATTTAGTTAGCATTACTGTTACTTACTTTTGGCTAGAGTAGTGTTTTGGTGTAGAACAGTACGTTGGCATGAATTGTGTTTTCTCTGCTGTGTATGAAGAAAACACATAAGGAATACTAGAATATTTACCTGTGGAAAAAATCTCCACTGCCATATACAATCACATAATACATCAGTCATTTAGGGTATAGAAAATAAGTGACTTGTTACTTTGGAGCCTTCAGAGAGCTATGTTTATAAATACTCCTGGTGCTTTGTGGTAATTTTCCTGATGGTGCTTCTCCTTATTTTTGCTACTATTTTTCATGCAGGAAAATAATTGTGAGAAGCTAATATTTGTCTTATTTTGCAACATTTACCTTTAATTTATGTATTATCTGTTATAACAATAAATATTTTCAGTCTTTTCTTTTTGTGATATATGAGCTATGTCACTAGCCATAAAGAGAATTAAAGACCCAAATTACATCTCAGCAGGTAGCGTCACTGGTAATGCATTGTGAAAAAAATTTGCCTGAGCACATTAATTCTTTGGGGATTTATGCTGTCATTTGTTAAAGAAAATGAAAGTGTCTTATTTGCCTGATATAGTAATTTAAGTGTATATAGTATTTAATTAGATTACAATGTTAAAAATCATTAAAGTTCCATTGGCTGCTGCAAGGTCAGAGAAAAGGATAAAAAACTCATTTATGGATATAGCCTAAACTATAACCTAGTTGGATGTTTCTCTTGAGGATTTTTCTAGAATGACATTTTGGTAACATTTCATAAATAAATTTTTAAAGTAAAACAGATATACATTTAATAGGTAAAGGTAATAGCAGCTGGAATGATTTTTTAAAAATCATAAAGTTTTGAAACACTGAGAAATAATTCAGAGAGAGAACCTGGCTGAATTCTGTATTTGGGCTAATTATTTAGTATTTTAAAGGTCAATCTTATGTTTTCTTTAAAAGTTCTTTCTTAGGCTTGGCGCCTGCAGCTCAAGTAGTTAAGGCACCAGCCACATACACCAGAGCTGGGGGTTCAAATCCAGCCTCGGCCTGCCAAACAACAATGACAACTATAACCAAAAAATAGCCAGGAGTCGTGGTGGGTGTCTGTAGTCCCAGCTACTTGGGAGGCGAAGGCAAGAGGATGGCTTGAGCCTGGAAGTTGGAGGTTGCTGTGAGCTGTGATTCCACAGTACTCTACCCAGGGCACCAGCTTGAGGCTCTGTCTCAAAAAAAAAAGAAAAGTCTTTCTGTGGCAGTAAATATAGAATGCATATTTTCTAATAACTGTACCTTATTCAACTGTATAGATATGCCATAATTGACTTACTATTCAACTATATAGATAAACCATAATCTGACATTAAGCATTACTTTTAGTTTTTCAGTGTCATAAACAATATGTGATGAACATTAGTGATTATGCTTAGTTGAGCACAGAGCTAATGACTATCTCAGCTTAAATTGTTAAGAATTGCTAGGGCTTTTGATACATCTTGCTAAATTCTCTCCAAAAAGATTGTACTAATTATTACTTTGGCTCACCACTTTTGTTCTTATTTCTCTGCACTGAAAGGCCAGAGCTGTTTAATCTGCGAGTCTGAAAAGGTGCTTATTTTTATTTTTAACTTTTCATCAATGAGATTGAATTTTTCACATTTCTTGGGTTATATTTTCTTCTGTAGAAGTGAATTGCCTTTATAGTAGTGTGAGACCAATTTTGTTTTTCTATTAAGGTGTTTGCTTTATGACTTTTTATGTATAATGGAGGTTTAGTCTGTGCAGTTTGTGGTTTTCCTCCTTAACAATAGGTATTTGGGTGGGGGAGATTTTTGTCATTTAGTTTTCTTTTCCCCTGTAGTTAAATTTATTTTTTTCCCCCTAAAGACCCTCCTGTGATTTCCACTGATTCTGAAATATACTGACTTTTTTTTTTCTCTTTGCTCTCATGTAGGAGCAGACATGGTAAGCATACATAATGAAGAAGAAAATGCTTTTATACTAGATATTTTGAGAAAGCAATGGAAAAGCCCGGATGATATCCTGCTAGGCATGTTTTACGACACAGACGGTGAGTGATATTTACCTTGTGGGACATGACTTTTTCTTTCTTTAAAACTGATGGCTTTTAGATTCTTCAGTTGTCTAGTTCAAGTTGATGTTTTCTATGGCCCCCAGTGGGTATTGCCTTTTCGGTACGCACATGACTTGTGCCACTACATATGCCTGAACAGCTCACCGTGTTTCAAAGCCACAGTTGATTCTCTTGTCTGGATTAAAATATGGTTCTAAGCTTTACAAAAATGAGATCTTCATGAGAACGCTCTTCAACCAATACCTTTGGATGGTTTGTCTGTACACAGAATATGTTTCTATAGAATTTAATTCCTATAACCACAAGTTTAGACCAGACATACTTTAGCTAACTCCCCACCTTTAGTCCTGGATCTTTTTCTTTGGCTTTCCTTTAACACCTTTGAAAACTGTCATAATGTTAACAATATTCCTTAATTGACAGATGCGAGTTTCAAGTGGTTTGATAATTCAAATATGACATTTAATAAGTGGACAGACCAAGAAGATGGTGAGGATCTAATTGACACCTGTGCTTTTCTGCACACCAAGACAGGTGAATGGAAAAAAGGAAATTGTGAAGTTTCTTCCGTGGAAGGAACACTATGTAAAGCAGCTAGTAAGTGTTATTGCTGATCCTTTATTCATTCTAACAGGGATGGTGAAAGTAGGGCTGGTTTTCAAATAATTACTTTTTTTGAGATTAGTTTGCCTCATTAAATAGAGGGAGGCACTGACTTCAGAAAATAGTAGGAAAGCTTGCTGTCAAGTCTCTTGGAAGTCAAACAGGTAATACTTACATTTATGAGGTAGGGCCAGATAGTGTGAAACAGGCATACTTTTATTCTGTTTACTCTTAGAGTTAGCAAGAGGTCAAAAATTATTCTGTTTAAAGAAATTATTATAGTCTCTTCGCATGTAATTTGATTGAGAAGCAGTGAAGAATAGTCATGTATAATTCCAGAATTCTCATGTCACTTTACAAGCAATTAGATTCTTTATAAGAACTACCAACCTGTGTTCAAACAAAAATTATATTATGGCTTATATTCTGAATTAAAATGTAGGTTTTCTTCTGACCCATCAGAATGCTTATTTTATTTTATTCTTTGAGACAGAGTCTCACTCTGTTGCTCAGGTGCCCGCCACAATGCCTGGCTAATTTTTTCTATTTTTATTAGAGATGGAGTCTCACTCTTACTCAGGCTAGTCTCAAACTCCTGAGCTAGAGCAATCCTCCCACCTCAGCCTCCCAGAGTGTGAGGATTATAGGTGTGAGCCACCATACCTGGCCACAGTGCTTTTTAATGAACAAAATTATACTATATTTTTATGTTATTTGTTGAACACTGCACAAAGTTTGTTCTTCTAAATTTTAGGAAGTAAATGTTTTCTTATTAAGGAAACTTAAAATTTTGAAACACATATGAATTTGGGGATGCCTGAAATATGACACAAACAGCCATTTCCCATCTTGTATCCTTAGTATTTTCACTTTTTACTTCAACTGTAGATCACAGCTATACATCTGGCTCTGATTATTTCCTTTCTTTACATATGGAATTACATAGATTTCTTTATTTGCTACAGCGCGGTTCTTGACTACAATTAGTTTTATGATGATTATGTATCAACGTTCGTCATAGTTTTATGGTAGTAATATTCAACTAAAATATCTGATTTTTAAACATTCTTTTCCAACACTGCACCTCAGGGCACCAAAGGCTACCATGCTAACAAAAGAAATCAACCAAGTTTTTAATTAAACTATAACTTCAAAGCCTCAGAAATAGTGAGCAAATCCATATTAATGAAGTTAAACTCACAACTGTTTGATGCCGTTTGTTTTCTATCCTCTCTGACTTATTTCCCTCACCTCATTATTGTCTTTTTCTTGACATACCTTATTTTCACTAAGCAAGCTAATTTTTTTCTTTTTTTTTTGGAGACAGAGCCTCAAGCTGTCCCCCTGGGTAGAGTGCCGTGGCATTACAGCTCACAGCAACCTCCAACTCCTGGGCTCAAGCGAGTCTCCTGCCTCAGCCTCCCAAGTAGCTGGGACTACAGGCGCCCGCCACAACACCCAGCTATTTTTTGTTACCATTGTCATTGTTGTTTTAGCTGGCCTGGGCCAGGTTCAAACCTGCAAGCCTCAGTTTAGGTAGCTGGCACCCTACCCACTGAACTATGGGTGCTGCCCTAATTTTTGTTTTCTTTTGAGACATGATCTCACTTTTTCACCCGAGCTAGAATATAGTAGTGTCATCATAGCTCACTGTAGTCTTGAACTCCTGAGTTCAAGCAATCCTTCTATAGGCATGCACAACCATGCCCAGCTAATTCCTTTTTTTTTTTTTTTTTCTGTAGAGATGATGTCTCGCTCTTGCTCAGTCTGGTTTTGAACTCTTGTTCTCAAGCATTCTCCTGCCTTGGCCTCCCAGAGTGCTAAGATTACAGATGTGAGCCAGCATGCCCAACCTCAAGCTAATGAATTTTGTTAGGCCTCTACATCTTTTTTTAAAAACTAAGTTCAACTTAGTAAAGCATCACAAGAATGGAGAAGCAAGAATCCAATGTAGTCAATTCTGGTATGAAGGCAGCAGATGAGCTAATAGAAGGGGTAGGACAAGGGAATGAGGTAGAGAGGAGAGGGAGATGGGGGAAACGGTATATGGCACACCTCTTGGGGGTGGGACACAAGTATAAGAGGGACTTAGTATCTAACAAATGCAGTCAGTGTAGCCTAATTCTTTGTACCCTCAATGAATCCCAAACAGTAAAAATAAAACAACAATGAAAAAACCAAGTTTAAGGCCAGGCACAGTGGCTCATGCCTGTAATCCTAGCATTCTGGGATGCTGAGGTGGGTGGATTGTTGGAGTTCAGGAGTTCGAGACCAGCCTGAGCAAGAGTGAGAGCACAGCTCCACTAACAAAAAAAAAAAAAAAATAGAAAAATTAGCCAGGTATAGACCCCACTACTTGGGAGGCTGAGACGAGAGGATTGCTTGAGCCCAGGAATTTGAGGTTGCTATGAGCTATGATGAGATGACACCATGGCACTCTAACAGAGAAACAGAGTGAAACTCTTGCCTCCAAAAAACAAAACAAAATACCACCCCAAAACTAAGTTCAAAACAAATAATGGAAACAATTGTTGAAGCAATAGAAATATAGATACTGGCTCAGCACCTGTGGCTCAAGCGGCTAAGGTGCCAGCCACATACACCTGACCTGGCGGGTTTGAATCCAGCCCTGGCCCACCAAACAACAATGATGGCTGCAACCAAAAAATAGCTGGGCATTGTGGTGGGCACCTGTAGTCCCAGCTACTTGGGAGGCGGAGGCAGCAGAATCGCTTGAGCCCAGGAGTTGGAGGTTGCTATGAGCTGTGATGTCCTGGCACTCTACCCAGGGGTACAGTTTGAGGCTCTGTCTCAAAAAAAAAAAAAAAGAAAGAAATACAGATACCAAGCTACTGTTATGTGGGTATTAAACGACTATGTAAAGGGGTTCATTTTTAATGACTTTGAAAATGTTTAAACTCAGTCTTACAACAAAGGCATACTTCAAGTGTAATTTGTATTTTCTTTTGTATTTTAGTCCCATATGAAAGGAAATATTTGTCAGGTAAGTAATAGTTTGGTCTTTGAATTTTTCCAACAATAAAAATACATTAAAATCCTGACATGTTATAATATTACTACAGACCAATTTTTTTTACACCAAGTTATATATTTCCCATTTAACTCCACTGTGGTTTTGGGGAAATGACTGCATCTTTTGTTAAGAACAGTTTTACCAGGCGGCGCCTGTGGCTGAAAAGGTTAGGGTGCTGGCCCCATATGCCAGAGGAGGGTTCAAACCCAGCCCTGGCCCCCCCCAAAAAATTAAACAAAAAACCAGTTTTACCTTATAATTGTGTATATGATTCATGAAGCATCTGTCTTAAGGGCTCACTGCATGATTTCTTTTTAAAAAGAAACAGATGAGCTTGGTGCCCATAGCTCAGTGGTTAGGGCACTGGCCACATACACTGGGGCTAGCGGGTTCTAACCCGCCTGGACCTGCTAACCAACAATGACAACTACAACCAAAAAAATAGCTGGGCGTTGTGGCAAGTGCCTGTAGTCCCAGCTACTTGGGAGGCTGAGGCAAGAGAATTGCTTAAGCCCAAGAGTTTGAGGTTGCTGTGAGTTACAATGCCATGGCACTCTACGAGGGTGATATAGTGAGACACTGTCTCAAGAAAAAAAGAAAAGAAACATGACATATCTATGTAGTTCAAAAATTAAAACTATATAAAAGCAAACACTGCCCCCATCCACCCTATTCTCTTTACCCTTATTGGGGACCATTTTACTTAGTTTCTTTGACAGTCTAGTGGGTTTTTGTTTTTGTTTTTTTTGGTCAATATAAATAAATTGAGATATATGACTTATAATGCCCGTTAATTTACTAATATATTCTAGAGCTCTCTCTCCATATTATTGCAAATTGATCTTCATTCTTTTTCTGTTAACTGCATATTCATCTATTGTATGGATATATATAGTCCTTTAATTATCTTCAGATCTCTACTTCACTGTTTCCAAACATTTGCTGATATAAACAGTACTACAATAAGTGAATCATCTTGCACAAGTACATGTTTATCTGTATGTTAGACTTCCTGAAATACAGTTGCTGGATTGAAAATGAATCTATAACTTTGATATGATATGTTCTAGAGTAGTCGTACCATTTTGTATTCTTGACAATAATGAAACTTTTTGATTTTTGCTAGTTGGATATTAGAGTTTTAAATGTATTATTACAGGTATTATTTACAGAGTAAAAAGCACAAATCTCAGTTTGATATTTACGTATTTACCTGTGTAACTACCACTGAAATCAAGATATAGAACATTTGTCACAATACAAAGTTCCTCAATTCACCTTCCCCAATATATGTCCATGCTGCCATGACCCACCTCAGAGGTAACCACTACTATGATTTCCGTCACCATAGATTGGAGTTGATGTTGAACTTCACTTAACTATATTCATAATATGTACTTTCACTTAGATTTTTTTTTAGATTCATATGCATATACATCGTGCTTTTAGCTTCATACTATTTTTATTTCAAAATATTAAGGGGGTATAAGTGTTTTTGTTACATGGATACCTTATAGAAGGTTTAGGTCAGGGCCAGAATAGTGTTCTTTGTACCCATTAGTTCAAAGAACCCCTTGTTCCCTCTTGACTTCCAATGTCCTTTTCATCTTTCTGTCCATGTGTCCATCATTTAGCTCCCAATTATCAGAGAGTACATGTGGTATGTTTTTCCATGCTAGAGATACTTCACTTAGGATAATGGTCTCCAGTTCTATCCATGTTGCTGCAAAAGACATTTTATTCCTTTTTATAACTGAGTAGTACTCTATGGTATATACAGAGGGCGACCAAATGTATACACATTTTAAGAAAGGAAAACCTGTATTAAAATTATAATACTCAAGTCATATTTGAGTATTAGTTATACCTTCTGCAATTACAAGAGGTACTCAAACATGACTTGTGCTTATCTTTTATCAGTATATACTATTACAATTTTAATAGATTTTTCCTTTCTTAAAATGCGTATACTTTTTTTGGCATCTTCTGTATACATATATTCTGTTTGTTTTGGAGACATTCTTAGTTACCCAGGGTACAGTGCTGTGGCATTATTATAGCTCACAGCAACCTCAGTCTGTGGGTTCAAGTGATCCTCTTGTCTCAGCCTCCTGAGTAGATGGGACTACTGGTACCTACCACAATGTCCAGCTGGGTTTTCTACTTTTAGTAGAGATTGGGGTATCACTCTTGTTCAAGCAGATCTTGAACTCCTGAGCTTAACAGATGCACCCACCTTGGCCTCCGGGAGTGCAGAGTAGAGATGTGAGCCACCCACCATGCCTGGCCCACATTTTCTTTATTCACTCATGAATTGCCAGGCACTCAGGTTGATTCCACATCTTTGCAACTGTGAACTGTGTGTCAGTAAACATTTTTTGCCAGTATCGGCTTGGATTGAATGGTCTACATTTATTTCTTTGAGGAATCTCCATACTGTTTTCCATAGAAGTTCTACTAATTAGCAGTCCCATCAACAATGTATAAGCATTCTTTTTCTCTGCATCCTTCCATCTATTATTTTATGACTTTTTAATAATGGACATTCTGAAAGAGGTAAGGTAGTACCTTATCATGGTTTTAATATGTATGGTTCATAGTATTTTCATAAATATATCGCATTTTTTCTATTGTTTATGGAATTTTGGATTTTCTTTTCCTTTTTTTTTTTTGAGACAGAATCTCAAGCTCTTGCCCTGGGTAGAGTGCTGTGGTGTCACAGCTCACAGTTAAGCTCAAACTCTTGGGCTTAAGCAATTCTCTTGCCTCAGCCTCCCAGGTAGCTGGGACTACAGGCCACCAGCCACACGCCTGGCTATTTTTTGGTTATAATTGTCATTGTTGTTTGGCAGATTTGAACTTGCCAGCTTCGGTGTACGTGGCTGGTACCCTAGCTGCTTGAGCTACAGGTGCTGAGCCTGGATTATTTTTTCTTTCAAACTAATTTGGATAGGACTGCTTAATTTTAGAGTACAAATGATTGTTACATTGTGTTCCTAAGGTAACATTCGAGTTGCAGTTAAGCCCTTCATCCAGGGAGTTTGCTGTGTACCCTTACATTGTGCATGCCTACATGAGAGAAAATCACAAGTACATTCTTATACATCTTTTGCGCACCTGTTATCATAGTCCTTGAACACATTCCAAAAAGTGGAATGCTTGGTCATAGGTTAACTATACATTTAGCTTTATTGCAAACCACCAAATAATTCTTCAAAGTGATTGAACTATGGTACATTCCTACTGGCAAGGTATCCAAGTTCCACCTCCTGTACATTCCTCCCATGATGATATTGTCAATTTCTTTACTTTTAGCCATTCATATGGCGGTGTAATGATCTTCTTGTGGTTTTAAATTTCATTTTCCTGATGATGTTGAGCAACTTTTCAGTCATTTGTGACTTCTTTTGTGAAAAACTTGTTCAAGTCCTTTGCCTATATTTTTTATTGGGTTGCTTATTAATAGGTTTTTATAAACAAATTTTCTTTAAATTTTGGATACAAATCCTTGTCTGACATGTGTATCATGAATATTTTCTATTTGGGGCTGACTATAATAGAATTATGTTGGAGAAAGAAAGGAATATAAGAGTGTGTATGTAGAAATTACATCCTCATTTTTCCATAGAAAACTATAGCATTTAAAAATCAAGAAATGCACCATTCCTGCCCATTAGTGGCTACTATATTTGTATGTATCTATCTACATATACATATATATATATATGAACAAGTGTTGACACAAATGTGCAGCAAGTGGAACCCTTGCATGTTGGTGCAAATGTCAAATGGTGCAGCTATGTAAAACAGTAAGGCAGTTTCTTAGAAAATTAAAAATAGAATTACCAGATAATTCAGTAATTCCACTTCTGGGTATAAGAATTGAAACTTGGGGTATTTGTATGAACATCTCTTTGATACTTCCATACTCATGTTTTTAGCAGCATTATTTGTAATAGTCAAAAGGCAGAGACAACTTGAGGAATAAACAAAACATGGTGTATTTTGACGCATGATACAACATGCATGAACCTGGAAGACATTAGGCTAGTGAAGACAGTAACAAAAGGACAAATACTGTGTGACTCCTGCCTACAGTATGAGGTGCCTAAAGTAGTCAGCCTTAGAAACTAGAAATGTTCACCAAGGGCTGGAGAAAGAAGACAATTATTGTTTAATACGTAACAGTTTGTTTTACAAAATGAAGAGTTCTACAGGTGGTGCTGGTGGTGAGGGAGCACAGTGTAAAATCATGCTATTGAATTGTACACTTAAGATGGTGGCTTTTGCTAAATGTATTTTACCTCACTTTTTAAAAAAAAATCAAGAATAGTAGTGCAAGCATTTAATTTAGAAGCATGGGGGGGGGGCAGCGCCTGTGGCTCAAAGGAGTAGGGAGCCAGCCCCGTATGCCAGAGGTGGTGGGTTCAAACCCAAACCCGGGCCAAAAACTGCCACAAAAAAAAAAAAAACCCTCTAAAAGTAAATAAATAAGAAGCATGGGGACAAATAATGGAAGTAATAGTAGTCAACTTTGAGGCATGGCTATTAAGGGGGTGAGTGGGGTAGGAGCACAGTAATTTTTTTCCATTAACCTACCTTTTAGAAGTATGATTTTTGAGTTCTATTCATGTATACTTTGGAAAAAAATAAACTAAAACATGTTTAGAAGAAAGGAAATAAGTTATGACAGGCTTTAAAACCTGGAATAATCGGAAGATCTGACATCTGGTCTTTAGATTTCAAGGGAAAGGTTGTCTGTGAATTCAACATATATGTCAATTTGTATTACTAAAGTATTAATGAGTAAATGTTCCACACTTTCTCAAGTTAGACAACGAAAAACATCAATGAACATCACAAAAAATCCTGTACTTTGATGCTTACATTCTAGTGGAAAGGATAATACAGAAATAAAAAATGC
This sequence comes from Otolemur garnettii, assembly GCF_000181295.1. NCBI lineage: Eukaryota > Metazoa > Chordata > Mammalia > Primates > Galagidae > Otolemur > Otolemur garnettii. Next base: position 6,911,131 of record NW_003852493.1, on the reverse strand, counting down.
AAATCAGATAGTGACATATCCTGCTGGGAAAAAAACAGAAAAAGGCTGACTGCCAAGTGCAGGGAGAAGGTATTGTTATTTTCCTTAAAGCAGACTGGCCAGGGAAGGTCTCACTTATATGGTCCACATAGTGTGGTACACATGCAAAGGGAAAGTTACCGGCTTCAGCAAAGGTAACTGGGGTGATGCAGGCTTAAATCTTAAGGATAAGGAAGTTACCAGACAGGAAAGAGGAAAGGCTGGCTATCCAAGAGGATGAACCAGCATTAACTAAGGTAAGGGGTTTGAATTTTTGCTGTCATTTACTACATGGATGTGGGTTAGTCATTTAAACCCTGTGCCTCCCAATTCAATGTATGCAGTTGGCATTCAATAAATGAATTAACCTGTGCCTGGAGCCCAACAGAAAGTTCTATAGTTTTCAAGAGGGGGATTATGTAGTTTGGGCCTCTGATGATCAGTATTAGAGCTAGAACTAAATGTATGAAAGATGGTCCGCCATGGGTCAGGCATGTAAAAGGTTAAAAATGCACTGTCCTAATTGATTAGTTAATGGAAAGGAAGTCTCCCAACAATCTGAGATTTGATGACTGGGCTATTGCCTATTCATTTACAGGAATTCAAGTTAGGACAGATTTGGGAGAAAAGTGTAGCTATATATATACTTATCTATAGATTTACATAAAAGCCTTGAATTAAGATGAACCACGCAGAGTTTTGAGGTGGTTAGCAAACAAAGGTGATTAGCAAACAGTTATAAAAAATAAAGAGGATGGAAGGTGCCTGTGGCTCAAGGAGCAGGGCACTGGCCCCATATACTGGAGGTGGCAGGTTCAAACCCAGTCCTGGCCCAAAACTGAATGAATAAATAAAAATAAAGAGGAGAGAGCACAGATAGGGAAGCCAAGTGAAAAAATTTCAAGGCTGGATGTGTAACAGTCTAACATCCTATGGTTTAATCTAAACATCCGTGTTTTCGTATAGTCACACAGAGATCACTGGTAACCTTTGCCACAAGAGTTTCAGAAAAAAACTGAAAAGATGGATTATGTGGGCTTGAGAAATAACAGAAAAGAAAGCTTGTTTCAGTGTTTGCTGTAAGTTTCCTCAACTTCCTTTTACTAGGCTAAGAAGTACTTCTTTAAATTAGAATTAGGTGTCAGATAGTAATTTGCTCAGTCAAGTTAGCAATGGAGATTCTCCTTTAATGAGTTGGTAACAGAATTCCTAATGTAGAACTACCCTTTCTCCAGATACAAACCTTACTTTAACATTGCTCATCAGCTGCCTTGAGATTGGCTTTGTTCCACATTTTAGTAGCATGTAGCAGGCCTACTAAAAGCCTAGAGGTCACTTGCAGAATGCAAAAATACAGCAACACATACATACTTACTGTGTCACAAGTCTTGGATACTGTCCAGTTCTTAGAATATAGGTCTTTTATTAACTTTCTGTTAAGCTTTATGACTCTGTAATCATTCTCAACCTCCAAGCTCTGAGACTAAAGTTTACTTTTTTTTTTGATTGCTATGATCATGTAATCATTAAAGGAGATACTGATTATGAATGTGTTATTGTACATTAATCAAGTGAAACAGGGTGTTCACATTGGTAAAGTTAAGGTGCTATACAAAAAATGGGCTGTGGTAGGTTTAATAGAACTACAGAAGAATTCCATTGGAACTCAGTTTACAAGTTTCTTGGCTTTTTAAATTTTACTGCCTTTAGTAACAACCCTGACCCACCTTACCAAATTGTGACTACAAAATTTTATTTCAGGATTAAAAATAATTCAGTTGTGGCCATTTCCTTACTCCTTCCAAAGCCCATAAATATTTGAAAATTATTGATGGCTCTCCCTTTACTTATTTTTGCAAATTACAAAAAGAATTAAATTTTTGCCATATTTTCTGATTTTCAATTCTAGTATTATACATATATTTAAGTAATTGAAAATATATCTGCAAAGAAAACTTAATTGTCCTTATACATGTGTATGATACAAATGCCTTCCCTAAAGCATTTTGCAATTTCCTCTTCCTAACCTTTAAGCCAATAATATTCCTCCATTTATTAAAATAAATTTTTAGAGATTTCAAAGGTATTGGATTGGTAGGAATTGCAAGATTGTACATACTTACAGAACTTAAGGGAAATACCCAAATACAGTGTTACTTGAATGGATGCAAAGAAACAAGAAGACTATACCTCTTGTTTTTTCAGTGAAACAAATCTTAAATCCTGAAAGCCAAGCAAACTATTAAACCTCAGTAATGTGACAGACATCTAAATGCAAGTATTCATGAAGAAAGCAGGTCTGAATTTGTAGTCTTAGATCAGAAAGTGAGCCAAGGATGATAAACTGGACTGTGGGGAACTTAGATGATTTCTATTTTATAATTACTAGTAGAGTGGAGAACTGAAAAATTTACTTGAAATTTTGAAGTGTGGCTGTTTTTTCAAATTAAGAAATCTTTACAATAGATCTGCAATTCTATTTTTCTTATATGTGGGGAATTGTCAGTAGAGGAACATTTACATGATTAAACTATAGTTATGCCCCTAAAATGCAATACCTACAACTTGCATATCCTAATCCCCCATGTATTCTTTTGTCTTTTCCTTTTCAGATAACCACATTTTAATATCAGCTTTGGTGACTGCTATCACTGTAGTTTTGACAGTTTTGGGAGCAATCATTTGGTTCCTGTATAAAAGAAATTCTGATTTTGGTTTCACCACAGTTTTTTCAACTGCATCCCAATCACCTCATGATGATGACTGCATTTTGGTAGCCACAGAAGAAAATGAATACACTGTTCAACTTGAGTAAATTTTTGGTATTCTCAGACTAAGACATCAAATGCCTGGACAGTGATTCCAGAGTAAATATTTTAATGTAAAACTTGACACTGAAATTATAGCTTTTATGGTATTCCTAATTTCAGTCCTCATCACTTATAATAACTTAATCTATAATAATAAGTTAATTACATAACCTCATTGTACAAAAACAGATTTTAGAAAAGGAATTAGAGGTGTTAACAACCTCAGCAAATAGAGCCTTTCATTTGAAGGAAAGGTTAAAGCCCAAGGAGATAAAAATAAAAAACCAGCCTACTTGTGTCACGTGTTTTATTTTTCCCTTCTACTTATTTAGTTAATATCTTTATTGGTAAACATGTTATAAGGAATAAGCCCGGTTCTTAAATTGATCTCATACATTTAAATATTCTTAGTACTGGTTATATTAGCAGATACTTCCCTCTGGAATTTGTATCTTCCTGTATGATTTAGAAAAAATTTTACACCCCATATGCCATGTAATTTTAGTTTCATTACTTGTAGACATTCTGTACCACAAGCACTAGTCACAAATGATTAAAATTTTAATGAGTTTATAAATTTTTTGAAACAAAAGAATTATAGCCACGTCCAGGAAGGCATGGAGAGAACTGGCAAATGAGCACCTATAAAATGGTGTCCCTTTAAAGATTTCTCTCTTGACACCTTATCTTTTGCTATACAAGGGATTTGTAAATTTCCCAAAATTTATAAATTATTTTCCTTCAATAAATAACATGAAAAAAAATACAAAGTACAAATGCAGTGATGACAATTGACAGGATTCATTACACTCACTGTACATTTTAAGATGGGTGAAAATCATTTGGGAGGTAAAAAATGAAATTGGAGAAAAGCTGCAGTAAGTTATTTTCTTCAGTATCTACAGCACAAAAAGAATATTAGAAAAGATAAAGAATGTGTAAGATTCACGTAGATACAGTCATGCATCACTTAATGATGGTGATATATTCAGAGAAATGCATCTTTAGACAGTTTTTTCTCAACAGAGTGTACTCATACAAACCCAAATGGGATAGCCTACTATACACCTAGGCTACAAATCTGTTCCGCATGTCACTCTACTACGGAATACTGTAAGCAGGGTTAACACAATGGTATTTGTGCATCTAAACACAGAAAAGGTATAGTAAAAATATGGTAATTTTTACTGTCATCTATGGGTCATCACTGACTGAAACAACATAATTTGGCCCACATCTGTATACTGACTACATTTAGAAACCTGAAAGCATAATGTAATCTCTCTCTGAACCAACACACCATCAATTACCTTACAAAGAATTATCTTCTTAAGGGAATATGCTGTTTTTCTAGATTGACTAATGGCACAAAGCCCCAGCTTATGCTGTTTGTTTTCACTGAATACCATGAATCAAAAATATTGTTAAAGAAACACAAACGACTATAAAGTGACAGAAAACTATGAACAGTGTGGCTATGTAGTTCTAAAAGAGTGTTACAGTAGCTGTGTTACACAATTATCCTGAGGTTTTACATAGTAAATAAGATGTTTATTACTGATAGGCTATTAATACTGATAATAGTGAACATTAGCTTGGAATTCCTTCTGTTCTTCCTATTCAAATTATACCACTATTAAAAATTAAGAGCAATAATGGCTTAAAAGGGTAGGGCGCTGGCCCCATATGTGGGAGGTGGCAGGTTCAAACCCAGCCCTGCCCAGCCCCCCCTCAAAAATTTAAGAGCAATCTTACAACTTCCCATAAACTCTCAAATCTTTAGAACTATAGTATTTAATTAGCCACTAGCCACATGTGGCTCTTTAAGTACATTAAAATTAAACCTATCAGTGTTTGGAATTCAATTCCTCAGTTACATTAGCCACAATGTTGAATACTCAAATCACATGCAGTTGGTGGCCATCACACTGGTCAATGTACATTACAGAACATTTCCATTAAAGAAAAGTATTACTGGACAGTGTTGCTCTTGAATCAATGTGCTTTTCTACTTGACACTCCCATACAAATAATTTTGTGTACATTTTGACAATTTCTACCTATTGCTCTTCCAAAACAGCTGTTTTTAACTATGATTTAATTTTCAAGATTTGATTTAATTTTTCAACAGGTCTAGAGGCCTCTGGTAATGAATTTTAAATGTATGAATTTTAATTTTCATTACATATCAGAACACCTGGCTCAGCACCTGCAGCTTAATGGTTAGGGCACCAGCCACATGCACCAGGGCTGATGGATTAGAAACTGGCCTGGGCCTGCTAAACAACAATGACAACTACAACCAAAAAAAGCCTTGGGAGGCTAAGGCATAAGAATCCCTTAAGCTCAAGAATTTGAGGTTGCTGTGAGCTGGGATGCCACAGCACTCTACAAAGGCGACAGTGAGACTGTCAAAAATAAATGAATGAAAAAAAAATACATATCAGAACATCTATAATAGGCCCTTTTATTCATTGGTCAATGGATAATTGGATCATATAGGCAGGCTTGTTTACAATATTTAAAATGTAGGAACTGCTTTCTTCAACACCTTAGTTCTAACTATTAATAACAACATTAGAGAATGACATTTTCAACTACCTTTTTCTATATTTTCTGTAGAAATCAGGTCTTGCTATGTCGCCCAGGTTAGTCTCGAACTCCTGGGCTCAAGCCATCATTCCACGTTGGCTCCCAAAGTGCTAGGAAAACAGGAATGAACAACTATACCTTGCTCAACTACTTTTCTTAGTAATCTGCATTCTTCGTACTTAGCAGTCTCTTTACATAAATTTTGTTTAGTGTTTACAAGTGATAACCATTGTTATGATATGATACATGATAACCATAACATCTCTTATTCTCCTTTACTGTCACATTTGTGCAATAATCAGAACTTAACATGAGAATATATAAATAGTAAGTGATACTAGGGAATTATAAAAATACTATAAAGCTCAAGCCAATGTTATCGCTGTCATTTATCATTTAATGACAAAACTATGTATAAATTATATGCACACTGATGGAAGGTTTTGTACCATTTAAAATTTTTTAGTAAATTTAGTAAATTTAGTAAATTTAGTAAAATTTTAGTAAAAAATTTTGTAGGTTAAACAGGAGACATTTAATTGTCAAATTCAAAGCATCCCTAAGGACCTATAGTATATATTGAAACTAGCATCCTTAAATTTGGTATTTTCGCTTTAAGTAAGACAATGCAAAGTTAAGAGTCAAGGGTTGAGCAAATGTTTTAGAAGCCTTTATATTACATGAGATGGGATTTGATTTTAATAAAATTTGTGGTTATAAGGTTTGAAGTCTTTGAGCACCAATTTAAAAGGAAACATTCAAACTATAAAATAAATCAATCAGTATGCACTTTATTTCACACCAATGTTTTACATAAGATCAACAAACTGACTTGAATGGGCAAATTATTCCCATTTCACAAAATACATGGTTTCTGTTTAGGTTTTCTGTTTCTGAAAAATTAGCTTGTTGCCATAACAGCAAACACTTCAACCTAAAGCCACCTGAAGGTGTTTTAAAGTGTACCCCAAGGGTGTTGACAGAAGAAAATTACAGTATTATGAAGTATACACAATTCATGACCACAGTGTACACCCATTCATAGTGAATAGTTAATCTGTTCTTTGAAGTTTGTGAAAAATATTAAGTCACCAAACAAATAAATGCTCAGAATTACCAAGGAACAGTTAAAAACAACCAAGATCCAAACAGGTTATTTATATATTTATCTATAAAGAAATGACAACACTAAAAAACACATTGAAAACCAGTGTTTTAAATTTTGAATGTGGGATTTAAAAATATTCCATTAACTTGAGAATGCAGTAATTGTTTTTTAACCAAATAGCACTTGACTGGCAATTCTGATGTAATTTCAGCTATAATATTCCCAAAAGGAATATCTACATACCTTGGCCTATCAAATATAATATGCATTTTGCAAATCAATACAAAAACTTACCCATCATTTATATATTTTATATTTGTATACTTTTTTAAAAATTATATTTTATTGCTAGGTGAATTTAGAATCTAAATTAAATTTGGAAACCTTATACATATAATGAACACCCTTCATAACCTCTCTATTCTTTTATTTTTATTTTTAAACACTGGCAACAAACGATTATCCAAATGAGACTACAACTTAAGGCATCTTAAAAGGAAAAATAATTAAGTGCCATTTGGCATTTTATTTCCAAAGCATATTTTGTCCCACTTTTCTCACTACCAAGAGACTAAGACATGAATAGTTTTTCATAAATATGACTACAATAATCAGAACAAAAAAACGTTCATGGGCATTGCTTAGATATTTAAAACAAGGATAATACTTTCCCACTCACCTAGAAGAAAAATACTTTTGATTATCAGTTTATAAACGTCAGATTTGCCAGCCATGTTAAAAGGTCCAGCAGGAGAATCTTAATTCGGCAACACTTCAGAATGAATATATATATACATGCATATATGTGTATGTATATATTCATTTTATATATCAGATAGTCAATGTATTTAATAGGCATTCTCCCACAAAAACTGATTCATACTTAATCGCCAGTTTTAATAAACACTTGTTCACAGATCATCCATTTGTCTTATATGAAGTTAGGCAGTATCAAATGTTCTGTTATGGTCTCCATCATCTTCAGAATCATCCTCTGAAGCTGTTGAAAGAAAACAGGATGATCAAGAATGATTTTAAGGGTGATAAGAATTGGAGGTGTAAATATGAAGCCAGAACAGCAATGACTTGTAAAACAAAAATCCCAATTTAGTATACTGTTTGAGCAAAATGATAAGTTATCATGACAGGGTTAGGGTGGTTTGACCATGGGTGATACCCATCCATAATGACCCCACCCCCGTTATCTTTTGATATTAAAGTTTTTAAAAAATGAAAATGTTTAAAAATGTGGCTTAACAGTGTCTTCTAAAATGTTTCTGCGACCAATCTGTGTTCATAGTAGCCAATGATATATACACTAGAGAAAAAAGCAGATTTAAGGCAAGTGCTCTCACACACCTGAGTAGAATCTGGCTTATTACCGCTGCATGTTTGATGCATCCGATGAAAATGAAAAAAAAATGTACATAGAATAACAGGTTATGGGTGTTCTTACAATTTACATCAAAGCTATGTCTATACAATGCCAAGATAAAGTTCTATTTATTATGACAAAAAGCTTTATATAGACACAGCCTAAGTTAATTGGACTTAGTAAAAACCTACTGTTGAGATTAATCCCATGTCTCCACACTGTCAGAAATAATCACTTTTAAAACATTTCTGACCTCAATTTATTGAAGAATTATTAGTGGCTCAAGCAATAAAAACATCCCGGAATGTCTTTAGGAAAGATAAAGCATAAAACTATGCATTCTTTGAAATGCTTTGCATGTGAAGGAAAATGAAAGCTCATTAACGTCTAACCAACATCTCCCTGCTAATATCAAAGGCAGAAAGGTTTAACATTCTCTCTTCTTGTATTAATATTGGACAATTTAAGAGCATCCTGCAATATTATAAACCTAAATCAAAGCACAGAAAAAGTATGCAACTATTATAAACAACATGTATACTTAATAAATTATATCAAGCATATACCTAGCTCATGACTGATATAAACTCTATCAGTAAGTTCTATGCTATATCATGGAGAAATATCAAACTAAAAAAAAATAAGCTTTTATAGGGAACTTCTTGTGTTTTCTATTTGGTTAACGCCACAAGAGAGGAAAATTCAGTCAAAACCAATTTCAGAGTATATTAATACTCCGGTACTTAGGATTTAATTTACAGCACCACGTTTTTCATGCTCAAGTGAGTTAGTATATTTCACCTCCATTTTATATTCCTCTCACCTACTGGGAGTAGATATTGCTGTTAAAACTAAATTCTAAATTAAAATGTTTTAAAAAACAAAAAATCTGGGGGAAATGCGCACTGAAACAAATTACTATCATATTGGATAAATTGTTATTTTCAAAATAACCAAAAAAGCAGAGATCTTTGTATTAGGCAACATAAGAAAAGTATAAAGGGTAAAAATTTTTACTCCACATAAATTCCCTCAAACTCCTTTAATATCACACATACACTAATTAAAACTGTGAAAATATGTCTCCTTTTTATCTCAAGTTTTTTTTATAACTTAAAACTAGTACAGACTTTAAAGAAATCTGCCTTAGAATATCCAAAGAATTTTTTTTTTTTTTAAGAGACCGAGTCTTACTTTATCACCCTGGGTAGTAGAGTGCCATGGTGTCACCGCTCATAGCAACCTCCAATTCCTGGGCTTAGGCAATTCTCTTGCCTCAGCCTCACGAGTAGCTGGGACTACCGGCACCTGCCACAACGCCCAGCTATTTTTTTTTGGTACATTTTGACCAGCGCTGGGTTTAAACCTGCCATCCTCAGTATATGGGGCCGGTGCCCCACCCACTGAGCCACAGACACCTAGAATATTCAAGGAATTCAAATGTTCTTATGAGGACTTATATCTTACTTCAAAGGATGCTGCGCTTAAATGGTAAAATGTTATCCATACTTCAGATACTCCCAATTATTTTGAAGACCAGCACAGAAAGTAATCAATTGGGGAATATATACATTAAAAAACACTTCAAAGAGTTTATTGGAATGAGGAGCTTATTGCTTTGGGTGAAAAAGTAAAATAGCTAGGGGTTAAGTGAGGGGTAATCTTGGGTACCCACAACTGTTCTAAAGCTACTAATACTTGTGCCCACTTGGTATGAAGTTACATGACTTTGAGAAAACAGTAGGTTGTGCAGATGGCTATAAAGATTTGGGCATTTCAGTGCCTGCACATAGCTAGGGCAGAAGAACTCATTCTGGAAGGTCACCTTAAGAGATGAGCTGCTGGCAGAGTTGGCAGCCTCTTAAGGTGGTAGGAAGGACCTGAACAACAAGCAAAAAACCTCCTGTGTCTGTTAATGGACACAGAATCAGCACTCTATTCCCCTATTAGCCTGGAACCATGTATAAGCCTAGGGAAAACCTTTTATGATCTACCAAAGCTGAATAACAAATACAATTTCTCACCGAAAGAAAAAAAATTCTAACAGATTAAGAAATGCGGTTTGGTTAGTACTTAAGATTCATGCTTTCTTTCTGATTACAAGTGATATCTAGGTAATCAAAAATAAATTTTTATTTCAAATAAAGTAAAATGGTAGTGGTTAAAATTACATCCTTCTATAACTTATTTCCCGTATTTCCCAAATCAATCACTTTGGTATTATTAAGCTTGTACAGGAAGTTCTGGCTTGGTAGAAAAGAGTATATATATACTTAAGGTTTTGCTCTGTGGGTTTAATTTGCAAAAGTAAATTCAGTAAATCTGGGGAGGGGAAATTCCACCTACTTTCGAGATCTTCCATATGTGCCTGAAGAGTTCTTGCAAGGTTAATAAACTAGAAACAATGCAGAAAGAAATACAGTAGTTTAAATGTTGCAAATGGATCTAAAGAGTCAGTATAGGAGATTCATTTCTATTTAAAAAGTCAAACATCAATTTAAACCTTCAAATAGGGGTCTAATCTCCCCCCACATCAAAAATTACAAGCTTAAGGGTATTATTTAAAGATGTTTTATATAAGCATTATTAATCATGTAGAAACCAGTTTCCTGAAATTAGGAGCTGATACAACAAAATAATTTTATCCAGTAGACTGTCTTCTTGTATAACACTTTAAAAAGTTATGAAATGGAAGGGAGAAAAATCCAAAAAACTCGTAAATTTGGACCCAAATGAATTTAGTTTTAGTGGTCAACTTAAAACAAAAATCCTCCCCAAAATCACTATTTTCTTTTCTAAATTTCATAGTTTTAGAAGTTCTATAGTTTAAAAAAATCCTAAAAATTACTTTTACTTTTGAAGTAATCCAATACGTTGGAATGTTCTACTTTGGAACTTCTTAATATTAACTTTTACAAACACATGAATTCAAAAGAACTTATATGCATTAATTCACTCTCAAGAGTCAAGACACCCTTTTAGAAATAATTTCACAGCATTAACTAAAGTTAATGGCTTATGATTTCTAAAGTACTTAATAATGGCTCAAATTCAAATGCTGTTTGTAATGATAATACTCTGTGAAATGGTTCACTGGAATAATATCCACGTGATAATAAAATACAGAAAAATATTTTAATTTAGAAGGAGTATCATATACATTGAATTGCAGTTATTTGATAATTTTCAAAATAAAAACACTACACATTAATATGAACTCCACTAAATGTTTATCAAAAAGTGAACATTACATTAAAAAAAGGATGTATTTATGAACACATTCAACATATGAAATGTTCAGAATGCTACGGTTAAAGATACACACACATACACACACACACACACACACCCCTTAACCCTTGCTACACAAAACGGCCAAGACAGCAGACCATAAAGTTTCCTCTGGTATGCGGAAGCAAACAGCATCATTTACTTACAAATACCTAATAAAAACATAGCCTAAATATTGTATTATGATTAATAGTATACACAGTAAACACCAACTAGTTAGTACATACCTTAAAGAGTTTGTGATAGGGACACTTAAAATTTAGTACACTGGTAATCTTTTACAAAATAGTAACAAAAAAAAACAATGAAGTTAATTTTCCATGCTCTTTTGGTTTTTGAAGTTCAATTTCAGGCTTCTAAGTTATAATATTGAGGTTTCTTTGTTTTTTAAATTAAAAAGATCATTTTCCCTTGGTGTTTCCAATTCTATTTCCATTCCTGTTTTTCACTGAAATATATTCCAATTACCTTCAAGAGCTAGAAAATTACTTCTTTCTCTAAAATAGCTTTATGAGAAAATCAGTCTGCTTGTTGTAGAAAGAAGATAGCAATTTTCATTAGATCTATAGCATCTTTATTTTTATAAGAAACATTTTAAAATAAGAGCATCCCAAAGGAAATAGTATGTGAATATACAAAACAATATTCTTTCCAAAGCAAACACTTGCTGTATCACACCCTCCCTCTCCCCGACTCCAATATTACTTACTCGGACACGTGTACTTGGTTCGTTTGTATTTCCCATCATATCAGAAAAGCTTTGTTCACACAAGTGCAATAACACAACTAGGTAGAGACCAGAGCTGATAAACTCATACTCAGCCTTCAATAGGGAAGCAAACAGGAGAAAAGGAAAAATATGGAGAATAAAAAATTAGTAGAATCAAGATCCATATTCACAGTATGTTGAAAAACTAGAGGGAATGAACTCATATCCAGTTCCCAGTAAGGGACACAATGAAAACAAAAATTAAAAGACTGCTCTGTCCTTTACACTTTCATAAAATGTTACTAATGCCTTTTAATGAGTCCAAATAGGTGTAAATATCCTGTACTTTCTCACGTAGTCTTTCTTTTGTGTGATAATTTATATGAAAATGGAACTTTTAATCATTCGATAGAATTAATGCTCTGATTTTCTATAAAGGTCAAATGGTATTTATTTAAACATACCATTATATCTATAGCTAAACCAATATACTACCATTCCTAAAACCTATTCTGATAGCTGAAGTTTTTTCTGTGTAATACAATGAACTTAAAGGTAACAGTAATAAAAGAATGACAAAAGGTAAAAGAGTAACTTGTATCACTCACACAGAAATTATAAATAGTAAAAATACTATTCTTTGGTTCAAACTGTCCCTCTTTTTTTGAAGCTAGGAACACATGTCATGAATACAACAGTATTATTAAAAATCTAACAGGTCTTGTCATTTTTACACCTAAGGAACTCCTTTTAAATTCCACCTTTTTTGAGAAATTAACTCATCTATAAAGAATTGGATGGATGTTCTTAGTATAAACTTAAGGGAGTAACTGGTTATCAGATTCTACTGAGTATTCAAGAAACTTGAAATTAATCTCTGTTTCAAAAAATTCTTCAGTTAGTAATTATTTTGATTTGGGGAAGAGGGACACAGAGTCTTGCTCTGTTGCCTGAGCTGGAGTACAGTGGCACCAGCATAGCTCACTGCCTCCTCAAACTCCTGGACTCCAACATTCTTCTTGCCTCAGCCTCAGTAGTTAGGAGTAGGCACTCAGCTGACTTATTTTTTATGGTCTTGCAGTTCCTCGGGCTGATCTTGATTCTCTGCCTCAAGCAATCCTCCTGCCTTGGCCTCCCAAAGTGCTATGATAACAGCCTTATCTTGCTTATTTTTAACTTAATAGAAGTCATATATTCAGAAAACATTGAAATATTTTAAGTGGTTATCACCTTAGAAAAGATGAAACCACTGGATAAAAAGAAAAATGGACTATTAAACTAACCACTTGAAAACAAGGAGGGTAGCAGTTAAGCCAGTAGAATCCATTATTCATCCAAAACAAACAAGTTAAAGCCAGGAAGCTTTATCTTGGCTGTCATTGTTTTGTGTGAAGACTCCACCTAACATTTCCTAACACTTCAAATTATTTACAAATGTGAGTCATTATAATGCTTGGAGAACAATAAGACATTCCTGGGTAAATTGAAAAACCAAAGAACTGCCTTTAAGAAACATGATGGAACATCCAGGGAAGAAAGATGGCAAGAGAAGACAATCCTTTTGAAATCTACTCCCATTCTGAGAAGTATATACACATACACACATTGGTGTGTGTATGTATATTTATACTACATATACATACATGTACATATATACATATATATATATATATATATATATTTCCACATTATTCCACCTTTCCATGTTCTTTGCTCTTTAAAATACCAATGCTCAGCTCTCTATAGAGACTTTCCTGGGGATTTAAGATATTTCCTCGCAGGAAGTGGTATTCCTTTAAAACAACTAGCTCTTTGGAGAATAAAATATAATTGATTAATTAGAGTAGCACCTAATGCTATATCAACTGCCCGATGTTTCATTTCTTAGATCAGGGATTCTTAATCTGGATCTAAGCAATTAACTTCAAAGGATCTGGGAATCCCTTAAATTAGACACAAAATTTGTATCTGTGTTTTCTTACTCTTTTTTCCCTTAGGCCTGTTATGTGTCTTTATTTTCTAAGCAGTGTACATAGTTTTAGTTAGATTTTCAGAGACTATCCATTATTGCCACATCTTAAAAATCAAGGCTGTTCACAAAAATTTCACATACTGTATGATTCCATTTATTTCAAATACCTAGAATAGGTAAGTCCATAAGACAGAATATAGACCGATGGTTGCCAGGCACTTAGAGAAGGATGAAATGGAGAGCAAATACTTAAAGAGTATAGGATTTTCTTTCAGAGCGATGAAAATGTTTTGGAACTAAAGAGATGGTGGCAGCACAACATAGTGAATGTACTACCACTAAATTGTTTACTTTAAAATGGCTTTTATGTTTTGTTAACTTCACTCAATAGTAAAAAAAAATTACTCCTTTATTTAAAAAGTAGTTTTTAAGCATTTCATGCATTTCCTTTCTATCATATTCCTTTTAATAACAAATATGCTAACCACAAATGAATATTTTGACTCTAGAGTCACTCTTGTAAATCTCCTTATCTTCCCTCTTCATCCTAAATTTTCCTTCAGTAGAGAAAGGGGAGTGGGGGAGAGAATCTGAATGCTTCATTCTAACTATTATTTGAATATCTCAAAAACTTATAGCACTGGGGAAATAAGGCTGGATGGACTGCCTACGTTGGGACCACTTGCTGAATTATTTTCACGTTTATTTAGGAAGCATGATAAATTTTACCTGAATTTAAAACCTGTGACTTGACTATCTTTCACTTATAAAAAGTAAAACAAAAGATGAATATATTATTTTAATGCAGAGTTTCTGACCATGATTTAACCTTTTCTTCAAGAGCTGTCCTTTAAGCATAGAATAGACACTTACCAAATTAGGCAAAATATACTAACTTGTTCATTGGCATGAGCTCTATGCAGTTCATGAATATCAAAATCCTCCAGGTTAAGCTGCAACTTCTCTTTACAGAGTTCACAGGTGGTTACAGCCTCTAATGAAGAACCTGACAAAATTAAATCACAAGTAAAGCTTAATTTTACAATGCCTTCATAAAGTATTTTTTCTCACAAGTTTTAAGCTAACAAAAAAAAAATCTTAAAGGTTTGGAGAAGAGGAAAAAAAAAACACTGTGCTTCTGCAGTAAACCAATGATGTCCCCTAGAATAAGAATCCATAATTCTGAATATGCATGTCAGATCCAGCCCTACAGCATTTAAGCCTCCAACCATTATTTAGATGTTGCTGTTTTTATCTCCCAGATACTCATACATCTTTGATCCTCAAAAGTTGACAAGTGCAATGGAATGTTATCTGTACTTCCTATTACCTCCTTAAATATCTTGGCATGCCATGAAAACTAAATAATAATAACATCTCAATTAGTTACATAACAAGGCCTGTATTTTGACATTACAGCATATACATAAGACCTCCTGGAATCCAAGGAATGTGCATACCATACTGCCTAGAAGAGGAAAAAAGGAAGCCATCATTGTCTAAATAAGAACAGCTCCTCTCAGCCACAAAAGGAGATAAGTCCTGACACACTCTGTAACATAGATGAACCCTGAAAACATTATGCTAAGTGAAACAAGGCAGATACAAAAGGACAAATAATTATGTTTTGCATTGATTTCATAGCAGTATTGAGGACACTGGATACTTTTTTCCTTCTTCTTGAGATACTTTTACTAAGAAAAATATGTTCCAGCTCCATCCTGGTGAATATAAAAGGTGTGAAGTCTCCCATGTTTTTTATGGCTGCATAGTATTCCACGGTGTACACATAGCATAATTTGTTGACTTCACCTAATGTGGATGATGTAGTGGTACATTTCAAAACTATTAAGAAATGAGTATACTTGTGATGGATGTGTTACTTAGTTCAATGTAAGCATCTCACATTGTATATCAAAGCAGTACACTGAACCCCATAAATGCATCAATATACAAAGTTATGATTTAATAAAAAATAATAATTCCTTTTTTTTTTTTTTTGAGACAGAGCCTCAAGCTGTCACCCTAGGTAGAGTGTCATGGCATCACAGCTCACAGCAACCTCCAACTCCTAGGCTCAAGCGTGTCTCCTACCTCAGCCTCCCAAGTAGCTGGGACCACAGGTGCCTGCCACAACACCCGGCTATATTTTTGGTTGCAGCCATCTCTGTTGTTTGGCAGGCCTGGGCTGGATTCAAACCCGCCACCTTAGGTGTATGTGGCTGGCACCTTAGCCACTTGAGCCACAGGTGCCAAGCCAAAAAATAATAATCAAAAAAAGGACAAACATTTCTTGATTCAACTTACTATGAAAAATCTAGAACAAATTCATAGACAAAAAACAGATAAGAAGTTACCAGGATTAGAGGGAGTAAGGAGTAGGGAGTCAGCACTTAATGGGTATATATAGTTTTTGTGTAGGATGATGAGAAAGTTTGGGAAATGGTATTGATAACTGCACAACACTCTAAATGTACTAAATGCTACTGAATTATATACTTGAAAAATGGTCAAAACGGCAAATTTTGTTACATCTATTTTTACTGTAATTCACTTAAAAAGGAAAAAAGAAAAAAACTATCTGTTCCATATGCATTTAACATTTAATTATTCCTAAGCTTAGGTTCCAACTTAGTAGCTAACAGCCTTGCCTAATTAAAAATAAAGAGTTCCAGAGCAGTGCCAGTGGCTCAGTGGGTAGGGCGCCGGCCCCACATACCGAGAGTGGCGGGTTTGAACCCGGCCCTGGGCAAACTGCAACCCAAAAAATAGCTTGACCCCAATTACCCTTATTTGATATTTACACAGTGTATACCTATATCAAAACATCTCATGTACTCTAAATATACACAACTATTATGTGCCTGTGACTAAAAATTTTTAGAGTTTAAAAACAATACCATCAAAGATAAAAAAAAAAACCCAGTCTTTGTTAATCTTTTTCATTTCAACTGTATCACCATCTAAAACACTAATTCTATACTACTCATACTATTTATCATTCAGCTCCTCAAATACACCAAAGTTGATTCCCATCTCAAAAGTCTTTGTAGTAGCTATTTTCTCTGTTAGAATACTCTTCCTCTCTTTCTGTAATAGCTCAGCTCTAAATTAAAATGTTCTCACCTCAAAAAGGCATTTACTTAACACCCAATCCAGGCGTCCTCAAACTACAGCCCGCAGGCCACATGCAGCCTGCCTAGGACATTTATCCGGCCCGCTGGGTGTTTTTCTCGCCGCTGTCTGTCCTGCTTAGCAGCCAACTCGTCCCAGGGCCCGCAGTTCAGCCCTCCAACGGTCCGAGGACAGTGAACTGGCCTCCTGTTTAAAAAGTTTGAGGATCCCTGCATACCACTAGCACAAAAGCAGGTGTCTTGTCAATCTTGATTACCACTCTATAACCCACGTCTGGAATTGTGCCTGGCTCCATTACAGGCACTCAATGAACAAAAGAAATCTAATTTGCTAAGTGACACAAGATCATTAGAAACAATCTTTTTCAGGGATGCACAGCTGATAAACGATGAGTACATTATTTCAAAATGATGAGTGTATTACTTCAAAAAGTCTTCTGAAATAAGTTTGTTTGAAACTGAAATATAAGAAACATTACTATAAATTTAATGTATGAAACAAAACTAATGCTTTTGTTGAGACTTTAACAATTATTAAAACTTTTGATAAAAGTCTAAAATAATCAGATTATAAATCTGATTCACTAAAATGCATACATACATCCATCTCTTGGAACAAAAATACACAAAAGAGTAAATCTTACCAGAGTTAATTTTGGCCTGTAACCACTTTTTCATGCACTCTTGGTGGACATACTGCAAACTTCCTGTGCACTTGCATGGCTCAATTAGCAAATTAGACGATGATGCAGCTGCCATCTGACAAATTCTACATAAGTCACCTTCTTCTTCTTCAGAGTCCTCTAAAAGGAGGCTGGAAAAGAAGGCACATTTCCCAAACAGAGCTATCATAACTCCTCCTGGTTGATTATTTCTGATTATACATCACAAACAATCTCTTTTTTACTATTTCTTTCTCTGAGTAATAAAGAGCAAACAGTAACAAACAATAGAACATTAATAATAAACAGTAACCATGAAAAACCATTTCACTGAGAATAAAAATTATAAATTGTTTTTGGTGTCAGTAGTGGGATGCAAATCCCCCCCCCAAATTACAAGTCTTTTAAAAGTAAATAAAATAGAATAGCTTATTACTTACCTTGAAATGATTTAAATAATTGTCTGTGGTAGCTTAGTTTAAGATCCATATTTTTCACAATTGCTTTCAAAGTACTCTGCAATATCCCACACTGATCAATTCTAACAATGTACTTAACCTTTTCACTTTTGCCCCTTATATCCCTCAAAATCTAAAGACTACTTCAACAAATTAAACACATATTGGCTTGTGGTTTTCTCATTTATGTGTTATCAGAACCACATGTTTAAACTGACACTGTGTACCCTATCACAGCAAAAATATAAAATGTAGTTTTAAAAACTCAATACTCTCCCACACCCAGCAATCTTATTAAATCATCCTAGTTTAAGGGTAGGCATTTAAAGTGTGGAAAAATTTCCATTAACCTCCTTCCTCTATTTAATAGGCAACCATCATCATGTATTGCTTAATTTAAATGCAGAATAAGTCTTACATGATAAGCAAAGTAATTGTTAAAATTTCTATTGTTTCAGTCCACTATTGACATGAAAGAGGTACTGTGTAAATTGATAATACTTACTGAGTGAACTGTCACTGAAATACAACCTGGATTATATGGATTCCTAAATGAACTCAGAGAAAGATTTGTGAAAAAAGATGGAAAGACAGACAATTGCAATGTGACATTTATCCCCTGGCTTAATAAGAGATAGGGTCTCAAGCATAAGTATTTTGAAAGGCTGAAAACATGATATTTATTTATGTTTTATCTTTAACTTTCTTCAACAAGTTTTTACTTGATAGATGTGGGAAAGGAATACTCATTACCCTGATAGGAGTGAAGACACTTTAGAAAATCAGGTTAGAAACTAGCAATACCCTTAGAAATACCCTACCCATAATCCTGACCCATACTAGAGAAGAATCCCATGGGGTACTCTGGACTGAACTGCCCCAGTCCAACTATACTGATAAGACCTTTAATAAGCCTTTTCCAGCTGTGTGAGAGCTAAGCTGGTCAGTCTCCATTCTGCTTTCCCCCTCTATTGAAGTCTTTCCTTGTTCCTAGACTGGCCTCCTCTCCTTTCTTGTAGACCCTCACCTTGGTTCTATGGCATAACCACTCAGTGTATTCAAATTTTCTATATATCCTTATTAGTTTAAATGTAAAATATCTTGGCTAGCATCTTCCATTCTTTGGGATGCCACTGCCTGCTCTCTTCCTCTTCTCTCTTATCTCTTCTCCTTCATTTCCCCTCTAATATAAATTAAAGCTTTTATATTCTGAAAAAAAAATTTAGATATAAAATGTCTTAAAATGTTCAGGTATGAGGTAAAATACAATAAAGGAACACATGAACAAGGAAGGACACACATGTATAAGTGCCATCTTGCACTCTCCCCCTACCCCTGGCAAAATAACCAACAAATGCTGCTTTATAAATTAACCAGAAAGAATGGTGCTGGCTCAATTTTCTTCTCTCAGAAGATCACTAACCAATTGCTTTGCCCTCTGCTTACATTACTACACTCAACTAAATCTTGAGAACAAAAAATATAACAGTCAACTGCATTCCTTAGCAGATGGCTTGCAGCACAGAATTTGCTATAATAAGCAAACATTAAAGCTAACATTACCAGGGTAGAGTAAAGCTCTTGGAAAAACACCAAGTTTTTCCTTTCTTGTAGAAAGAGATTTACTCGAACTTGATAATGTTAAACAGTTTAAAACAGGAAGATAATGGCCACATGGTAAATCTGTCCTATAAAAGGAAAAATAAGAGTCTGACAGCCCCATGCTAAACATCTCAGAAAATGTGCAAGGCTTCTTTTATTAGAGTTGAAAAGTATTTTCTTGTTAAAGTAACAAAACAAAAAACAAACAAAAAGTTCTACAGTAACAACTATGCTTCCCTATAGCTGTAGTATACTATGCCTTCATGAAAAAAAAACCCCAAAAAACCACTAACCTGCAACTTTAGCTTTATGTCCTCTTCCTACATGCGTATTTTTCATGTACCACTCTATCCTACTTTACCATAAAAACTATTTTAATACTGAGTAACTAGACTAAGATGACAAAATAAAAATTTGTGCATCTGATTTTATTTTATTCCAAAAAAGGATACGAGGTGAAGAATACAAATAAATGATAAATAAATCATTTTAGTAAAGGCTCTAACAGATTTATTGGTAATCCATGAATACTTGGTTCTTCTTACCAATTACATTTAGGCACTCTACCAAAGTGCAGGGTAGGTGATTAAGATTTTTCTTTCTTTCTTTTTTTGAGACTCTTTCTCACTATGTCACCCTCAGTAGAGTGCCATGGCGTTACAACTCATAGCAACCTCCAACTCTTGGGCTTAAGCAATTCTCTTGCCTCAGTCTCCCAAGTGGCTGGGACCACAGGTACCCGCCACAACACCCAGCTATTTTTTTGTTGCAGTTTTCACTGCTGTTTAGCAGGCCAGGGCTGGGTTCAAACCAGCCAGCCTCAGTGCTTGTGGCAGGCGCCATAACCACTGGGCTACAAGATCTATGCCATGATTGAGATTTTTCTTATCACCTGTATCTGTATCCTAAACTGGTTAAAAAAAAAAACAAAACCTTTATTTTTTGGTGCAATTCACATCCCTAGTGCCTAGCCTCCATTATTAATTCCCATTTATTTACGTATGTGGCAGTACCATTTTACTGAATGCAAATGTTAAGAAATTTCACATATCAATTTTATGAGAAGCCAATTTAGGGTTTCTCAATTTAGAAATAAGTTCTCTCTGTAGTGTATCCTTACTTCACAGACTCAACATAGGTATTTAAACTTACCTCTCTTTTATTTTTTGCAGTCTTTCTGGATCTCTTGAAGATGCGCTTTTAGTTTTATCACTTTTTCCATCAGTTGAATTCCAACCTGAAGGAATAATATCTACAGTGATCATGACATTGTCGGTCAAATTACTTCCTAGTGTTGGAGGGACTGCAAATCGGAACAAGGAACCAGGGAGAATCCCTGTTATTCCTGCATTTCTTCCACCTTGAGCTGAATCTGATGTGGAGCCACCTCTCGTGGCACTGCTTGACTGTGCAGATGCTTGTGGCCGGTTGGCAGCCGCCCCAAGGGGATCACTCTGTGCTTCCAAGTGAACCACTTCATTTGGTTCTCTTCTAAAAACATGAGATCTAGTTGGTATATCAGAGGTAGGTATCCTCGAAGATTCATCTCTTCCCTCTCGCCTCCTTCTAGAAAACAGAGGTGTACACCTATTTCTAAATGAAGAAGATAACCATGGTCCTGTATTTCTACCTTCGGATTCTTGGTTAAAATTTTCTGAATCTGACTCAGAGCTATGATTTTGGCTAAGAGATGACAAACCCCATCTTCGCCTAAGAAGCCGAAATCCCTGAGAAGTTTCAGATGTCCTATTATCAGGAACTTCAGTAGTTGATGCTGCATTACTACGAGACTGTGAAGCTGTCAAGATTCTTGGAGAAATGTAAGAATTTTCAGAACTCAATGACCTTGTATTCAAGGAATCCTGACTAGATCTTCGTGAAAAAAAAGTAGATGACATGCTAGAAGCTATACGTGACAGCAATCTCCTGGTTGTCCGCCTACCTTCATTGTCAGAGGATTCTTGAAATGATCTTTGAGATGAAACAACCCTTTCTGAGTTGCTTACGGTTGGAGTTTCATCTCTACTAGAAACATAAGACAATCCAGGCTGTGTATTGCTCCGAGGAGATTCTGATTCTCTTGAAGAAAAATTTGATCTTAAAGAATTTCTGCTGGAGTCCCTAGAACTTGGTATGGTCTGATGTTCAGAAGGCAAATGGTGATTTGTGGATGATGTATTCAACTGTAAAGTGCTCAGTGAGTTATCTTTTGGTCTTGCTCCCTGTGAATATGAAGAAGGAACTCTGTCTTGAACATCTGTTTTTGAAAAGAAGAAAGTGTAACTGATTACGTGAAATAATTTGATCACTTTATTAAACTTGCATTTATTAACTACTAATCACTGCCAAACTGAATACAGTCATATTCTAACTGCACATCTTTTTTTGGAGAGAGTCTCACTTTATTGCCCTCAGTAGAGGGCTGGGGCATTAACAGCTCAGAGCAATCTCCAACTCCTGGGCCTAGGTGATTCTCTTGCCTCAGCCTCCCAAGTAGCTGGGACTACAGGTGCTCGCCACAATGCCATTTTTTTGTTGCAGTTTGGACTGGGCCAGGTTCCAACTAGCTACCCTCGGTATAGGGGCTGGCACTCTACCCACAGAGCCACAGGTGCTGCTGGTAACTATAGATCTTAATGATTATTATAGGAAAAACACAAACATATTTCTCTTTATGTTCCTTTTGGTAAAATGTAGTAGTGGTGTGTTAAGTCAACAACACAAATACAAAAGAAATGTATTATGAACTTATACAAACACGAACAGTTGATGAAGGTAACTTATTCATCAAAAATTGATATGATAGAAGAATGGCTAGCAACCTAAAATGACACAATATTTTAAACAAGCCAAATAACACAATGCAAATGACTCTTAAAATGATTAAAAGCAAAATCATCATAGGGAAACCGTTTTAGAGATTTTCCAGACACTGTGTAATAAGTATAAAAGTCATTTTTAACCTTATTACAAACCCTGCTAATAGCTAAAAATTCCGACCTTTCATCTTTTCTTTCAAGTGAACAGCAGTGGTTCTTATCCCTGATGACTCAAGACATACCTTTGCTTTTAAATATTGGCTGGGAACTATGAATCAGAATAGGTTCTGAAATCTATATTAAAAAAAAAAAATTCCTTAACTGATGGTTTGAATCATGACACTTCATGAAAGGAAAAACTGTCAGGGACTATGTTTGTTTTTCTATCCTGTACTTTTATACATAACCCCAAATCTATTGGGTATTGTCTACTAAATTGGGTTCTATAGAATTGGGTTCTACAATTTATTGGGTTCTGTCTACTAAAGCTTCTCCATCCAAGCAAATGAAAAAAATGTTCTTAAATAAAGCAAACTCCTATCCCAATAACAGTAATCTAACCCTTTAAAAACAAAATGTGTTTTCTTCTAAATCAAACTCTACATCTGTCTGTTATATGTGTGTGTGTCCACATATGTATGTATTTTCTGAGACAAGGAGAGAAGTGAGAAAGAGGGAAGAATAGAACAAGGAGTTCAATCTGTAACTTCCTGTTAACGATCAACCTAGATAACACATTACCTTCAGAACCACTTGCTTGCTATACTTGTCAACTTCAACTGGCACTTTTTTCCTTCAATCAGATAAGTTTTGTTTATTTTTGAAAGTTTAAGGCTACAACTGAATCTTTATGTTAATTTAATGAAAATAAAGGCACCTCCTGTTATATTAAAGTCATTCTAAACTCTGCCTTTAAATGATTTCAACCTTTAGTTACTTCAGAATTTAAGTAGTACTTATTAAATGATATATATCTTACGGGCAAATTTTATTTGAGTCTTTAAGATTTAGTATGTTACTTTGTAACATATATTCTTAAAAAGTAAAAAATGCAAGTAAAAACATTTAGGGGCAGACAGAATCTGGATACTCATATATATATTTTATTCATTCATTCATTTATTTTTTGAGATAGAGTCTCAAGCTATTGCCCTGGGTAAAGTACCATGGTGGCACAGCAACCTCATACTCTTGGGCTTAAGCAATTCTCCTTCCTCAGCCTCCCAAGTAGCTGGGACTACAGGAGTATGCCACAATGCCTGGCTATTCTTAAGTTGTAGTTGTCACTGTTGTTTGGTGGGCCCAGGCTGGATTCGAACATGCCATTCTGGTGTATATGGCTGGCGCCCTAGCCACTTGAGCTACAAGTGCCAAGTCAATATATATTTTATATTTTTAAAGCAAAACAACAAACAAGGCACCTGAAGTTATATGAAGCTATTTTAAAATCTTCCTATGGGCATAAGATTCACCACTTCATTTCTTCCTTTGTACTGTTATTTTAGTAATATACATAATGAGGAAAGTGGAATAGTAGATTAGGTATACTTAACAGTGTAGTTTATACATACATGATGAAGTTGTGAAATCACCACTTCGGTGACTATAATCCAGAAGATTACTAATGGAGGAATCCGTTCTCCTCTCCAAATCTCTCCTCTCTCTCAGTAAGTCTGTTCCAAATGATCCAAGTACCACTGATGAAGACCTGGGAACTTGATTATGCCTCCAAGAAGAATCTTAAAATAATTGAATAAGTTCTACTTCAGAGACAGCTTTCAAGGTTTCTGATACAAGTTTTCAGTAATACAGAGAGGAATTACTGTTATAAGAATCCCAGTTACACAGTTGCAATTAGCAGCAAAAATAGCAAAATATTATTTACTAATGAACTAATTGTTTATTACTTTCTACTCTTTCTTTTCCGCTTAACATTAAAATCTACCCCCATACATGATGTCAATGTCTGAGTCACTTTTCCTAACATTTGACCATACAGTATGAACATGATGTAAAATGATTACAAAACAAAAATACAAATCTTGCCAAAGATGTGGAATTTGACAAAAAGTCAACGAAAGTGTTGTTAAAGAATCACCAAAATCAAAGCCATCTTGAAATGGAAGATATTGTATTGTGGGTTATAACACAATTTTATCAGAAATATACCACATTTGTTTCTTTATTCTAAGAATTGGAGTTTTGTCACAATTATCTAAATTTTATTGGATATGATTTCATTTAAAAGTAAATTAAAAATTAAGTATAAAATTTCTTTTCCCCTATTTACCTTGAAATTTTTATTCTTCCTTACCTAGTCCCAAAAGCCTTAACAATTCCTCTTCATTAAGGGAAATAGCCCAGTGTATTTAATGCTATGCTTTCACATAGTAGAAGAGAACAAAAATATCTCTGGCACAGTGGTTTGTCTACAAAGTTAAGGTCAGTCTGCTCTTACCCATCACACTACTCTTAATATCCTTCAGATGGGCAGTGTCTTTCCCATGGCGGTCCTGCCTATCAAAATAGAAAGGAATCGCTTACACTAATTCAATTAATAATACAGAAGCATTTTAAGAATTTTTCCCTCCAAATGTGTTATAAGTTTTGTCTCCCCTTAAAATGATCAGCTAACATCGCACTTCAAGAGGACTGTAAGTGAGGAAGAAGCCCCCTGTCCTTTCAACAAAAAATCTTTTCAATTTGTGCAAGAAATACCTGTCTCTGAATACAAAATACCAACCAATAAATTTAAATCCTACCAATAAATTTAGATGGTCTATTCATGACCATCTAAATCCCAGAGTAGCTAATTAATTTATCCAATCCCATTCAAGTAGTTACAGGGCTAGAATTGTGATTTGCTAATTCCTTGTATGGAACTCTCAGTAGAACACCATCAACTATTTTTTTTTAACTGAAGAGTTTCCATATTTTCTGAAAGTAAATATTATATACCACAATGTTCATCATTTATATAAGATAGGTTTTGGCAATATTTTTAGCATATAATATATATATAAGTAAAGTTGACTTTCTTAGTTAACAATTCTAATTTATCTCCTGTAATAACAAGGAGAACACCCATCACTTTTACCATTTCTGATCTACTGTCCTAACACAGATTGTGCTTGCTTAATCCTAAACCTAAGAACAACCATGTTACATCTAGGAAAAAAGGCTTTTGCCCAAAATACATGTAGATTTACTCTTACAGAAACTCAATTCTTACCTGATACTGCACTTAAACCGTTTCCAACATTTCTCCCAGCTGAGGTAGAAGTACAGTTTGTACAAGAAAGTTTAGGTCTTTTTGAATCATGATCCCTTTGCTGGTTTTGTGATCTTGAGTGTGCTCCCTGAGTTATCTCAGACTCACTATACCATGTAGACTGAAATGGTGATGCAGATGCTGACGTAGACTGTAAGTTAAAAAATATGATTTTAAGGAACAAAATACTTGCACTCAATATTAAATTTAACAAAGACCAGGTGCGGTGCCTTACACCTGTAAATCCTAGCACTCTGGGAGGCCGAGGTGGGTGGATAGCTTGAGTTTGAGACCAGCCTGAGCAAGAGCGAAATCCTGTCTCTAAAAAATAGCTGGGTATTATGGCAGGCACTTATAGTCCCAGCTAAGTCAAGAGGTTCGCTTGAGTCCAAGAGTTTGAGGTTGCTGTGAGCTATGATGCCATGGCAGTCTACTGAGGGCAACAAAGTAAGACCCTGTCTTAAAACAAAACAAAAAGAATTAAATTTAACCTAAATCCTCTAATAAATTCTCAAGGACCACTTGTTCCTTATAAGCACCAATTTTTCTACCTTGTAGTTTTCTTAGTCTTTGTTTCCTTCTACCACTTGTGCCCTTACTATGTAATAGTTATGTTGGGGAGCTACCAATTTGATTTAGTTCTCTTTGTATCTGTATATAAATATATGTACATATTTATAATAGTATATAATACCACACAATATGAAACACTGAAAAGCAACACTTTATAATCAGTTTCCCTGGTTTATTTGTTTGTTTTTTAAGACAGAGTCTCACTGTCTCGCCATTGGTACAGTGTCATGGGGTGTTAGCTCACAGCAACCTCAAACTCTTGGACTCAAGCGAGTCTCTTGTCTCAGCCTCCCAAGCAGCTGGGACTACAGCTACAACTATTTTTTAGAAATGGCTATGTTTTAGAAATGGGGTGTTACACTTGCTGAGGCTGGTCTAGAACCTGTGAGCTCAGACAACCAACCTGCTTTGGCCTCCCAGAGTGTTAGGTTTATAGGCATGCGCCACCCCTCCTGGCTTGTCCTGGTTTATTATTTCAAACTTTCAATCTGTCCTCTGAAATGTAGATAAAACACCAACGTATAAAATGATTATGAATACTTAGTAAAAAATGCATTTTTTCAGGTAATAAAAAACATATCACTCTTCTTATGCTTATTCTCAAGAACATGTTATACAACACTAATAATGGTATGCTAAAAAAAAAAAAAGAACAAAATTCTACCATCCGAAATTTTTTCATCAATGAATCAAATCAAACTATATAAGGCACCATTTCAGAACTCTTAGTTCATGGTTCTTTTAACACATACACAAAACTTGTAATACAAATCTACTAATAATGTACAAACTATTTTACTTTTAATTCTTTTACTTACTAAAACAGTATACTCAATGTAATGCATAAAAGGGAATTAGTTTATGCCTTTAAAAATTTAGGTTTAAATAACAAGAATATATTTCTACAGCAACTACTGAAATTGTCCTAGTATTTTTATTAAAAAATTTCCTTCACTGCAAAGTTCTTATCTACATGCTCACTTGCATACACCCCCCTCCAAAAAAAATCAGGCATATAATATGTAAATTGCTCAGAGACATCCAGGACTCCTACGATAGAAGTAATTTAGGATACATTAACATGTAAATTAAACAGGCAATAAATGGTTTATTGTATTAAAGAATATTAAAATGAAACATCCCTTTAAGTGTTATTTTGCTTAAAAAGAGTTAAAAATTTAATGTATCATGCATAGGCCATAATTTCAGTCTTTATTAAATCTCAAATTCATGATAAACATGAGCGCCACTGAAGTTCTAGAGCAGTGAATTTCAACTTGTGTGCTGTGAGAGGATCTTAGAGGATCTCACAAAATTTTTTAAAGATCATTAATTAAATTATTTTCAAAAGAAGTTCAAAGCACAGTAAGTATAATTCTTTTTTAAATTTAAGTCTGCTACAAGTTTATAGGTTCAAGTGTGCTGAGAGATCATAAAGGTTGAAAAACATTGGTCTAGAGTATAATTATAATATAAAAAATATAACAGGAGGCCCATTGAATGTTTTATAGAAAATATCTGAGGGAGGCAGAAAGATTTAGAGAAAGCAAAAACTAGAGTTCATTGAGTAGCCAAATAAAGGGCATTACAGATAAGAACTATTCTACTATCAGACTTCTAAGACGTTAATATAATATTTATGTGATCTTCTATTGTGCTTCGATTATAAGAAGCATACTGCATGCATTCAAGACGTGTGTTAGGGCAGGTGCAGTGGCTCCCGCCTGTAATCTTAGCACTCAGGAGGCTAGGATTGAGTGGACTGCTTGAGCTCATGAGTTTGAGACCAGCCTGAGCAAAAGTGAGACCCAGTCTCTACTAAAAAACAGAAAAAAAACTGAGGCAAGAGGATCACTTGAGCCCGAGTTGGAGACCGCCATGAACCATGACGCCACAACACTGTACCCAAGCAACAGCTTGAGACCATGTCTCAATAAAAAAACAAACAAACAAAAAACCCCCCACATGTATTAGTTCACAGTAACACCACTGGACATATGTGGAAAGCAGAAGACAGAAGGCTGAAAAAAGTAGGAATGGGCTAGATCAGAATTTTAGCCATCCTCTGTCCAGAGAATATTTTATAAATTGAATATGACATTTTTCAGCTTAGCACAAACTTGGCCTCACATCCATTCTTTATCAATATTCCCCAGAAACCCAAACAATAAACTGGAGCTAGCCTAAGAAATAAAATTCATCAGAAGTAAACCATTTTACATATCATTATTAGGGCTCTATGGGACCTTAATTTATAGGCCAATGGTTCTAAGATCTTTGGAATCAGAAACCAAAATAAAGAAGTTTTAATTAAAAATTTAAAAACCTGTCATGTTTGACTATAGAACATCTAACATAGCAAATACCACATAATCTGTCCCCATTTTTTAAAATGGTTATTTACTACCCTCTTAAAACTTGAAGGACATAATTCACAATATGGCTTTTAAATTGAATAAATTTAGAACACTTAAGGAAGGACTATGTCAGACAAACTACTATATAGAAGACCCTTAGAAGTGTGAAAGATGAAATGGATGGAATGGACAGAAAGTAGCAAAAGCAACTAGGAAACCATTGAAATAGCAAGAAGTAAGTTCCTGCAACAAAAGTAATAAGAACAGAGAAAAATTGTAAGATAAAAATTCTTTAGATTTAGAGATAACATAAGAAATCAAAAAATAGGCTCAGCTCCCATAGCACAACAGTTATAGCACTAGCCACAAACACTGAGGGTGGCAGGTTAGAACACAGCCTGGGCCAGCTAAACAATGACAATTGCAACAAAAAATAGCCAGGCATTGTGGCATTTTTTTCTGTCTCCAAAAAAAAAAAGAAAAGAAAGAAAGAAAGAAAAGAAAAAAGAAAAAGAAAGAAGAAATCAAGAAATAGTCTAAAACCACTTCAGTTTCCTGGCACTGGCTACTTAGATAAGTGACTGTGCCATTCGTTTACAAGTATTTACTATAGAGGAACAGACTTAGTCAGTAAAGCAGCAGTTCTCAATGAAAATACTTCGAGGCATTAGGAAGGTTGAGAACCACTGCAATAAAACAATAAATGCCATTTTAGATACTTAAAATTTGAAGTGCTCAAGGACTACAGACATACTCACCTTTCAGTAAACAATTTTCATGATCCACAACTCAAAAGTTACCCTGTGCAATCTGTATACCACCCTAGAGATGAAAAATGTTAATACCAGCATACAAAAGGGAAAATCCTGACTAGTTTTGCTGGTGGCATAAACTCAAAGATTAAACTATTTCTCGGTTTCTACAATCCATTTTTGTCCATTGTTAAAGTATCTTCACTTTGAAACAGTTTCTTTGCCCTCTGAAAGTACTGGATTCATTTAGCAATATATTATCTCTTCTATCTGGAACTGTTGAGGCCAAATGAAATCAGAGAGTAAGTTTGTCTTCAGAGCACACAATCTTGTGCATAATGGATGTTTAAGCAAGTAATTTGGGAGTTATAATGACTGATAAATCCTGCTATTGAAAAATTTGCAGATCAGCAAATACCGTAATATAATTGTTTGTAATATCCTGCTAAACTGAAATTTTAAAAAAAAGTTTCCAAATCAAAATGATCTCAGCCTTAAGCAACAACTTGCAACTGTGAGCTCTTCACTGTTTTAATATTCATGTGGAATACCCATTTCCACACTACTCTGGAAGAAACTTAGAATCTTGTTTCTATTCAAAATGAATAGAATGAATGAATATGAAGAATATTCATTCTATTCATGAAGAATAGAATGAATGATTATGAAGAATATTCATTCTATTCATGAAGAATAGAATGAATATTCTTGGCTGTGGCTCAAGCGGCTAAGGTGCCAGGCATACACACCTGAGCTGGCAGGTTCGAATCCAGAGTGGGCCCATCAAACAACAATGTCAGCTGCAACCAAAAAACAGCTGGGCGTTGTGGTGAGCGCCTGTGGCCCCAACTACTTGAGAGGCAGAGGCAGAAGAATCACTTGCATACAGGAGTTAGAGGTTGCTGTGAGCTGTGATGCCACAGCACTCTATCCAGGGCAATAGCTTGAGGCTCTGTCTCAAAAAACAACAACAAAAAAAGTGGTCTTTAGGGCTGCACCTGTGGCTCAGTGGGTAGGGCACTGGCCCCATATACCAAGGGTGGCAGGTTCGAACCTGGCTCCAGCTGGCTAAAAACAGCAGTGACAACTGCAACAAAAATAGCCAGGCATTGTGGCGGGTGCCTGTAGTCCCAGCTATTTGGGAGGCTGAGGCAAGAGAATCGCCTAAGTCCAAGAGTTGGAGGTTGCTATGAGCTGTGATGCCACCGCACTCTACTGAGGGTGATAAAGTGGGACTCTGTCTCAAAAAAAAAAAAAAAAAAAAGAGTGGTCTTCTTAATTTTCATAAAAAAGACATTGGCTGATCTTAAGAATATGTGGATCCATCCCATGTCCAACTTTATGAGAAATCTAGGCAAAAAAATTCACTAATATAAAATGGAAGGACTCAAAACATTTAAACCATGAGACACTCTACCAAAAAAGTAAAAATATTTGGATCACTGTTGTTCTTTACCAAACTACTTTAACTATGCTGTAATTTGGTATCATATCCTTTGTCTACACTGCTTTACTAGAAGACAGTTTCACTAAACTAAGTTATGTACTTATAGTAGGAATACTAACTGAAGATACTATCATTATTTCACTGTCTATGTTCAGAGCAAACTGCCAAGCTTTGCTTCCTCTGAGAAACTATGTATCTTTCTTTTCCTTATGAATAATACACATTAAAGAGTTGGTTGTATTTCTCTGTGATCTAGCTGATATCCAAAGTAAGAGTCCAAGTTTAACTTTAAAATGCTGCAGGGTTTATGTAATACCTATCAATATTACAACCTCTTTCAATATTCTACCTGTATTTATCCTGACCACATTTTAAATTATTTTCATTTTCTTACTTAATTGTATATACAGACATCTATTTACTAATTTCCTTGGATGCTAACCTTGTACAAGGTAGATTAAAAGAATTAATGACCACTGGTCCTTAATTCTCGAGAAAAAAACGTATTATACAAAATATGCAATGGTATCTATCTTTACAGCAGTCAAGCTATAAACTAAAAAAGGGCATAATTTTAAAAAGTACCTACAATCTCATAAATACCTTCTTTTTTATTTCATAGTAAAATTTAAAGTAACATTAAACTCTCAACAGAGCAAAACAATAAAAGTGCAGAATTAGTGACTGCTTAAATAGGTCACACATACACGCACAAAAAAACACCCCACAAAAGTGACCAAAATTACAAATTTTCAGAACATACATCAAGTTTTTACTTTCTCTCTCTCTCTCTCTTTTTTTTTTTTCTGAGACAGAGTTTCACTTCATCACCCTGGGCAGAGTACTGTGGTGTCATCACAGTTCACAGCAACCTCAAATTCTTGAGCTCAAGCGATCCTCTTGCCTCAGCCCCCCAAGTAGCTGGGCCTACAGGCATACACCACTACATCCAGCTAATTTTTCTATTTTTAATAGAGACAGAGTCCCATTCTTGCTGAGGCTGGTCTCTAATTCCTGAAATCTACCCCCTAGGCCTCTTAGAGTGCTAGGATTTATAGGTATGAGCCACTGCCTCCGGCCTCTAAGTTTTTACTTTCAACAAAATAAACTACAGGAATTAAATTTTCTTTTCAAAGAATATAAATTCTGCTTACTGTTACCAAAGAGAAAAGATGATCATAGTTTTCAACCATTCAAATTATAATAAAAACTTAAAGATGGAATAACAGAAATACCAGCACCATTAGTAACAATAGGTGAAGCAAAGCTTTCACATGGCCAATAACCAAAAGATATTTAGGAAATCAACAGTTTGGAACTTAGAACATACATTTTCCCAAAGAAAAAATACTATCCATACGTCTTAGATCTGTAAGCTCAAGTCTGTTACATATTAATCATATAACTGGGAGAAATCACATTTCCAGATTTCAGATCCTTACCTATGAAATGACACAAAGGTCTTATTTAACTGAAATTAAAAGTGAAAAAGTTCTATAAAACAGCGAGGACCATATGAAGTGTCCATAGTAGTATTATTAAATCCCCAACACAACTGAAATTGATCTATCATACCTTAGCCCTGATCCTCTTTCCTGAAACTTCAGCTTCATTCACCAAGTTCTTGAGATAACAAAGTGAGCTTGATGTCACAGTATTCTAAGAAAGCTTTAGCAATTTTGTAAAAAAATGCTCCCTAAGGCATTTATAAGTGTTTCTTTCATTAAATACATATTTTGTTAAGTAATCTTAAGGCTGCTAAATAAAACTTAATGTTGGATATGTATGTACTCTTAATATTTGGATAACATGGCCCGGAGTGGTAACTCATGGAGGCCAAGGTGAGTGGATTGCCTGAACTTACAGGTTTGAGATCAGCCTGAGCAAGATCTCTTTGCCTCTAAAAATAGCTGGGTGGTATGGTGGGGCACCTGTAGTCCCAGCTACTCAGGAGGCTGAGGCAAGAGAATCAGTTGAGTCCAGAGTTTGAGGTTGCTGTGAGCTATGATGCCATAGCACTCTTCCAAGGGCGACAAAGTGAGATTCTGTCTCCATGTATTCAGAACAATTTAAAGCCAGGAAATAATGTTAATAATAGTACATATAACAATCATAACTGATAACATGTGAACCCCTACTATGCTCTAGGCAGTGTTCCAAATGTTTTACATGTGTTGCTTCAATTAATCTTAACAACTATATGAAGAAAAACACTATTACTATCACCATTTTACTGAAGAGAAAACAGAATTTAAATACTTTCATTCAGGAACACAGGACTTTCAATTTCTAGATCAAAACTAAAAAAGCAAAGCAGGCTAAGAATGGATGACTTATGATTGGCACTTTTCCCATAATCCATCAAACAAAAGACTACAACCAATTTAAACAATTTAAAAGAATTTTTTTTTAAATCCAAATATATAAGACTGATCATTTTCAATCTTATTAAGAATTAATAAAAAAGTTTAAAAATTCTATTTGGTTTGATTTTTGGACGTTTACAAGCAATTTTTCGTTTTTAGTTTAGTATTTCAATACATTAAAATTTTGGAACAGAATTCAACACAAATATGTTACTACCACAACCATCTAGATAGAATCATTTCACAGTAATCAAAATGTCATTTAAGTGGTTTTTAAAACACTTCCATTTGGTTAATGAAAATTTAGACTTAAAAAAAATTTTAACAGACAAGGTTTCACAATGCTGCCTAGATGGAGCAACAGCTATTCATAGGCACCATCAGAGAACATTGCGACTTCAATCTTCTGGCCTCAACCAACCTAAAAATATAGACTTTCTGAATAATCTACAACATTAAGAACAAGGTGGAAGGGGTCGGTGCCCAGAGCTCAGTGGTTAGGGCACCAGCCAAACAACAATGACAACTACAAAAAAAAAAAAAAAAATAGCCAGGAGTTAAGGCGGATGCCTCAAGTCCCAGCTATAAGGGAGGCTGAGGCAAGAGAATCGCTTAAGCCCAGGAATTTGAGATTGCTGTGAGCTGTGATGCCACAGCACTGAGACTCTTGTCTCAAAAAAACAAAAAACAAGCTGGAAGGAACAGTTTGAAAAAAGTGGTAACTTAAAATGAATGTCAATAAATTTTCTAAATATATTCAAGACCACAGCACCTAAAATATAATTATGTTAACAATAAAAACAAATGCTGCAGTAACTAACATTTATATAGTGTTATCATGAGCCACATTAACTATTATTCAATATATAGTATTAATTCACTTAACTATGACAACTGGATTAGAAACGTCATGTGGAAGCTAAGATAAAAAAAAGTTAATCACTAGTAGCAGTGACACAGGACTCTAATCTAGGCAGTACGGTCTGGTTACAAGGTTTGTTCCTCACTAACAAGCTGTATTAAAAACAATCAGACAAAGATCAGTACAAAGATCAGGTATTTAAAATGTATTTAAATAGCAAAGATTGGCTTGGCGCCTGTGGCTCAAGCGGCTAAGGCGCCAGCCACATACACCTAAGGTGGCGGGTTCGAATCCCCAGCCCGGGCCCGCCAAACAACAATGATGGCTGCAACCAAAAAATGGCCAGGCGTTGTGGCGGGCACCTGTGGTCCCAGCTACTTGGGAGGCTGAGGCAGGAGACTCGCTTGAGCCCAGGAGTTAGAGGTTGCTGTGAGTGTGATGCCATGGCACTCTACCCAGGGGGATAGCTTGAGGCTCCGTCTCAAAAATAAATAAATAAATAAATAAATAGCAAAGATCAGTAAATTTTATAAAGAAAATATAGGGAAAAGGAACAATTTTGTATCCTTTATATGTCACCACATTGCTACCGAATGCAAAATAAATGATTCTGGGGCAGCGCCTGTGGCTCAAAAGAATAGGGCGCTGGTCCCATATGCCAGAGGTGTCGGGTTCAAACCCAGCCCTGGCCAAAAAACGTTCTGTTCCTCCAGCAAGTGTATACATGCCTAGCAACAGACTAAAAAGTAAAATATCAATCTACATTTAAGGGAGAAGTAAAATTCATATACAGTTAAGAAGTGCATAGTGGGCAAGGCATTGTGGCTTACACCTGTAATCCTAGCATTCTGGAGGGCCAAGTTGGGAGGATCCCTTGTGCTTAAGAGAATATAGGGATCCTTCCTGGAGTCCAGGAGTTAAGGGAGACTCCATCTCTACTAAAAATAGGGAAAAAACCCAACATTTTAGCTAGGTGTAATGGCATGCACCTTTAGTCCTAGCTACTTGTTTGACTAAGGCAGGAGGATTGCTTGAGCCCAGGAGTTTGAGGTCACTGTGAGCTAGGCTGAGGCGCTGGCACTCTTGCCTGGGATATAGAACAAGACTTTGTCTCTAGAAAAGATTATTATTGTTGTTATTTAAAAAGAGAAATTGTATATACAGGCATTTAAAAATTTTTTTTAACTTCAGTCTTACTCTGAATATTTTATAAAATGCTTATTACTATGTACATTTTTAAATGAGGTTTTTTCATACATTCTATCATAGGATATATAAATACATAGACACCAACAGTTAAACAGAAACTTTCACTAAATTCTTTTAGATTCACTTACCTCAAAATCAGACTTTTTCAAATTATTTGAACAGTGGCTGTTCATCAAAAGGTGCAATGAACTTAAAAGATAAGCTGCATTAAACCTACAAATCAATGCCTTCTGAGATCTGCACTGTCTTATACCACCATTATTGTGCTACAACACTGACAAGCCATTTTAAAAGCAAAAGAGCTGTTGGTCCTAAGGAAAACTAGCTACTTTGAGGAGATGGATAAATCAGTAGTCTCATTACTAATTATAATAAAATACAAACATTCACATAAAAGATTACTGGCATTTTCATGAAAGTACAGCTTGTTAATTCAATAATCACTCAACATTAAAAGCAATACTTAGAATCATAGCCTCATTAAAAAAAAAAAAAGAAAAACACTTAACAGTTATTCTACCAGTATTTTGTGTACACAGAGAAAAATCAGACAAATTGAGTGTGCTATTAGAACAGTGGCTCTGAACCTTCCTAATTTCACGAACCTTTAATACAGTCCAAAGGGGTCACAACCCAGAGGTTGAGAACCACTGCGTTAGAAAGTATGCAGTTTTTATTTCTTTGACAAAGTCATCCACATCAACCAGTTTAGTTATTAAATTTATACTTATTCTGATACTTATATTTCTAAGTACAAATTTTCCAAGTCTTTGGAAAGTATGATTTTATATAAAGCTACCATTATCTATAATTCTGGAGTCCAAGTTTAGAAGACACTAATAATTTATTTTGCTATAGATACATTAATGTTTTTGATTGCAGGACACCTCAGATTCAGTTGTTTTTTTTTTTATTAAGCGTGCCTGAGCCAGGTTCAAACCCGCCACCCCTAGTGCACAGGGCTGATGCTCTAATAAGTGAGCAACAGGTGCCCAGCCAATCTATTACCTTTTTTTATTTTTGCAGTTTTTGTCTGGGACTGAGTTTGAACCCACCACCTCCGGTCTATGGGGCCAGCACCCTACTCCTTTGAGCCACAGACAACGCCCAATCTATTACCTTTTTAAAATTAAAAAAAAAAAAAAGTGGTCCTGAGGATTTTGTACATATATTCCAAATTAAGATGTTACCTGATATTCAGAGTCCAGTCTGAATGAAGGTTCTCTTGAGTGATAGTTATCATTTAAACTACTTCCTCTGCTTCCAGACATCATTCTAGCACTTAAGGAGCTGGAGGGTTGAACAGAAATTCTTCTTGGAATTCTCGAAGGTTTAGACTCCATTCTTAAGGTTTTCTGTAAAATGCAAATTTTCATTAATTGCCTTTGGGAAAACATACAGGCTTTTACTACTTAATCCTCATTAATCATCACCTTAAATCAAGAATTAGACATGCAAATTAACTATATCCCACTGTGAACTGTGAGACCATCATCACTACCTCTCTTCTACAAGGCAGAGATCAGAGGTCCATCAATGGTTTCCTAACTACCCATAAAATGAAGCAAGCAACCATGGGAAAATGGAATAAGGAATTTTGAGGTCTGTTCCTTCCCAAACATGGGTACTTTTCCTTACTCAGTTTTGGCTGTATATAAAATCCTGTATGAATTTACCTTTGATTTTCTTGGTCTTTTTCTCTATCATTAGTGTTTTCAATGCTTATAGCTATTGTGCTGTCTGAATACCTAAATATACTATCACAGGCTTTTATATGTGCCTGGAAAGTCCATACATTTCCCATCAT
This sequence comes from Otolemur garnettii, assembly GCF_000181295.1. NCBI lineage: Eukaryota > Metazoa > Chordata > Mammalia > Primates > Galagidae > Otolemur > Otolemur garnettii. The sequence goes on along the minus strand of NW_003852493.1, from coordinate 6,873,937 downwards.
TGGTTTAAACACAGCAGGTTTCTTCTCTGTGTTTCCACTTTGTACATAAGACATCATACTACTCTGTAATTTGTTTACTTTTTTTTTTGGAAACAGAGCCTCAAGCCGTCACCCTGGGTAGAGTGCTGTGATATCACAGCTCACAGCAACCTCCAACTCCTGGGCTCAAGCAATTCTCCTGCCTCCACCTCCCAAGTAGCTGGGTCTATAGGCGCCCACCACAACACCCAGCTATTTTTTGGTTGCAGCCGTCATTGTTGTTTGGCAGGCCCATGGCTGGATTCGAACTCCCCAGCTCAGATGTATGTGCCTGGTGCCTTAGCCACCTGAGACACAGGCACTGAGCCTTGTTTACCTTTCAATTTCCCCTTTGCAACAGTGAATTTCCAGGTCAAGATCATTTAAGGTATTTTAAAATTATTGCCCAGAATATAACAGGTATTCAGTAAGTGCAAATTAAAATGTTATGAAAAAATGAAGGTTTTTTGGGCGGGGGGGTGGGCTAGGGTAGGGTCTGAACCCATCACTTCTGGCATATGGGGCCAGCGCCCTACTCCTTTGAGTAGGGTGACCAGATGTCCCGCGTCCCGTGGCGTTTTAAAAAAGTCCCGATTTTTGGAAAGAATGCATGAACAGGCGGGAGAACAAGAAGGGAATATATGTTTTTGGCTGCCATGTGGCAGTTTCATCAGAATATGAGTTTTATATTATTTTTGTTAATTTTATAATGTTAAACTGTAATAATAACAAATAACTGCTGAGAAGTGATTATCGAGAACTGCTTATCAAAGTTTGCATTATCGTCAGGCCTGCCCCATCCCGCAGCCATGCTGTCCCGCCGTACTAATGTTAAAATCTGGTCACCCTACCTTTGAGCCATAGGCACCACCCAAAAATGAAGTTTTCTTTCTTTCATTTACCATTCTTAAATATAACAAAAATAGTATGAAAAGCTGATATTTATGTAGCATTATATAATCAGGCCTGGGGCTAAATGTTTTCTGATTTATTCAATCTCCAAACCAACCCTGTGAAGCTGGTACCCCCATATTATCCCCACTTTATAGATAAGAAAACTGGCACCTAGAATAAGTAATTTGCACATGATCACCCAGCTATGAAGTATCAGAATGTTTTCAAAGAATGCTTACTGTACTGTTGGAAAGTGATGTATGTTAAGTAAAAATAGCTATAAAAACTATATAAAGTATGATTTTAATTATGTAATATAGAAAAAAGGAGAAGAAACTTCTAATAAAATAGTGCCTTCCACTTTAGAGTATAATTTCTAAGTTTTCTTCACTAAACCTTCCTCAACCCATGACAAAAGTAACCCTTAAACTATGCCTAATTTTTAACTATTTGCCTAACATTTGTGAGATTCATCCATGTTGCTGCAGGCAGTTGTTAAGTTCTTTGACAAAGTCATCTGCATCAAAAAAAAAAAAAAAGCCAAAGTCATCTACATCAACCAGTTTAGTTATTGAATTTATACTTATTCTGATAAGTATAAATTTACTCTAATTTGTTTACATAGCATTCTATTTCCCATTCTATAGTGAATGTACATTGGATTGTTTCCAGTTTGAAGCTATTACAAATAGTACTGTTTATAAGGGCATTACTTTCATAAAAGACTGAAAATTTTTCTGGGGCAAGGATTTAGAAGGTGGCCTCTAACTGTATCTCACATATAAATTGAATCACACAGTATTTGTCATTTTGTGATTAGCTTATTTCACTTAGCCTAATGTTCTCATTTTCACCTTTGTTGTAGCATATGTCAGAATCTTCTTCCTTTTTAAGGAGGAATAATACTGCATTGTATGTAAAGTTATCTGTTTCCTAAGGACAGGGATATGTTGAGAAATGTGTCATTAGGCTAATTTTGTCACTGTGCAAACATGTCCTGGATATTGTTCTTAGGCTACCAACACATAGGCATGTTACTCTACTGAATACTGGAGGCAACTGTAACACAATGGTAAATATCTGTGTATCTGAATACATCCACACATAGAATAGGCATAGTAAAAATATAGTATTATAGGGCAGCGCCTGTGGCTCAGTGAGTAGGGTGCTGGCCCCATATACCGAGTGTGGCGCGTTCAAACCCAGCCCTGGACAAACAGCAACAAAAAATAGCCGGGTGTTGTGTGGGTGCCTGTAGTCCCAGCTACTTGGGAGGCTGAGGCAAGAGACAAAGTGAGGCTCTGCCTCTAAAAATATATATATATATACACACACACACACATATAAATACCGTATATATAGTATTATAATCTTATGGGACTGCCATCGGGAGTGTGGTTCATCACTGACTAGAAACACTGTTAATGTGGTATACATGACTATACCTAATAGGTATAGTTTCAATTTTATTTTCTATTCTTTTTCTTTTCTTCTCTTTTGAGAAACATTTCACTCCATCACCCTGGGTAGAGTGCCACAGAATCATGGTTCACAGCAACCACAAACTCTTGGACTCAAGAGATTCTCTTGCCTCAGTATCCCAAATAGCTGGGACTACAGACCTGTGCCACCACGTTGGCTAGTTTTTCTACTGTTACCAGAGATGGACTCTTGCCCTTGCTCAGGCTGGCCTTGAACTCCTGAGCTCAATCAAGCAATCCACCCAGTTCAGCCTCCCAGAGTGTTAGGATTACAGGCATGAGCCACCGCACCCGGCCTAAAGTTTCAATTTTGTAAGATGAAGTGAGGTATGGAAACGGATGGTAGTAATGGTTGAAAAGAATTATGAATGCATTTAATAACACTTAACTGTACACTTAAACATAGTTAAGATGATAAACTTTATCTCATGTGTATTTTACTATGATAAAAATTTGAAGGGGGGAGAAAGGGATGATGCATGTGTTTAAAAAATGAATTGTACAACTATAACCTGTATTTGGAGCAGCAGAACTTCAGATTCTTCCCAAGCTCCATTCCCCCAAAGACAAGATATTTATACTATGGAGAATAAAGACCTTATAGGCATTTCTTCCCACACCTCCCTGTCCCATGTACTACAGGTTTTAGTTGTGCAATTCATTTTTCTAACACATGCATCATCCCTTTCTCCCCCCTTCAAATTTTTATTGTAGTAAAATACATATGAGATAAAATTTATCATCTTAACTATTTTTTTTTTTTTTTGAGACTGAGCCTCAAGCTATCCCCCTGGGTAGAGTGCCATGGCATCACGCTCACAACTACCTCCAACTCCTGGGCTCAAGCGAGTCTCCTGCCTCAGCCTCCCAAGTAGCTGGGACTACAGGCGCCCGCCACAACGCCTGGCCATTTTTTGGTTTGCAGCCATCATTGTTGTTTGGTGGCCGGGCTGGGGATTCGAACCCGCCACCTTAGGTGTATGCGGCTGGCGCCTTAGCCACTTGAGCCATAGGCGCCGAGCTATCTTAACTATTTTTAAGTGTACAGTTAAGTGTTAAATTCAAAATGTGACACTCTTTTAAAAATAAGACACAGAAATAAATTCAACATACGGACTGAGATCAAGTTGAGGAAACCTCCCAGAGAGCAGAACAAAAAGAAGAAAATGTAACACATAAATCAGAGAATTGTCAAGATGATTATCGTTTCACAGAGTTATAGGAAAGGAGAAAGAATAGAAACAAACCTCTACATTCCAAGGGCTCAAGACTACTCAGAAGAACCAAGAAAAAAGATAACTTCATGTGCAATATATCTTTAAATTTCAGAAAACCAGAAATAAAGAGCCATTAAGTTACCAGTGCTGATAAATAAGTCATATACAAAGTACTATCAAAGAAATTAGCATGGGTTCTTAACAGGAACATCAAACTTTTAGGACAGTAAAACTACCTGTGTAAGGCAGAGAATAGGACACATTTTTCAACATTCAAGGTCACACAAAAAAATCAAAACAAAACACAACTACAGTAAGCTCAATGAAGTGTATATTCTAGGAACATAGAAGCATAAAGCGTAAAACATGGAACTGAAGAAGTAAAGACAAAGAGAAAGTTGAGGATGGTATACAGAAAGCATAGGGAGCAAGCAATCAGACTGAAGCAGGACCTCAGGTTGCAAAAGTTCTAAGGAAACAAATAGTATCACATAGAAACTCTACTTCGTTGACATGTAGTAGAGACAGCAGTACAACTGGAAAAAACACACTGAGTGCATAGAAGGGCAATTTAAAAAATTTAAGTTTGAAAAACTTAAATTGTTCAAGAAAGGAGGCATTGTTGTAGTTGGGTGAACTCTTTAATATTTTTAGTCATAATAATGCAAATGTAGACTATTCAGTCAATTTTACTGCAAATGCATTAAAAGATGTAGGTGGGTGGGGTAAATAAGATCTGTGAATAGCAAAAAATATAATAGTAAAAAACCAAGAAGTAACAGTGTAAGCACAACATTTAGGAAAAAATGAAGGTAAATAAATCCTAGAAGAAAAGAGTTCAACAGTTGAGGGTCACTGTCTATGGAAAGTAGGAGTAGGGCTTGAGTAAAGAGTAGGACAAAGGATACTTTTCCTTGTTAGCAAGATGACTGTATTTCCATTTGCTAGGAAGAGTCCCAGTTTATGCCCCCAGAAGTCCTCACCTATGCTCATTATCTCAGAATAATCACTGAGGGTGCTTATGTTGTCTCTTATAAGTAGCCTGGTTTGGTTGATATAGCATATAGTCACCTAATTTCTATCATCAGCTCTTTAAAAACTATGTACATATTTGATAAGCCCACACAAAATTTTTCATTGAAAAGAGACGAATTTTGAATTGGAAATTTTAAAAGGCACTCATTAGGAAAAAAATATTAATGGTTAAACACGCAAGTATATACAAAAGCCCATAAATAAGTAGCAGACATTATTTAATCAAGGAGGCCATGAAAACACTAAAGAAACTGTATTTGTGATCTGAGGATTTTAAATATAAAAGAAAAAATGCTTTTTGAAAGAGGTATGTCAAGAGTTGGTTCTATAGCAGCAATATTGCTTCATAACTATACCTCTCGTAGTTTCTTTGCCTATATTTATACTCAGTTCTTACTTGCAGAATAAAACTAACCTAGTAGGAAATCTGTACAAAACAAACCTCTTGGGAGAAGGCAAAGAGGGAAAGTCCTCAGAGAGACATAATTTGACACTGTATGAAACTATTTTTGGCAATTCCTCTACATTAAGTTGATTGAATTTCGACAATGTAGGTGTTACATGAAAACTTACATAATTTGGTTGCATAAGTGGTAGGTCAATAGCAAAAAATACAGTGAAAAGTAAAATAAGCACTCCTTGAAAAACTTCTACCAACTTATAAGGTTCTTTTCAAGTTCATTCAATCAAAAAACTTTTAGATACTTCTGTGCTAAACACATTTGTTGATACTAAACAAGGGGAGGAGGTGGGAGGAAGCCTCTAAACATACTGAGATGGTACCTACAAAGAAATTGTAGTCTAGTAGGGAATAAATTACACAAATAAACACATCAATACTTACATGCTATAAAGGGAAAAATGTAAGAAAAACTAGCAGAAAAGGGACACTTGAAGCTTAATGGTTTTAACTAAGACTTAAAAGTGTACATATAACACACAAAAAGGTCATATGTACAATCTTTCCTCAATGGTCAAAGTAAGGATCTCTTAATTTTCTTCTGTCACTATTTAGTGGTTCTTTAAATTCAAATTTGATTCCAGAATTGGACTGCCATGTTCTCTTCCTGCTTGGTGCTAAGATAAAACTTATATAGGCAGGGCGGGCTTCACAGATAAGGCACCTGTGCTTGATTAGAAGGTCTGCTGTTGGCTCGGTGCCTGCAGCTCAGTGAGTAGGGTGCCAACCACATACACCAGGCCTGCTAAATGACAACTGCAACCCCCAAATAGCTGGGCATTGTGGCAGGCACCTGTTAGTCCCAGCTACTCAGGAGGCTGAGGCAAGAGAATCTCTTAAGCCCAAGGGTTTGAGGTTGCTATGAGCTGTGATGTTACTGAGGAAGGCATAAGATTTTGTCTCAAAAAAATAAAATGCTGACCTAAGGAGGTATTGCTTTCCTAAAAGTGAACTCATGGCTCTTTCCCAAATACTGCAAATCACATTTGAGATTAAGATTAAACATTTAATAGCTAGCATTTAGAACAATGCTTACAATAAAACTTACAACAGAAAGTACATACAAAAAATAAAAACAAATAAAATAAAAATAAAAAATAAGAGTTCTGCTGTTCATACCCTGAAATTCTTTATAATTGTGTCATTGAGCTGTGTTTTATAAGTGAAGTCAGGATAGCGGAAGAGGAGCTTGAGCAAAAGAGAGATAACACCTGTCTGCCAAGTCTTGCCACTCAATTTGCATACTGCACTCCTGATTGTTACTCTGCTTCTGAAATACAATTAATAATTTGAGCAAGTGTTAATACTGAACTCCTGAGCACGCCTGGGCTACTGAAATATGTGCTCTTATTCAACACATCTATGACAAGAGTTAAGGGCAGGCACTAACAGACACAAGAAGCCACACTTTTATTCTCTGGAATTATTTTCAAATACATAACAAAGGTAATGAGCCACAAAAATCTTACAATCCATATTCGAAATTTTTACTTTACTGAACTTTTCAATTTCTGAGGTGAAGTCTCTGGGTAAAGATTCTCTGGAGCAGACATAACTGCTAGTTTACCTATTCCTTTACTCTATTAAGTATGCTCTCACCTTAAGGCATTCTTAACAGTGGTTGGTATAAGCAACCAGAGTAGAAACTGGTGTACATACCTAGTTCACAAACCTGTGGCTTGCTTTAGATACTAATGAAACTAACTTCCTTTTTTTGGGAGACAGTCTCAAGCTGTTACCCTGAGTAGAATGCCTTGTCATTATAGCTCACAGCAACCTCATACTCTTGGGCTTAAGGGATTCTCTTGCCTCAGCCTCCCAAGTAATTGGGACTACAGGTGCCTGCCACAATGCCTGACCTTTTTTTTTTTTGCGGTTGTCATTGTTGTTTTAGCTGGCCCAGACTGGGTTGGAAGCCACCAGCCTCAGTGTATGTGGCCAGCGCCCTACCCACTGAGCTATGGGTGCCACCCATAACTTACTTTTTTAATAGATAAATTCATTCTGCTGGGCTTCCTGGGAAAATATGAAGAGCTCTTTAAAGCAATTTTGTATTTTTGGTGGCTCATGGAACACTACAGAGAATCTTTATATACCAAAAAAACCCCCATAACACTCCTCCCTACTTTTCCTACCCATAAACAGCATTAACCCTTTTCAATCAAATTTTTCTGCCACCCATATACTCCTCAGCTCTTATTTTGGGCAGTAAAGAGAACGGTGGATTACTTGTTATCCTTTAAGTTTTTTTTTTTTTTGAGACAGAGCCTCAAGCTCTCTCCCTGGGTAGAGTGCTGTGCCATCACAGCTCACAGCAACCTCCGACTCCTGAGCTCAAGTGAGTCTCCTGCCTCAGCCTCCCACCACAGTGCCTGGCTATTTTTTTGGTTGCAGCCATCATTATTGTTTTGGTGGGCCCGGGCTGGATTTGAACCCGCCACCTTAGGTGTATGTGGCTGGCGCCTTAGCCACTTGAGCCACAGGCGCCAAGCCTATCCTTTAAGTTTTAAAAGAGAAAAGCATAAATATGAATTCACCTGATAATTTTGCTATCTTAGGTTACATAAAACGTTTTTATTTTTATTTATGAATAAAAAAAATCACTTTGTCAGACAAGATCAGACAGGGTTATATTTATTCAAATCTATTCTGTGGGAATATCTTGTGTTCGAGTTTCTCCAAGTCCACGTAAAAAGCCAAAAAGAACTGTGTCATTACCTGATACACAAAATTCTGAAATTCTGTGCCTGATATTATTTGCAAATTACCAAGAACTCAGTCACATGTTAAATGCAATTGGAAAGACCATCTTATAACTTTTTCTAAGTAATCACACTATTTCCCAATCAAACTTATGGTCTGCTTTCCAACACCCTAATAAGGAAGTCCAAATTCTCTGGCCTAGCATCCAGAATGCCAACTTGCCTTTTACATTTAATTTCTTTAAAAATCCTATTCTAGTTCATATTTATTATTTTTAATTTATTATTTTGTCTTAAAAATAAAAACTGCTCCTGCTCTGTTGCCCAAGCTAGAGTGCACTGGTGTCACTACAAGTCATTGTAACTTTAAACTCCTGGGCTCAAGTCATCCTCCTGCCTCAATCTCGCAAGTAGCTGAGACAATGGTACACACCACTGCACCCAGCTGATATTACTACTTTTGTAATCAGAGAGTCTTGCTCAGGCTAGCCTCAAACACTGGCCTCACAAACATTATAGGTGTGAGCCACCACACCCAGTTCAGGTTTTAAAAGTTCGTTACTAGGTATTTAACAATACTCAGTTTCTGGCTTGGTGCCTATAGCTCAAGAGGCTAGGGCACCAGCCATATACACAGGAGCTGGCATTTTGGAATCCAGGCCAGACCTGCCAAACAACGATGACTACAACCAAAAAATAGCTGGGCCTTGTAGCTGGCATCTGTAGTCCCAGCTACTTGGGAGGCTGAGGCAAGAGAATTGCTTAAGCCCAAGAGTCTGAGGGTTGCTGTGAGCTGCGACGCCATGGTACTCTACAGAAGGTAACAGCTTAAAAGTGTCTCAAAAAAAAAAAAACAAAAACAAAAAAACCCTCACATTTGGTAGGTGCTAAATTCTAGTAAATAATAAAAAGATCTATCTCCTATTTTAGAGTGGGTAGAGCAGATACGGTAAAATAAATAATTTATTATGGCTTGGCGCCTGTGGCTCAAATGGCTAAGGCACCAGCCACATACACCTGAGCTGGGGGGTTCAAATCCAGCCCAGGCCCACAAAACAACAAGGATGGCTGCAACCAAAAAATAGCCAGGCATTGTGGCAGGCTATTGTGGCAGGCCTGTAGTCCCAGCTACTTGGGAGGCGGAAGCAGGAGATCGCTTGAGCCCAGGAGTTGGAGATTGCTGTGAGCTGTGATGTTACAGCACTCTACCCAGGGTGTCAGCTTGAGGCTCTGTCTCAAAAAAATAAAACAAAATAATTTATTACGATAATAATATAGGTGTAATAGGAGAGATACTCAAAATACTATGAAACAGTGGTTCTCAAACTTCCTAATGCCGCAACCCTTTAATAAAGTTCCTCTGTTGTGGTGGTGACCATAAAATTATTTTTGTTGCTACTTTGTAACTATAATTTTGCTACTGTTATGAATCGTAATGCAAATATCTAATATGCAGGATGTATTTTCATTGTTACAGGAGTCAAGGGTTGAGAACCTCTGCTATGGAATTTTCAGTTCTTCACAATGGCAGAATATTTGAACCAATCCTTCCCTTGAAACAATGAAAAATAATAAAATATAAAGAACTAAAGTCTCAAAGAACTGATAGGCCAACAATGAAGGGAAAATGGAAACCCAGACATAAGAAAGAACAAAAGGCACTTCTTCCCTAGGGGCATTTATAGATTCCAGCAAATTTAAACTTTCATTTTGCTAGTTCACAGAAGGACACCAAAGCCCAGAACATGAACAAGCTAAGGAATTTAAGCCAAGCTAGAGCCCAGGTGAGGTGAAAGCTATGTTGATTGGTTCGATGTAACCACATCAGATTGTATATATATAAAAAAAAGAAATCAGCACACTGTACCCCATATATGCATGAATGTATTCATGATCTATGTGTATTTGACTTAATTAAAAAAAAAAAGTCAACCAGAAGTCAACTAGCTCTTATGCAGATTTTACATTTTAGGTTGCTGGTATCTTAACAGTGTAAATGGAAGTTCAAAGCCTGAATTTATTAAAGGTGGCCCCAACCTACTAACCCTACTAACTAGGAACTTGGCAGAAGCCAACACAAATCTTTTGTTTTTCTTTTTTTGGAGACAGAGTCTCACTTTGTTGCCCTGGGTATAGTGCTGTGGCATTATAGCTATTATAGCTCACAGCAACCTCAAATACTTAGGCTCAAACGATTCTCTTGTCTCAGTCTCCCGAGTGGCTGGGACGTACTGGCACCCATCACAATGTGAGGTTATTCTTAGAGATGGGGTCATGCTCTTGTTCAGGCTGGTCTTAAACTTGTGAGCTCAGGCAATCCACCCACCTCAGCCTCCCGGAGTGCTAGGATTACAGGCATGAGCCATTGAGTACGGTCTGCAACACGAATCTTGTTGGAGAAATATTCTAGGGTTCAAATTACTCCTACAAATAATTTCTTAAGTATGATAATCAAGGGATAACTCAGTATATACTGAAATAAATAAAGCACCACAAATAAAGCCTTGGAGACACAAGATGAGAGTAACAAATGTATCAAATCAAATTATTTTACATTAGGTTTACAATGCATGCATATAGGAAAGTTTGAAAAGTATATATAGGGGGCTGCATGCCTATAGCTCAGAGGCTAGGGTGCCAGGCACATACAATGGAGCTGATGGGTTCAAATCCAGCCTGGGCCTGCCAAACAACACAACTACAACCAAACAACAGCCAGGCATTGTGGCAGGCACCTGTAGTCCCAGCTAACTTGGGAGGCTGAGGCAAGAGAATTGCTTAAGCCTAAGAGTTTGAGGTTGCTGGGAGCTGAGACGCCTTGGCACTCTACCCAGGGCAACATAATGAGACTCTGTCTCAAAACAAATAAATAAATACAATAAAATAGAATAAAAGGACTGAATAGAACTTTGAGAATTGAAATACATGATAGCCATAATTACTGTATTTTGCCCTAAACAATGGGTACTTTTTGCCTAAATTTTTGAAAGAAAAATAGGATATGCAGGATATATGGGCAGTATTAATTGTGTATATATACGAATGTTTTTCATTATTTTACTTATGCTTATGCATTGAAAGAATGAATGCAATAAGGATATCTGTATCCAAAATAATACTCTGGAATAAGAGAATAGCACCAAGGAAGGAACCTCAAGTTACCCCCCTCCAATCACACCAGACATTATCACTGCAATCTCGGAAGTGGGTACACCACTGACAGTCAATAGCTTCAGCAAAAGGACTCGGGCAGAAATGGCCATGAAATGGTGCCTCCTTCTCCCACAACAGGCATGAAGCACGGAGCTGGCCACTACAGAGAAGCCCAGAGCAAGCCCAAGCAGCAGGTGTGACTGGTCCAGATGACTAAGCACCCAACTTCCGCCACTTGTCTCCTCCTGGTCCACCTTTGTCCCCACATCCTCTCATTTCCTATTCCTGCTCATGTCTGTCAGTGGGAATGTGGCCATAGCTGCTCCAGAGAATGCTGGCAGGCTTATTTTCCAGGAAGCTGGTATGGGGTGCCAGGGCTAGCCCTGCCTGTCCCAAAGCACCTGATGGTAGATCTCTGCCCTTTCTGAGCTGCCTTATCTTTCACATAGCTGGCCCCATGCTGAGGCCCCTCACCAACACTGCACTGAATAAAGATCCCTAAGCTAGGGTCTGGGAGACCGGGGCTCCAAGACCTCCTTATACTAGCAGCCTGCTGTTGTGAACTTGGTCCTTAGTCCCAATGAAGTTTCGTTGGTGAGGGTACCTGATGGTAAAGCATGAAAGATGGAGGGTACCTGAGTCCACAGATTGTAATTCTGAGCCTATGATTTATCCAAACCCCCAATGGTGTTGAGCTGGTTTCATATCCCAAATTTGCCAGGTCCAGGAAGAACCATGTAGGATGCTGGATGACTAAATGTATACCCAAGTCTTTCTCTTGGAGAGTTGATTCAGTGTATTGGGGTGTGGTTTAGGAGTCTTTTAAATCAGTCCCCCAAGCGATCTATACGCTTTGCAACTTTGGGGAAGGTTGGAATTGTTCATTCTGACAGTTCTGAGTGCACAAGGTCTGGATGGCTCAAGGAGGTCACAGTGTAAACACTGAACAGAAATGTAAATGCAGATACTTAATGGGGATATAATGAAGGAAGGATTCCCAATGGGGATATAATGAAGGAAGGATTCCCTCCTCGCATGGTGTCCTGGGGTCCTGAGAACGGAACCACCTGTGTGAAAGTTGAGTATTCCATCCCTGAGCAATATAGAAAGTCACAAGGAAATATTCCTCCCATCCTAAAATAACAAAAATAAGTTGAATAATCTATAACCTAGTGGACTTTCTTGAGTTTACCAGAAAGCTAAGGTTGCAAGGCAACAAGATGAATTGAACTGCAAAGGATGATAAACCCCTCCACTGGAAGAAATGGGACAAAACCTGCTAAGAAAAATAGTCAAAATTTAACTAATTCTTGAATTGCTAAAGGCCAAATATTTGCTAGAGTGACAACTAAGAAACTCTGAAAGCAAACACAAGGAAAGTATTTTCCATAGACCTCTACTGAGTGTTTACAAGAAAAAATAAGGGTAGGCAGATGACCTAAGATTCTCTTTTTCTGTAGCATAATCACAAAGGGCATGCCTATGTTTACTAGATGAGGATAACCTATCCATATCCCAGACCCTTCATGAGTCCAATGCAGTGATTACCTGTTGCCCAGAGTTAGGAAACACAATTTAAGCAAGAACTCAGCACAATGATACAGGTATAGGTCTGTAGGTACTGGGCCATGAAACCCACCTGCCAAAGACCCTCCACCAATACAAGCAGAAGTCAGCTGCCATGGGGTGTGGAGGAACACACACAGAATCTGCCTGCACTCTAGAATGAACAAGAGGCAGAAAGAAAGGCATAGATGCTGGGAAATCCCCGCTGCTGAGGATTAGATACATAGAGCCAGGCTAAGACTAAAGAAGAAACATGAGTCTACTATGGAAGAAGGTACAAAAGCACAAGAGAGATCTAAGGTACCAGGCCTACAGAAAAGTTGAGGGTGGTATAAGAACCCTGAAAGAAACCCCTGGAGCATTCTAGAACTCACACTAACCCCTAGGCAGTGTCACTTTCCACTACTAGAGTACTCTGAAGGTAAATAAAGCAATAGTAAAGCTCAGATCCGGCTCAGCAATAGACTAAACCAATTCAATCCATCAAGGCACCATTCTAAATGCCCTGACAGAATATGCTCACATCATTACCTGAGTCTTCATTACTGTCTTTTTATTTTTTACTACAAACCAGACCTTTAGAGTATTTTTTTTTTTTTAAATAGGGTCTTGCTCTGTTGGCTGGGCTACAGTGGCATCATCTAATGTTCTTTTATTTACCATTTAGCAATCAGTCAAAAATTGTACGACAGGACAGGCACAGTGGCTCACACCTGTAATCCTAGAACTCTAGGAGGCTAAATGGCCTGAACTCAAGAGTTCGAGACCAGCCTGAGCAAGAGTAAGACCCTGTCTCTAAAAAACAGCTGGGTGTTGTGGTGGGTGCCCATAGTCCCAGCTATCTGGGAGGCTGAGGCAAGAGGGATCCCTTGATCTCAAGAATTTGAGGTTGCTGTGAGCTATGATGTCATGGCACTTTTCCAAGTGTGACAAAGTAAGACTCTGTCTCAAAAAAAAAAAAAAAAACTTGTAAAACACACAAAACAGCAAGAGAGAGAGAAAAAAATCAACCCAGTTCCAAGAGATAAAATAGTTAACAGAACCAGACCAAGAGATTATACCAAATGTTAGCAAATAAGGAAATTGGTGAATGAGGACTAAAACTGAAAAATTACGAAAAGGGGTCACAAGCTATAATTTTCTAGAATGAAAGCTGGAAAGACATACAATAGCAAATACAGAAAAAATGGTTTAGGAGATACTGAGGGGAGAGTAAAAAGGTCTAATATACATTTAATTGGACTTACAAAAAGACAGAAGACGAAGGCAGAGAAAATATTTGAAGAAATATTGGCTGAAAGTATTCTAGAACTGATGAAAAAGTCACCAACTCAGAGTCAGGAAGCCCAACAAATGCCAAGTAGACTAAGTAGCAATTCACACCTGTCTAATGAAAATCATTGTGTTTTTTAAAAAAATTATCAATTGACTACAGGAGCAATAAACAGGGAGCCAGAAGTTCCAACAAAATGAGAAAGACTTCAGAGGTAGCATTTCAGTTGACCTTTGAACAATAAAACTAGAAAAAAAAGAAGGTATAAAAATACTATTGGACATTTAAGAAGAACTGGAATATTGAAAATCAGTATCTTAAGAATATGACTGAACGCATGAAAGATGAACAGAGTAACAGAAAGAACTCTGAAGGTAATAAATGCAGAAAGTACATTATACAGATAATTGTGTCCTCTGTTCAGGAGCATATCCTTTACTAAAACAACTTTGAAGCTCTCTACCACCAGTGATTTGTACATTATTTTCTTCTCTAAGGATCTCATGTATTGTGTTTCTGAAAATTAACAGCATTCAAAGATAAAACAAGATTAGTACTCCAACAAAACTTTATCTAGTTTTGCCTAGATTTAATAACAGATTAACATGTAACTTGCTGCATTTTTGTGCAATATTGAAACTCAATATTTAATTTTATTGCCTTTGTGTAACCAGGGGAAGTAAACCCCTGCCATAGGCTATAGGCTTAGAAGCTACTAAAAGTCTGAAGTAGGGCGAGGTAAAAACAAAAAGTCCCCTAAAACTAAAACAGTACCGAGGTCAAATTATACACGAAGAAACATGTTGACACGAAGATAATTAATCAGAGTCCAAAAGAGTGGTAATGGATAGAGAGCAGATTTAAAATATACTTCTCAAATCAAAGAAAATTTATGTAACTCACAGGGAGAGTATAATTCATGAAGAACAAACTCTTTACTGTTTTTTTCTTTTTCATGCAGGGGACTGGGAGTGGAATACAAGGAAGATACATTGGTTTTAAAGAATGAGTAGTCTGAAATATGCAGAATTCCAGAAGGATGTGCTAGAAATAGTTTCGAAAACAAGAGAACAGTATGGGCTGACAACAGATTTTCAATCACTTATACTGATCTATTTACTTTTTCCTAGACAAGCGGTCTGTTTGCCTTTTGTTTGTACTGTACCTTCTGTGTGAACAGTCTCAGTACTCCCTCCACCTACCCGACAACTTATTGTCTCTAATTGGTAGAATTAGAGTACTATTAAAAAGTAAACCAAAAAACTTTAAACATTAAGAAAATACTCAGAGCAAAGGAGTTCTACCAATAAACTAAAGAGTAAAGGTTTCTCTGACCACTACAAGTTGACCACCACTTAGGGATTGGATTTTTAGTTTACCAAATTTGGAAAGCAGTGAATTCCTAAAAGCAGAGAAACAGCAGTGTTACCTCCAAATTTTTTTCTTTGCTTTCCTTATGAAGGCACTTCTCAATTATATACTCACGTATGTACTTCCTTCGATGACTCTACACATCACTGTGCCCCATTACTACGGTTAACAGTCTTAAATCATGCATCTGTCAAGTGAACCAAACAACCAGCCTAATAAAAAGGCCTTGGCTCTATCCATATTATCACATGTTATGATGTGAAAAACTACTAATAGTTTTTCTCTGTATTTTGATGTATTAATAAAAACATATTCATTAATAAAATTCATTTCCTATTTTTTCCAAAACAGGAAACTGAGGATAGACAAAAAATAAATTAAGCATTACTTAATTTTTTGCACATGAGCCAATTTCTGACTATTTGTAGAAATATGATAATTACAAGCACAAGTTTTGAAGTCTGCCCCTTGGTGTAACTCTAGGCATAATCTCTCCAATGTTTAATATCCTTACCTACAAAATGGTGATAACAGCAGTACCAATTTCACAGGTATACTGTAAGCTTTGCTGGCACACAATTCTAGCTATTATTAAACAATAACATATGTGTTAAGATTTTCATACAAATATCTTAGTAGAGAGTCTATTTACTTTTTCAATACTTGAAATTTGTCTCTACATACAGTAAAAAGACTTGTAAATTACATCATTCAGATTCATGTATAGGATATTCACTATAGGGTTAAGAAACCCAAGCTTACTTATATAAGCCCATGCATTAAAAAGAGGCTTCGTGCCTGTAGCTAAGCAGCTAGGGCATCAGCCACATATACCAGAGCTGGAGGGTTCCAACCCAGCCCGGGCCTGCCAAACTACAGTGACAACTAGGACCAAAAAGACCGGGAGTTGTGGCAGGCACCTGTAGTCCCAGCTACTTGGGAGGCTGAGGCAAGAGAATCGTTTCTGCCGAAGAGTTTGAGGCTGCTGCAAGCTGTGACACTACAGCACTCTACCAAGGGTGACATAGTGAGACCCTGTTTCAAAAAAAAAAAAAAAAAAACTGGAAAGAAACAGCCATTTTTAAAATTTTACTGTTCTCTGGGTATTAGCAGTATTGGTGTGTTTTGTTTACGCTTAGATTTCCAATATTTCTTTAATGTATTTCATCTTACTTTACTAATTAAAGGCAAAAAATTATGCACAAGAAAAAACTAAGTTTTTAATAAGTTGTATTACCATAAAATCTATAAAGAAATATTAAAGACAATAATTCCCTTTCTAAATTGCCGGTTTACAGCTTTAATAGCTACACATAACAAAGAAAGTTGAAAACAGAAAAATACTGTTCTAGTAAAAGCTAAGTGAAAAACAAAGTTAAAATCACTTCACAAAACAGAGTTTAGATTACTTGTGTACGACTTAAATCCTTTTTTTTTTTTTTTTTGAGACAGTGTTACTACATCACCCTCGGTAGAGTGCCATACTGTCACAGCTCACAGCAACCTCAAACTCTTGGGCTCAAGCAATTCTCTTGCCTCAGCCTCGCAAGTAGCTGAGACTACACCCGCCACAATGTCCGGCTATTTTTTGTTGCAGTTGTCATCGTTGTTTAGCTGGCCACAGAAGGTTTGAACCCGCCAGCTTCGGTGTACATGGCTGGTACTGTAACCACTGTGCTACAAGCACTGAGCCTTCAATCCTTTTTTTTAATATGAAAATTTTCAAACACACAAAAGTAGAGACAAAACTGAAATTTCATGCACCAGTTAAAAGTCCTCAATGACATTTGACTGACCGATCTTGTATCACTTCACAAAATGAAATTTAGATTACCAGAGTATGACTTAATTTTATTATGAAAATTTTC
The DNA here is from genome assembly GCF_000181295.1 of Otolemur garnettii. Taxonomy (NCBI): domain Eukaryota; kingdom Metazoa; phylum Chordata; class Mammalia; order Primates; family Galagidae; genus Otolemur; species Otolemur garnettii. The sequence continues at coordinate 6,856,899 of NW_003852493.1, read as the reverse complement.
ACACACAAAAGAATAAAATCTTCACACACATAAAAGCAGAGATAAAACTGAAAGTTCATGTACCAATTAACAGTGTTCAAATAACATTTGACCCATCTTGTCTATTTCACCACCACCTATATAATTTTGAAGCAACCCTAATCATGATATTTTTAAGGGTACCCATTCTTATAATTCTAAACAACCTCTGATAAATTACAAAATATGGCTACAAATCTCTCCCATCCTAGTATGCAACTCTCTTTGCAATGCAACCTTACCGGTTTGCCCATAACAGTCTTATTTCCACATCCCTTGAATGTAGGTTAGCCTGTGAGCCTTAGTTGGACTGAAAGAATCCACTGGAAGTGATATTATGTGAATTGTAAGATTGTTAAGACGTCTTATAAGAATTCATTTTTCACTTTCTTGGAAGGCAGTCCTGAGACCTCCACATCATAAATGATCATATGGAGCAACACCTACATGTCAAGCAGTACCCCCACCCCTACCCCATTTTGGACCTTCCCACCAAGGAAATATACCAGGCTGAATACTGGTACAGGAGTGAACCCAAGAATAAACAAGTAGAATTTCCCAACAGGCACACAGAACTGTAAGACACAGTAGAAAGCTGTTTTAATTTCTAGATCTGAGATTTTCAACCAGTATGTGTGAAAAATTTTAAGTATTAATTTCAAAAGAAGGTCAAAGCATAGTAAGTATTTTCTTTTAAGTTTTTAAAAATCAACATAATTGAAGTGTGTAGGGAACTTTAACTATAGGTTCAAGTATGCTGTGAGATTCAAAGGTTGAAAAACAATGCTCTAGGCCAAGCGTGGTGGATCATGCTTATAACCCTAGCACTCTGGAAGGCCAAGGTAGGTGGATTGCTTGAGCTCAGGAGTCTGAGAATAGCCTGAGCAAGAAACCCCCAACACTACTAAAAATAGAAAAGCTAGCTGGGCGTTGCGGCAGGCACCTATAGGCCCAGCTATCTGGGAAGCTGAGGCAAACAGGATCACTTGAGTCCAAGAATTTGAGGTTGCTGTGAGCTATGACAATCTCGATACTCTTTCACTGGAAACAAAATAAGACAATGTCTCAAAAAGAATAAACCATGGAGCACTGCCTGTGACTCAAGGATTAGGGCGCCCCCCCCATATACCGGAGGTGGCAGGTTCAAACCTGGCCCAGGCCAAAAAAACTGCAAAAAAGAAAAAAACACTGTTATAGGTTTTGAGGTAGTTATGCAGCTTCCTAAACCTAACTTTTTACTTTCCTGCTACTACTATATCATCTTAGGCCCCACTTTCTATGAAAATCTGATTCTAATTGGGTCTACCTTGAATTCTGTCTTAAATATTAAGGAAGGATTTCAGTTACTGAATTGCAAAAGTCACAACATTAACACACATACAGCACAAAGGCACATGTAATCATAACAAGTTTTCCAATAGTCAAAATCTAGAAATACACAGTTACAATTACATTATTTACCTGTACTATGTGTATCATTTTGTTTAAAATATCTGCTTCTGGGGCAAAATTCTTTTTTTTTCTTAATGGGAATTCCTAGTATTTTACTGATCCTATTGAACATGAGGACATGGAAGTTAAAGGTGACCAAATGAAGGAAGCACCCTGAAGTAAAGCATTTTTGGGGATCTTTAAAAAAAAAAATCTATATTTTTAGCTCACAAATATTTAAAACAAAGACATACTCAAATCTTAAAAACCAAAAATTAGAAAAAAGTTTAAATCTTCACCACAAAAAAATACGACTATGACATTAAGTCTACATTAGAGCACTTTAAAAGAAAACCTGTTCAAGTGAATTTAATCTTTAAGTGTCAAGTTTCAATCTTCTTTCAGTAAGTGGAAACCATTTTAGTGTTCTTTCTTGCAAGTGAGAAATGCATTACACTGAAGTGCAAAGATCATGATAGAAATGTTGGTAACCATCTGTTAAGGTTCAAAACTTGCTCTCTTAAAAATCTGTTGACAAAAATGGGTGTAGAGCAGTCAGTGATTTTAAACACCAGGTGTTTGGTTTAGCTAGTCTAACCAGTACAGTCACAGAAATATATCTGAGAGCAGGTTAAGCCAGCTTTGACTGAGTAAGTTCATGTCAAAGTAGAAAGGTATAAAATTAAAAACAATGAAATTTAAACTCCAGACAGGTCTCAAAGCAAATACTGCATTGTAAAAAAAAGAATTTTGTAAAATAATTATTTGTCAGATAAATTATTTCAGTACAATAGAATTCTGCATTGATGAATCCAAGTAATCTTAGTAGGAATTCAAAATCTCCTTTTAAATTGTAATCAACCTAAATTGATTGCTGATTCAATAGTTAGGAGTTAAAGGGTTCATTAGTTAAGTCCAATTTATTGGTTAAAAATGAAGTTTGAGGCTCAGCGCCTGTGGCTCAAGCGGCTAAGGCGCCAGCCACATACACCTAAGGTAGCAGGTTCGAATCCCCAGCCCGGGCCCGCCAAACAACAATGATGGCTGCAACCAAAAAACGGCCAGGCGTTGTGGCGGGCGCCTGTAGTCCCAGCTACTTGGGAGGCTGAGGCAGGAGACTCGCTTGAGCCCAGGAGTTGGAGGTTGCTGTGAGCTGTGATGCCATGGCACTCTACCCAGGGGGATAGCTTGAGGCTCCGTCTCCAAAAAAAAAAAAAAAATGAAGTTTGATGCAATTTTTCCCTTTCATTCCCCATGTCCCACTGTCCTTTATTACTACTGGCAATTACCTACAGTAACAGAAAGATGCATCAGCAAGGATAATCTAAAAATCATTTTTACTTGGCTTTACAAACACAGTAGCTCTCCAATCCACAGTACAGAGCACTAACTTTTTTTTTTATTTTGGAGACAGTCTCATTATGTTGCTCTCAGTCGAGTACCATGGTGTCACAGATCCCAGCAACCTGAAACTCTCCAGCTTAAGCAATTCTCTTGCCTCAGCCTCCCATGTAGCTGGGACTACAGGCACCCACCACAATACCAGGCTATTTTTTGTTGCAGCTGTCATTGTTGTTTAGCTGGCCCAGGCCAGGTTCAAACCCACCAACTTTGGTGTATGTAGTTGGCACCATAACCACTGTGCTAAGGGCGCCCAGCATGACCCCTAACTTTTAATACAGTACAGAAGTGTTTTATGTCAGAGTTTAACCCCCCTCCATTCAATTTATATTATCAGTTATGGGGAACAAACTGTCAATTCCTAAAACAAACCCTGGTATCAACACTTTGTAGAATCTTTATCAAAGTCCTAGTGATCCTTTACAACTTAGTTCAACTTCTGTAAAAATATCCTCCAAGATTAAGCAATCCTCCTCTGTGTTCCCAAAGTCACACTAGAATAATAGTTGTTTATACATTAATCTGATGACTAAACTGTGAGCTGTAGAGGGCAGATGCCACATCAAGCTCATTCTTCCAATGTGACGTCCTAATCTATTATAGTAGCCATACTACAACAAATTAAAAATTACTGGCTGGGCCTGGCACAGTATCTCATGCCTATAATCCCAGCACTTTGGGAGGCCAAAGGTAGGACTGCTTGAGGCCAGGAGTTTAAGACAGCCTGAGCAACACCGTGACACATCATCTCTTAAGTGCCGTAGTGTCATAGCTTACAGCAACCTCAAGCTGGTAGGCTCAAGTGATTCTCTGGCTCAGCCTCCCAAGTGGCTGGAACTACAGGTGCCTCAGCCTCCCAGAGTGCTGGGATTACAGGTGTGACCCACTGCACCCAGCCCTAAAAAAAAAATTTGGAGGGGCGAAGTGGCACCTGTGGCTCAAAGGAGTAGGGCACTGGCCCGAGGCCCTATATGCCCGAGGTGGCAGGTTCAAACCCAGCCCTAGCCAAAAATTGCAAAAAAAAAAAAAAAAAAA
>NW_003852493.1:6846031-6852524 GCF_000181295.1 Otolemur garnettii | reverse complement strand
AAAAACTTTCACACTGATAGCTTTTACACTATACAGTTTTCCTACTACAAAATGTTAAAATGTAGGCAATCATGAACATATACCATCAAAAAGAGTTATGAGGCAGATACAGAGCTGATTAAAAACTGGCCATACTAGAATCACGGATGACTTTAATGCCTTTATGTAGAACACAATGGGGGCATCTTTGTGCTTTACCTGGGAAAGTAAGCCGTCTAGCCAATGTGGCAGAAAAAACAAATAAATCATTTTAAATAAGTAAGAATTCTTATTCAATACACCTGACACAGCAAGAAGGGGGGGCAAGATTATGCAAGTTGACTTTGCTTACATTTGTTGTGAAATTTAGTGTAAAAGAAGAGCTACAAAAGGTTTTATTTATAAAACATATGTGATATATAGACTTACATAAATACGTATTATTGTGTGTGTGTAACAGTCAGGACCCTGTGAAGGGCATACCACTGGTAGAGAAAATTCTAAAGGTTTTTCTGAACAGAATGTTTTGGACTTCAGCTATCAACTCCAGTTGTTTATATTCATTAAAAAATCTAGGCTGGGTAAGGTGGCTCATGCCTATAATCCTAGCACTCTAGGAGGCTGAGGAGGTGGAATGCCTGAGCTCATGAGTTCAAGACTAGCTTGAGCCAGAGTAAGACCTCATCTCTAAAAAAATAGCTGGGCGTTGTGGAAGGCGCCTGTAGTTCCAGCTATTTGAAACTGTGAGGCAGAAAATCGCTTAAGCCCAAGAGTTTGAGGTTGCTGTGAGCTGTGACACCGTGCCACTCTACCAAGGGTGACAAAGTGAGACTGTCTCAAAAAAAAAAAAAAAACCCTATTCTGCAAGTATTATTTTGAACATGAGTTGGAATAAAAGGCATTGATTGTTTCCCAGCGTGTTGAATGCTTCTTCACACACTACCTCATCTAATTTAATCCTCACTTTAACCGTAGGAATTAACTATGTTCCTTCTGAAATCTGAAGAGGTTAAATAATTAAGGCAAAAACTAACTCAGATCTTCTGACTCTGGCGCCACTGCCTCACGTACTACCGCTGTTGCATAAAAAACTGCAGAGCTATGACATGAAGTACTGACTCCATTTCAGAAAAACAGTGTGTTACCTCAAGAAGAAACCTAGTTACAATATGTCTCTGCCTTCTTAACAGTGGTGCTGTTTGACTTTTAAATTTATCATCAACCCTACCTCCTAGCTTTGGACAGGAGGTAGGAATGAGGAGATACTTAACAATATGAAAAAAAAATCTTTAAAAAAATCCTACCAAATCGATCTTTTATTTTGGTTTTCCTCTTTTTATTTTTTTTTTTTATTTTTTTGAGACAGAGTCTCACTCCGCCGCCCTGGGTAGAGTGCTGTGGCGTCATTATTTCACAGCTGCAACCTCAGACTCCTGGACTCAAGCCACCCTTCCTATCTGAGCCTCCCGAGTAGCTGGGCCTGCAGGCGCCGCCACCACGCCAGGCTGGCTGAGACCGGACCTCACTCCTGCTCTGGCTCGTCTGGAACCTGCGAGCTCGGGCGACCCACCCGCCTCGGCCTCCCACGGTCCTGGGACTACAGGCGTGAGCCACCGCGCCCGGCCTAACAAACAACAGCAGTGGTGACGAATTTCATTGCCCAGAGATCACTCCCATATAGTATTTGCTTTTGAAAACAGGGTAAGTATTAACCGTAGTGTTGGGGGGGGGGGTGTACATACTCATCTTCACTACGCACTTTCAACCAAATAAGAGCGCATTCTACTACGGGCGCCTTCCATATTTTTACTTCCATCAGGTCCTTTTTAATATACATATATAATCACCTCTGTTAATTTAAAGAACAGAAAATCTACCAAAACAACAAGAAGCCCCAAAGCGCCAGGATATTCGCGGCGGACTAGAGCTATGAATGAGCAGATCCTCACGGAATGGAAGGGGCCGACAAAGTCCCTTCAGTTCGAGGCTGGGGCGGCCCAACCCAACCCTTCCCGTGTCCAGCCCCGCGCTCCCTAAATACCTCACTCGCGACACCCCGGCCCAGGGGCTCCACCAGATCCTACAGAACCAGCCCAAGAGGAGGCCGCGCCAGGCCAAAGCAGGGCTGCAGCCCCTCGCCCTCGCTCACCACGTCCACAAAACGCACAATCTGCCCCCTCCACCCGTCACAAACTCCACCACGGGACCAAAGGCCGCCAACAGCAGAGGCTGTGCTGGGCTCCCGCTCCGCCCCGCGGGTCTGGACCGAGCCGGGAAGCGGCCTGCGCGCCCCCGGCCTCCGCTGTCCTCTCTTCCCCTCCCCCACCCGCGGCCTCGTCTCGAACAAGCTCCCCGCGAGGTAGAAACCCGAGCCCCGCAGCTTATTACCCCCGCTCCTGAGGCGGCACTGAACAGGGTGCGTCCTCCTCGCCGCAACCACGCCGCCGCCTTTCTCCTCGGAGTTTTAGGCCTGTGGCTGAGGAAAAGCAGTTCGCAGCTGAGCACAATGGCGCCCGCCCCTCTCCTCGATCCGGCGCAGAACCAGCCACCACCGTTAAGCGCCCCTCCCTTCCCCTACTCCCCCAGTTCGCGGACTTCCCGGCCTCTCGCGAGAGTGGCGGCGCTGCGGGAACCCGAGAGCTGCGGGCTGGCTCGACGTGCCCCACCGCGGGGTGGTGCTCTGACTGCGGCAACCGTTGAAGGTCTGCCCCGAGGGAGTCAGCGAGGCGCCACTGGTAAGCGGCAGAGGATGGTTGGCTGGAGTGCTGGCGGCGGGGCCGGCGAGCGTGCCGGCGCCGGGGGCCGGGGGCCGGGGCCGGGCCCGGGATGGCTGTCCTCCTCGGCTGGCGAGGGTCTCGGAACAGCCCCATCGCTCCCCCGCGCCCGGGTCCCCGCCCCCGGGCTCCAGCCTCTCCGGCTAAACTGCAGGGCCCACGGCTTCGAATACTACCCAGCTCTTTTTTTTCTTTCCTTTTCTTTCTTTCTTTTTTTTTTTTTTTGGCGCTTGGTAAGTGGCGCAGTGAACGTTTATTGAATTGAATCAAGCACAGCCTTTTCCGACCTCCCGTTCTCCCTCCTTGTTCCCTGCCCGCCCTATTAAGCCCTTCCCCTTCAGCGAAGGAGCTGATTTTCTAATCTTGTGGTAATTTTCAGTGGTAATTAAGTCTTGGTGATCGGATACTTCTGCTATCGTTTCTTTTAGTCGTGACGTTAGCCTTCGATAGCGTAGCTATAGATTTTTCAGTAAAAATTTCACTTATTTGGAAAGCAAGGAAAATTAGGAGATAAATGGTCTGGTGGATATTAGAACTTTCAAAGAACCGTAAATGTGGTAAACCAAGATGTAAATGAGTACAAATTTTTTAAAAAGGAGTAGATTAGAGGAAAAAGCCACAATTTATGTGGATTTAGATGACGTGGATTTTGAATAATGTCAAACAAAAGTTCTTTAACAGTAAAGATCAGTTATTGAAACTTGGAAGCAATCTGAAGGCACTTGATTTTTTTTTAATGACCTATTTTCTTATTAAAAGCAATCTATTCGATACAACTACAGGAATTTCAATAAATGAATATGGTGTTTATATATTCGTCACTTCATCTTAAGGGAATGGAATATCAAACACTATCATTCTTATTTTACTGTGTCTTAGACTGTTCCTGATTCATTATGATAAATTGTAAAATACTGTGAATTTTAAAGTTTGGTTATTATTTAAAGTCGGTACACAATACCAGTCTAACTTTCAGGGTATTCATTGACGATTAAGCATCTGATATGGGATAAATGAGCAGGGATTACTTTTGTTTAGAGGAAGTTAATTTGCCCTTTAAAGAAAAACAATTGTTTTCCAGTCTGTTTGAGTGCCCTATAGCATTGTGGTCACGTATAAGTATATATGCACCCTGAATAACTGGACTGGATAGGTTCAATCCCAACCCTGCCTCTTACTACCTTTGAACAATTGCTTAAACTTGCTAAGCTTAGGTTTTCTGTAAAATAAAGTTAGTATCAATACCCATACCTCATAGGGTTGTTGGAAGAATCGAATGAGATAGTACATCAATTCCTAGAACATAGTAAGCATTCCATAATTCTTAGCTTTTACATTCCGTGTCTGAACCACCACTAATACTATTTCTTTCGGGGCTAAATATAGGTCCCTTAAAACATCTCAAGTTTATTCTTCGGTAAGAGGAATGACTGCACCATTTTCCTGAGCTATGTCAGTCAAACCTGGTAGTGGCAACTTCTCTACAGAACCCCCAAACTTGGCAAGGATGTTACAGATTTTGGCAGATTATGGCTTCATCCTCACTCAGCACTGATGGTATTATCAGAGGTGAGTATGACACCAGTTTCCTTTGCTAAACAGAGCTAGCAGATTCTTCTTTTTTATTGATGTAGCAAATAGGTAAAGACCATTGATAAATAGTTTTTATTTTTAGGAATGGCTGGTTGTTTTTATTTAATGTAGCCTCTCAAATTTCAGTCACCAGGTAATTTTCATTATGAAAAAAATTAATGAGATTTTAAAATGTTAGAAGACATTTTGCTACAAATTATAGATACAAAAAGGTAGAACAATGACCATATTTTCTAAATAAAAAATCAGGACTATGTGATAATGACAGGCAAGCATTTGAAATTAGAACTATTCCAAATAATCTAAATTTCATAGTTGTCTTTTATTGACAGAATGTCCCCAGTTGACCTTCCCTTGATAAACTTTATATCCTTTCTGACTGACTCTGACACTCCTTTCTTTTTTTTTTTAATTTCAGATTAATATGAGGGTACAAATGATTAGGTTACAATGTTTCCGTTTGCTACATAAGGTCTCTATTGTAGTTGTGCCCCTTACCCAGCAGGTGTGCCATATATTCTTACATTGTGCCAATTAGGTGAGAGCACCTCAATGCCCCCCCCCACTCTTTTCTCCCCTCCCTCCAACTGGAATTAAATTGAGTTTTTCTCTGGTGTGGGTATGTATTTGTTCCTCTACTGGCTTTAGGTTAGGATTGAATATGTTGGATACTTCTTTTTTCTTTATTTTTTCCTGAGACAGTCTCACTTTGTTGCCCCTGGTAGAGACAGCTCACAGCAACCTCAAACTCTTGGACTTGAGCAATTTGTTTCAGCCTCCGAAGTAGCTGGGACTACAGGTGCCCACCACAACACCAGCCTATTTTTAGAGATGAGGTCTCACTCTGGCTCAGGCTGGTCTCAAACCTGTGAGCTCAGCTAGTCTACCTGCCTTGGCCTCCCAGAGTGCTAGGATTACAGACGTGAGCCACAGCGCCCAGCCGATACCTCCTTTTTCATTTTCATGGTTCTTTGCTAAAGGAAATGTTCTCTCATATCCAGGTTAATGCAAAAGATGTAAAGTTTCCATCTTTTTATGGCTGAATATTCCATGGTATGTATACATGTATATATATATATATATATACACACACCACAGTTTCTTAATCCATTTGTATGATAAGCACTTGGGTTGATTCCACATCTTGTCAGTTATAAATTGAGCTGTGATAAACAATCTGGTATAAAAAAATGATTTTTTTTCTTCTGGGTAGGTACCTAGTAATGGGATTACAGGATCAAATTGAAGGTCTGTTTTTAGTTCATTGAAGATTCTCCATACTTCTTTCCAAAGAGGCTGTATTAGTTTGCAGTGCCACCAACAGTGTAAAAGTTTTCCCTTCTCTCCATGTCTGCACCACCATCTGCCACCTTGGGACTTTGTGTTGTGCCTTATTCTCACTGGTATTGAGTGATATCTCAGAGTGGTTTTGATTCGCATTTCTCTGATGGTTAGGGATGATGAGCATTTTTTCATATATTTGTTGGCCATTCATCTGTCTTCAGAGAAGGTTCTGTTCTTGTCTCTTGCTCATAGATGATACCATTTGCTCTTTTTTTGTTGACTAATTTGAGATCTCTGTAGGTTTTAGTTACCAGCCCTTTGTCAGTTTTGTAACATGCAAATATTTTTCCCATTCTGAAGTTTGTCCACTTCCTTTACTTGCTCTGTCCTTAGTTGTGCAGAAGCTTTTCAGTTTAATTAAGTCCCATTTGTTTATTTTTGTTATTGTTGTGATTGCCAATGCAGTCTTCTTCATAAAATCTTTCCTCAGGCCAATATCATCAAGAGTTTTTCCCATGCTGTCTTTGTTTTATGTCTTAGATTTAAAATTTTAGTCATTGTGAGTCAGTTTTTGTAAGACATGAAAAGTACGCATCCAGTTTTGGTCTTATAAATATGGTTATCCAGGCTAGGCACTTGTGGCTCAGACGGCTAAGGCGCCAGCCACATACATCTGAGCTGGCGGGTTCAAATCCAGCCTAGGCCCGCCAAACGGCTACAACCAAAAAATAGCCAGGCATTGTGGCGGGCTCCTGTAATCCTAGCTACTCAGGAGGTGGTGGCAGGAGACTTGCTTGAGCCCAGGAGTTGGAGGTTGCTGTGAGCTGTGATGCCACAGCACTCTACCCAGGGTGACAGCTTGA
>NW_003852493.1:6836876-6846011 GCF_000181295.1 Otolemur garnettii | reverse complement strand
AGGAGGTGGTGGCAGGAGACTTGCTTGAGCCCAGGAGTTGGAGGTTGCTGTGAGCTGTGATGCCACAGCACTCTACCCAGGGTGACAGCTTGAAGCTCTGTCTCAAAAAATAAATAAATAAATACATATGGTTATCCACTTCTCCTAGTAACATGTATTGAAGAAGGATTCTTTTCATCAGTATGTGCTTTTGTCTGGTTTATCAAAAAAAAAGGATGGCAATTAATGCTGATTTCATCTTCTTGTTTTCTGTTTCGTTCCTTATGTCTATGTCTCTATTTTTGTGCCAATACTATGTTGTTTTAATCATTGTGAAATTGTATCATAACCTCAAGTCTGGTAGAGTAATGCCTCTGATTTGTCTTTTTTTTTTGAGACAGAGCCTCAAGCTGTTGCCCTGGGTAGAGTGCTGTGGCATCACAGTTCACAGCACCTTCCAACTCCTGGCCTTAAGCAGTTCTCTCCCCTCCTAAGTAGCTGGGTCTACAGGCGCCCCCGACAACGCCCGGCTATTTTTTGGTTGTAGTTGTCATTGTTATTTGGCAGACTTGGGCTGGATTCGAACCTGCCAGCTCTGGTGTACATGACTGGCGTCTTAGCCGCTTGAGCTGTAGGTGCCAAGCCCTCTGATTTGTTTTTTATGCCTAAGAATTGCCTTGGCTATCCAAAGTTTTTTCTGGTTCCATATAAAACTAAGAACTATTTTTTCTAATACTTCAAAGTATGTTCTTGGTATTGTAATGGAAATTGCATTAAATCTGTAGATTGTTTTGGGCAAGAGCATAGTGTTTTCTTCTGTGTAAAAATATCTTCTGCAATTTCTTTTCTCAGTCTCATAACTTTTTTTTTGTTGTTGTTGTTGTAGAGACAGAGTCTCACTTTGTTGCCCTTGGTAGAGTGCCGTGGCGTCACACAGCTCACAGCAACCTACAACTCCTGGGCTTAAGCAATTCTCTTGCCTCAGCCTACCGAATAGCTGGGACTACAGGTGCCCACCACAATGCCTGGCTATTTTTTGGTTGCAGTTCGGCTGGGGCCGCCGGGTTTGAACACGCCATTCTTAGTATATGGGGCCGGCGCCCTACCCACTGACCCACAGTTGCTGCCCTATTTTTATTTATTTATTTTTTTTGAGATAGGGTCTTATTTTGTCACCCTCAGCAGAGTGCCGTAGTGTCACAGCTCACAGCAACCTCAAACTCTTGGCCTCAAGAGATTCTTTTACTTCACCCTCCCAAATAGCTGGGACTGTCGGTACCTGCCACAATGCTTGGCTATCATAATTCTTTTTGTAGAGATCCTTCACCTCCTTTCTAAGGAATATTCCTAGGTATTACGTTTTTTTTGAAGCTACTGTGAAGGGTATTGTCCCCCCTTGATTTGCCTTTCAACTTGGCTATTGACATATACAAAGGTTACTGATTTGTGGACATTGATTTTTATACCCTGAGACTTTACTGTATTTCTTGATCACTTCCAGGAGTCTTGTGGTTGAGGCTGTAGGGTTTTCTATGTATAATATCATATCATTGACTAAGAATAAGAGTTTGACCTTCTGTGCCCCCATTTGGATGCCCTTAGTATCCTTCCCTTGCATGACTGCATTGGCTACAACTTCTAGAACTATGCTGAATAGTGATGCTAGTGGACATTGTTGTCTGATTCTAGTTCTCAGTTGAAATGCTTTCAGTTTTATTCTATTCAGTATGATATTGGCTGGGGGTTTATCATAGATGGCTTTAATCAGTTTGAGAAATATGCCATCTATATATATTTTCTTTTTTTTTTTTTTTGAGACAGAGCCTCAAGCTGTACCCCTGGGTGGCATCACAGCTCACAGCAACCTCCAACTCCTGGGCTCAAGCAAGTCTCCTGCCTCAGCCTCCCAAGTAGCTGGGACCACAGGTGCCCACCACAGTGCCTGGCTATTTTTTTGATTGCAACCATCATTGTTATTTTGGTGGGCCCAGGCTGGATTTGAACCTACCACCTTAGGTGTATGTGGCTGGCGCCTTAGCCACTTGAGCCACAGGCACCAAGCCTATATATATTTTCTTAAGCGTTCTTTTTAGAAAAGGATATTGAGTTTTGTCAAATGCTTTTTCTGCATGTATTGAGAGGATCATATGATCGTTCTGCTTCTATTTATGTGGTGAATTACATTTATGGATTGGCGTATGTTAAACAACCTTGCATCTTTAGGATAAAGTCTACTTAATAGTGATGTGTGTATATATATATATATATATATTTTTTTTTTTTTTTTTTGAGACAAAACCTCAAGCTATTGCCCTTGGTAGAGTGCTGTGGCATCACAGCTCACAGCAACCTCAAACTCCTGGGCTTAAGCGATTCTCTTGCCTCAGCCTCCCTAGTAGCTAGGTGCCCATGACAACACCCAGCTATTTTTTGGTTGTAGTTGTCATTGTTTGGCAGGCCTGGGTTGGATTTGAACCCACCAACTCTGGTGTATGTGGCTGGCACCTTAGTCGCTTGAGCTACAGGTGCCACCAAATAGATAATTTTTTTTTTGCAGTTTTTTGCCGGGGAACGTTTGAACCCCCTACCTCCAGTATATGTGGCCAGTGCCCTACTCCTTTGAGCCACAGGCTCTGCCCTAAATATATAATTTTTTTTAATATGTAACTCTATTCTGTTTGCTAAGATTAATTAATTAATGACTATTGGTCTGTCGTTCTCCTTTTTTGTTGAATCCTTTCCTGGTTTTGGTTTTGTTGAATCCTCTCTTGGTTTTGGTATCAGGGTTATGTTTGAAACATAGAGTGTGTTGAGGAGGATTCCTTCCTTCTCAATGTTTTTAAGTTCTGAGGTATAAATATAAACTTTTCTTTGAAGCTTCAGCAAAATTCTGGTGTGAAGCTATCTGGTCCAGCACTTTTTTTGGTTGGGAGCTCTTTTTTTTGTTGTTGTTGCAGTTTGGCTGGGGCGGGGTTTGGGACCGGCTCCACCCCACTGAGCCACAGGCACCACCCCAAGGAAGCTCTTTTATTGTTTCTTCAATATTGGTGCTTGATATCAGGTATATTCAAGAATTTCTTCCTGCTTAAGTCTAAGGAGATGGGACAATTCCTGGTTTCATGTATTTCCTCCATATTGTCAGATTTCTGGGCATAGAGTTTTTTGTGATGGTCAGAGATAATCTCTTGTATCTCTATAGTATCTGTTATTTCCCCTTTTTTGTTTCTGATGAGGTTATTAGAGATCTTATTTTTCTGTTTCTTGTTAATCTGGCCAAAGATTTATTGATTTTGTTTTTTCGAAGAATCAACTTTTTGTTTAATTTTCTGAATAATTATTTTGTTTTCAATTTCACATTTCTGATTTAATTTTAATTATTTCTTTTCTTCTGCTAGATTTAGGATTGGATTGCTCTTCCTTTTCCATTTCCTTGAGATGATTCATTAGCTTGTTAATGTGTTCTCTTTCTGTTTTTTAGATTTGGGCATCTAATGTGATAAATTTTCCTCATACAACCGCTTTTGCATTATACCACAAGTTTTGGTAGATTGTGGCTTCATTGTCATTATGTTTGAGGAATCTAATAATTTCCTTCTTTATCTCCTCCTTGACCTTCTTGTCATTCAGCATGATGTTGTTTAGTTTCCATTTGTTTGTGGATGTTTGAGGATGAAGGGTTTTTTTGGAGTTCAGTTCTACTTTTATTCCCTGTGGTCTGAAAAGATACAAAGTATAATTACAATTCTTTTAATTCTGTTGAGGTTTGGTTTGTGTCCTAGGGTATGATCTATTTTGGAGTATGATCCACGGGCTGATGAGAAGAACATATACCCATTAGGTTTGAGACGGTATGTTCTGTATATGTCCATTAAACCCAGTTGTTCTAGGGTTGCATTTAAGTCCCTTGTTTCTTTGTTTAGTATCTGTATAGAGGATCTGTCCTTTTTTTGTCAGAGGGGTATTAAAGTCCTCAGTTACTATGGTGTTGTAGGATATTGTTCAGACCAGTTAGGGCTCCTTTCATAATCTGAGAGCAATTGAGTTGGGTACACATTTAAAATTGAAATGTTTTCTTATTATTTTGTTCCTTTGACCAGTGTATATATACACTTTCTTTCTTTACTTTTGTTACTTTAATCCATTGGTTTCTGAAAATAAAATTGTGACACCGCCCCCCCCCCTTCTTCTGATTTCCATTTGCCTGAAATACTGTTTTCCAAAACTTTACTCTGAGTCTTGTTTTGTCCTTCAAGGTTATGTGTGTTTCCTGGAGACAGCATATAGATGGTTTCTGCTTTTTTTATCCAGTCAGCCAGCCTGTGTCTATTCAGTGGGGAATTTAAGCCATTCACATTTATTGAGAGATTTAATTAGTATGGTGGAGTTGTATTTGTCTTATTTGTGAAGGTCCATAGATTAGTTTTATCCCTTGCACCATTGTGGAAGCTAGGTTTTATCCTTTAATTTTTGGGTGTCTACTTTGCTCATGGTTCTTTGTGTTGGTCAGTGTGAAAAATGTGTTTGAATACTTCTTCCAGGGCTAAGCTTGTGGTGAATTTCCTCAGCATTTGCATGTTAGTAAAAGATTTAATATCTCTGTTAACCATGAAACTTAGGTTAGCAGGATACAGAATTCTGGGTTGAAAATTGTTTTAAGAAGGTTGAAGGAGATAACCACCCTCTTCTGGCTTGAAAAGTTTCAACTAAAATGTCTATTGTCACCCTGATCTAATTTGTGCTTATTTCTGGCTGCTTGCAGAATTTTCTCTTTCATTTTGACCTTGGCCAGGTTCATTATAGTGTGTCTAGGAGATGCTCTGTTTTTATTGAGACAGACTAAGTTTTGATATCCATCTAAAAGGAGTGTGTCAGAATCTTTTGTGATGCTTGGGAAATTTTCATTTATGATATCCTCCAGTAGGGCTTCCATTCCTTTGGGTTGTTCTTCTTCCCTTTCTGAGATACCTATAATTCATATGTTTGAACACTTTGTCAAGTCCTATAATTCTCTTAGAGGTGCCCAGCTTTGTCTGTCTTTTTTGCCTCTATAAATGCCTGTTAGCTTAAGAGACTAATGATGTAGTTCTAAAATTGTTTCTTCTTCATGGCCTAATCTGTTAACTGATACTTTCTGCTACATCTTTAAGTTCCCTGAGTGACTCCTTCAATTCCTTGAACTATGATATATCCACTTTATTTTATTTATTTATTTATTTATTTTGGAGACAATCGCACTATGTTGCCCTTGGTAGAGTGCTGTGGTGTCACAGCTCACAGCAACCTCAAACTCTTGGGTTTAAATGATTCTCTTGCCTCAGCCTCCCTAGTAGCTGGGACCAAGGGTGCCCGTCACAATACCCAGCTATTTTTTTTGTTGTTGTTGTAGTTGTCGTTTAGCAGGCCTGGGCGGAATTCAAACCGGCCAACCCCAGTGTATGTGACTGGCACCCTAACCACTGAGCTATGGGTGCCAAGCCAATATATCCATTTTAATTTCATCATGTCTTTCATTTATTTCTTGGGTCAATTTTTAGATTTCCTTTTGGTGATTTTCCATTTTCCCCTCAGTTCCTTTCATTGTTTTTACTATACTCAAAATTCCCTTTTTGTCATTTTCATTATTTCTTTATAGGTGAGATCCTCTATGGTAACTGCCTTGTGTTTCCCTGGGGCAGGTTGATCTTTCTGGTTTTTCTTTCTTTCTTTCTTTTTTTTTTTTTTAATTAAGTGAGACTCTGTCTTACTTTGTCACCCTCAGTAGAGTCCTATGGCATCATGGCTCACAGCAAACTCAAACTCTTGGGCTCAAGTGATTTTCTTGCCTCAGCCTCCCTGGTAGCTGGGATTACAGGTGCCTGCCACAGCATCTGGCTATTTTTTTGGGTTGTTTGTTTAGCAGGCTGGGCCAGGTTTGAGCACACTAGCCCCAGAGCTTATGGCCAGTGCCCTAACCACTGAGCATGGGCGCCTAGCCTAGTATGGTTTTTCATGTTGCCAGAATTTTTTTGTTGGTTCCTCCTCATATGTGTTTTCTTCTTGTTTACTTTCTGCTCCTACTTTCTCCTCTTGCTTCTTTCTCCTTAATTTTCCTTGTCATTGTGCTTTAGTGTTGGAGTGACCTTTTGGTATAGGGAAGGAATAGAAGAGTAAAGAGCAAGAATGGAGAAAAGAAAGAAAAAGAAAAAAAGGTGAAAGGGAAACAATGAAAAAAGAGGACAGAAAGAGAAAAACAGTAATTATAGTCATGTTCAGCAGGGCACATTGACCCATAACCACAAATCCGGAACTCTAGGGGGCCAGGATGGGTGGGTCCACTAAGGTTAGGAGCTTCTTACCAGCTTAAGCAAAAGCAAGACCCTGCCTCTGCCAAATGTAGAAGAAAATCAGTAATGTGTCATGATGGGATCCTATGTATATGGGCCTTTAGAAGGCCAAAGCTAGAGGAATGTCCTATTTTAGGGGTTTGAGGTCTCCTTGAGCTGAGCCAATGCTGTGGCACCTTAGTCCAGGCCTCAGAGCAAGGGTCTGTCCCAGAAAAGAAAGAATGAAATAGAACAGAAGAGACCAGCAAATGAAAAGGAGGGATGTCTTGTTTGTCATTGGAGAGATTTATGAGGGAAAGTTTAGAAAAGTAGAAAAAATCTACAAAAAGAAATAAAAGAGGGTGGCACTGTGGCTCAAGGAGTAGGGCACCAGCCCCACATGCTGGAGGTGGCAGGTTCTAACCCAGCCCCAGCCAAAAATTGCAAAAAAAAAAGAAGTAAAAGAGATGAAAAATAGAAAAGAAAGAAAAAAGGCAAAAAAACTGGAACAAAGATAGAAACCTTGATACTGAAGAAAATAAAATTAAAAAATAAAAACAAAACAAAAAGTTAAGAAGAGAAAAAATTAGAAATTTTGTATATATATATGTACATACGCACACACTATTTGCAATATTGTCTGGATACCAGGTGGTACTCCAAAAAGAAACAAAAGAAAAAAAAATACTTGTAATGCAATATATTGCCTGGACACCAGGTGGCACTCTGGGGTTAGGAGATGAAAAACAAGCCTGCTGTTTTTGCTGTGTTTGTAGGAGACAGGAAGCCACTATCTAGTTACTATGAAGACTCATCTTACTGATTTATTTGACCTCAATCGGGATTGCTTAGAGTTCAATCCCTCCAGAGTTAGGAGCCTGAAGTTCATGCCAGACTTCTTGAGAGACATGCCTCCATCTTGCCCACAGTTCCCCTTGGCCACAAAGGAGTCTGGCTGGGATGTGAAATCTACTCACTTGCCCCCTAGGGTGGTCTCCCACACTCACCAGGGGAGTCAGAGCCAGCCATATGCTGGGACTCTGGAAGCTATTCCTCCCTGCTGGCCCTTCCACAGGACACTGGCAGCCAAGCTATCCTGGAGTTCGAATACACCTGACAGTCCAAACCTGGCCCCCAACTGTCATTCAAGTTCCCTCACTGCCTCAGGCCCTCCCCACACCACTCTGGTGACTTCCCAAGTCCAAAAAACAGTAGGACCCCTTTCCCTGTATTCAGCCCTCTACCCAAGGGCCAGCCTCTCTGCATACACCCAAGTACCTGCCTTATCTGTTGGTCTTCCACAGCTTCTTTTCCCCGCCTCAGTGGAGTCTCCACTGTCTCACTCTGCCCCTGAACTATGTTTCTGTGCAGGACAATCTACCAAGAGGTGGGTGGAATCTACTTGCCCCCATCTCACTGAGAATAGCTGGTGAGGAAATATCTCTAGTGTGCCATCATTGAACTCTCCCAGACACACCTATCTGTATCTAACTATATTTACCACGTTTAATTTTACAATGCTTTTCTGTTTAAAATTTGGCTGCTTCTCTGTGATAGGGTCTTATAGGCTGTTATTAGTTTTCCCCCTTCTACTTTGTAAACTTGTTTGTCCTTTAGCTATGGTCATATAGCCCTTTGCTCTTATATGTTTCTTTATCTACCTCATAGCTTGCAATTCTTTTTCATATATTGAATTTCAAAGTTTATGTTTTCTATTCTTTTATCATCTTTAACCTTTTTTTTGAGACAGAGTCTCACTTTGTCACCTTTAGTTGAGTATCATAGCTCACAGCAGCCTCAAATTTTGGGCTCAAGTGATTCTCTTGCCTCAGTCTTCCAAGTAGCTGGAACTACAGGTGCCCACCACAATGCCCGGCTATTTTTTAGAGATAGGGTCTCGCTCTTGCTCAGGCTGATCTTGAATCCAAGAGCTCAGACATCTACCCGCCTCAGCCTTCCAGAGTGCTAGGATTACAGGCATGAGGCACCACGCCTGGCTTTTTCACTTAACCTTCTAAGAAGCCTCTCTAAGACAAAGGCAATTATATACATATTATTTTGCATAAATGGTATGGTGGTTATATTTGCTTTTTACAAATCATACTGTATTTTGCTGTGTATAACATTCACTTTTTGCCCAAATTTTTGAGGGAACATAAGGGTATGCATTAAACATAGGTAGTATAGCTCAGGAGTGGGGGAGCCCAGTGGGCTTCCTTGGGATACCCACCCTCCTACCTGGCTAAACAGGCTCAAGGAGAGAGACACCTAGGGTTCACATCCAAGAAGATCCAGGATCTGGTGGAAGTTGGCCGGAGCAGCTCCACCAAGTGCTCCCCAATTAGGAGAGGGGGCAGTAGTGGGGCTGGTGATGTGGACTGCAGCCATACCAGGCAAGGGCTAAGGTTGCAGACCCAGCACTGGGATCCCCTGGTAGGCCCCAAAGACTAGCCTGGCTGCCCATGGGGCCAAGCAGCTTCAGAAGTTCCCACTCTATCAGCCACATGTGAAGTCTTAGCCTGCCGCCTATTTTTCTGCATGGTCACATAATCATAAAAAAAATCCTGTGTGTGTGTGTACAAAGAAATACTCATAGATATTAATAGAGTTTTTATACTATTCATTTTATAAAACAGAATAAGATTTAAACATGTATCTTTAAACATTATATAAAATTTGGATTCTGTCAAAAGATCACATTTAAACATCTAGAAGGCCACATGTGGCATTAAGGCTGCAGGATCCCCACTGCCAGACCAATGTCCTTGGGTGTTTCTTCTAGTGGTTTTTTAGTTTTAGGTCTTACATGTAAGTCTTTTTTTTTTTGAGACGGAGCCTCAAGCTATCCCCCTGG
>NW_003852493.1:6833203-6836748 GCF_000181295.1 Otolemur garnettii | reverse complement strand
GGGATTCAAACCCGCCACCTTAGGTGTATGTGGCTGGTGCCTTAGCCGCTTGAGCCACAGGCGCTGAGCCCATGTAAGTCTTTAATACATTTTGAGTTGATTTTTGTAAATGGTGAGAAATAGGGGTTTCATTCTTCTGCACATAGATACCAAGTTTTCCCAGCACCATTTTTTGGAGAGGTATCCTTTTCTAATGTACATACAATTTTTATTTATTTATTTATTTTTTTTGCAGTTTTTGGCCATCCGACATATGGGGCCAGCGCCCCACTCTTTTGAGCCACAAGTGCCGCCCTGTACATATAATTTTAATTGTAGATTATTTTTTAAACTTCTGAAAAACAGAAGGTAATACCTGGGGTAAGATAGGAGTGCTCATAGTAATTGAAAGCAAGGGATGCCAATTTCTTCTTAAATGGGAATCTTAATGATCCTACAGAAGGAAACCTTCTGGACAGTCTACTATTTAAAGTTAGATGTAGCTCAGTCACAGATTGAGGACTTCTACCTCCAAGGATTATATTACTTTAGAGTTCTTTACTTTAAATCTCTGATGTAAGGAATTCTTTTTATGCCAAAAATAATAAGCCCCTAATTTAGTGCTTTTATACGTTTTCATTTTCCACTTTCTGTTAGTTGACTTCTGCTTGGATTAACTGCAAAAACTTTGAATTCCCAAAGCCAATAGTTAAAAAGATATAAAACATGTAAAGATCCAGGTGCAGTGGCTCATGACTATAATCCTAGGACTCTGGGAGGTTGAGGTGGTGGGAGAATCACTTGAGGTTAGGAGTTTGAGACTAGCCTGAGCAAGAGCAAGACCCCATCTCTAAGAAAAACTGAAAAAATTAGCTGGCTATCGTGGCATATGCCTATGGTCCTTGCTGCTCAGGAGGCTAAGACAGGAGGATCATTTGAGCCGAGGAGTTTGAGGTTGCAGTAAACTATGATGATGCTACAGCACTCTAGCTGAGTGAGACCCTGTCTTTAAAAAAAAATGTATATGTGTGTGTTTGTGTGTGTGTACATATATACACATACACATTTTGTGTATATGTGTGGATTATTGAGTAAGAACAAGCTTCCTAGAGGCAATGACATATAGATTGTAAAACATATGTAAATATAAAACATAGATTGTAAAAATATATATGTATATCTATATATGTATATATTTTGTATGTACATATATGTATACATAACATAAATATAAAACATATTGTAAAAATATATACATATGCATGTCATTGCCTCTAGGAAGCTTGTTCCTGCTCGTAGTTGCTTTAGTCTAGAATATTTGGCCTGGCCAGGAATAATTCCCAATTATTTATGGGATGTTTGGAATGTGAAGTGCATTTCACATTCCCTGCAACAGAGAGTGATTAATAAAAGCAGCTAACTTTTATTATTGATAAAAGGAGAGGTTGGAAAATGATAGTAAAAACTATAGGCAAAATCTGGCCCACTACTTATTATTGAAAATACTTCTATTAGAACACAGTAATGCCTATTATTTGTATGTTATCTATGTATAAGTCAGGATTTTCCAGAGAAATGGAACCAATAGTATACGTTATCTACCTATCAAGAGATTTATTTTAAAGAATTGGCTTACACAATTATGGGGATTGGAAAGTTTGAAATTTATAGGGCAGACTGGCAAGTTAGAAACTTAGACAAGAATTGATGTGTCAGTCTTGAGGCAGAATTTCCTATTCTGCTCAAGAATTGCTCAAGCGGTTCTCATGTGTCAGTCTCCCAAGTAGCTGGGACCACAGGCACCCACCACAATGTCCGCCTATTTTTAGAGATGGGATCTCACTCTGGCGCAGGTGTATCTCAAACTTGTGAGCTCAGGCAATCCATCTGCCTCAGCCTCCCAGAGTGTTAGCATTACAGGCCTGAGCAAAAAACCTCAGTTTTTGCTCGTAAGGCTGATTGAATGAGGTCCATACACATTATTGAGAGTAATCTTCTTTACTTAAAGTCAACAGATTGTAGATATTAGCAGTAACCACATTAACAAAATACCTTCATAGCAGTGCCTGAATTAGTACTGATTAAATAACTGAGGATCCTTGCCAAGTTGACATATGAAATTAACTATCACAGTCCTATAACTAATGAGTTGAGTAACTAACAGTTGAGTAATTGTGTCAGAGATGGTATGAAATCCTAAAATATTCACTTCCTAGTTTGTTTGTTTGTTTGTTTGTTTGTTTGTTGAGACAGGAGACTCAAGCTGTCCCCCTGGGTAGAGTGCAGTGGCATCACAGCTCACAGCAACCTTCAACTCCTGGGCTCAAGTGAGTCTCCTGCCTCAGCCTCCCAAGTAGCTGGGACCACAGGCACCCGCCACAACGCCCAGCTATATTTTTTGGTTGCAGCCATCGTTGTTTGGCGAGCCCGGGCTGGGTTCGAACCTGCCACCTTGGATGTACGTGGTTGACGCCTTAGCTACTTGGATACTGACATAAGTTCTTCATGTATTCCTTTGGGAAAGTTGCATCCTCCTCTTTTTCTTTTTGAAACGGAGTCTCACTTTGTTCCCTTGGCAGAATGCTATGGCATCATGGCTCATAGCAACCTCAAACTCCTGGGCTCAAGTGATTCTCATGTGTCAGTCTCCCAAGTAGCTGGAACCACAGGCACCCACCACAACGTCCACCTATTTTTAGAGATGGGATCTCACCTGGCGCAGGCGTATCTCAAACTTGTGAGCTCAGACAGTCCATCTGCCTCAGCCTCCCAGAGTGCTAGCCTTACAGGCCTGAGCCTTGTGCCTGGCCTTTTTTTTCTTTTTTTTTTTTGGAGGTGGAGTCTTACTCTGTTGCCCCAGGCCAAAGTGCCAAGGCACTATCCTAGCTTACAGCAACCTCAAACACCTACGTTCAAATGATCCTCCTCCTTCAGTCTCCCGAGTAGCTGAGACTAGAGGTGCCTGCCATAACACCCAGCTAATATTTTTCTTTTCTTTTTTTTTTTTTTTGAGATAGTGTTTTAAGCTGTCACCCTCAGTAGAGTGCCATGGCATCACATATCACAGCAAATTCAAACTCTTGGGCTTAAGCAATTCTCTTCCCTCAGCCTCCCTAGTAGCTGGGACTACAGGTGCCCACCACAAAGCCCAATTTTGTTTTTTTTTGTTTGTTTCTTTGTTTGTTTTTGGTTGCAGTTGTCATTGTTCTTTTAGCAGGCTTGGGTGGGACTTGAACCCACCAGCTTTGGTGTATGTGGCTGGCGCCCTACTCACTGAACTACAGGTGCCAAGCCTCAGCTACTATTTTTCTATTTTAGTAGAGACAGGGTCTTGCTCTTGCTCAGGCTGATCTTGAACTCCTGAGCTCAAGCAATCCTCCCACCTCAGCCTCCCAGAGTGCTAGGATTACAGGTGTGAGCCACTGTGCCTGGCCCCTTTTCTTTTCATGTCCACATGTACAATTTTATAAAAAGCTATATATATGATCACATGATACCTATTAGCTATTTTGGTATGGTCCTGTCCTTCTCCTTTTTTCCTTTTTCTCTTTTCATTTTTTTTTTTT
>NW_003852493.1:6815684-6833180 GCF_000181295.1 Otolemur garnettii | reverse complement strand
TTTTTTTTTCTTGTGATAGAGTCTCACTATACTGCCCTCAGTAAACTGCTGTGGCTTCACAGCTCACAGCAACCTCAAACTCTTAGGCTTATGCGATTCTCTTGCCTCAGCCTCCCAAGCAGCTGGGACTACAGGCATCCGCCACAACATCTGGCTATTTTTTTTGTTGTCATTGTGGTTTCCAGGCCCTGGCTGGGTTTGAACCCACCAGCTTTGGTGTTATATGTCTGGCGCCCTAACCACTGAGCCATGGGTGCTAAGCCTTTTTCTGTCTTCATTTTTGTTTTTTGAGACAGTCTTACTATATCACCCTGGATAAAGTACTGTGGCGTCACAGCTCACAGCAACCTCAAACTCTTGGGCTTAAGAGATTCTCTTGCCTCAGCCTCCGAAGTAGCCAGGACTGTAGGCATCTGCTACAATATCCAGCCATTTCTTGGTATAGTTGTCATTGCTGTTTGGCAGGTCCAGGCAGAGTTCAAACCTGCCAGCTCCAGTGTATGAGGCTGGCACCTTAGCCGCTGAGCTACAGGTACCAAGCCCCAGCTACTATTTTTCTATTTTTGGTAGAGACAGGGTCTTGCTCTTGCTCAGGCTGATTCTGAACTCCTGAACTCAAGCAATCCTCCCACCTCAGCCTCCCAGAGTATTAGGATTACAGGTGTGAGCCACTGTGCCTGGCCCCTTTTCTTTTTGTCTACATGTACACCTTTATAAAAAGGTATATGTATGATCACGTGATCTATTAGCTGTTTGAGTATGGTCCTTTTCTTCTCCTTTTTTCCTTTTCTCTTTTCATTTTTTTTTTCTTTCTTTCTTTTTTTTCGTGAGAGGGTCTCACTATGTTGTCTTCAGTAGGGTGCCGTGACACACTCACTGCTCTGTCAGAGTGTAGCTCATAGCAACCTCAAACTCTTAGGCTTAAGCCATTCTTTTGCCTCAGCTTCCCAAGTAGCTGGGACTACAGGTACCTGCCACAACACCCGGCTATTTTTTGGTTGAAGTTGTCATTGTTATTTGGCAGGCCCAGGCTGGATTCAAACCCGCCAGCTCCAGTGTATGTGGCTGGCGTCCTAGCCACTGACCTACAGGTGCTGAGCCATTAAGGCACTTTTTAAAAGTTTATGTTTATCTCAAATAGTTAGGATCCAAGGATATGACTAAAAATACAGGCAACAATTTTACCGAAGATTTGATTTTTTCTTATGCCCTCTGACAATTTTATAAATGTATGGATGTTGCTGTTTAGTGTTGGTTGTCACTTTCTCTAGTTAATAACCTAATATTTTTCTGACACACCGATTTTGGTATTACTGATAATAATATAAACTGCTAGAGTAATTCCAAAACAAAATCATTTTTGTGAAGTTGTATGTTAGGATTTTAAATGGCTTTATAAATAATTTGTAAACATAAATCAATTAAGTTGTAGCATTACAAAATTAATTGAGTGGATGAAAATTTGTTTCTAAAAAGCTTAGGTTAATAATTTTTTTATTTCTTTTTTCTTTTCTTTTGAGATGGGGTCTTGTTCTGTGGTCTAGGCTGGAGTGCAGAGGCACAATGATACCTGTCTGCAACCTCAAACTCTTAGGTTCAAGCAATCCTCCTACCTCAGCCTCCCTTTCTGGCAAATTTTTTTTTCATTTTTTGTGTAGTCTGTGTCTTACTAGGTTGCCTTGGCTAGTCTGGAACTTCTGGGCACAAATGATTGTCCTGCCTCAGTCTTCCAAGTTTTGGGGAATACAGACATGAGCTACCATGCTCAGCTTCGGTAAAGTATTTTTAAGTTGAATGTTAATATTTCTTTTTGATAATGTCCAGAAATGAAAGCTAGTATGTGCTCTTACTTATGCTTGGAAGAAAGCCACATAGATACAATTAGCATTAATTCTCTTTATTAAAAAAAAATTAATATATAGAAGGAACAAAAAATACTGCAAGAATTTGCTTTTTAATCAACCAAAGTGAGAAAAGAGTGACTCCCACACTTTGAATAGAAGCCTTTTTTATTAAAATTTATTTTTATTTTTTTGAGACAGTGTCATTTTGTAGCCCTCAGTAAAGTGCTATGGCATTGTAGCTCACAGCAACCTCAAACTCTTGGGCTCAAGTGATCCTCTTGGCTCAGCCTCCCAAGTACCTGGGACTACAGGTGCCCACCACAATGCCCGGTTATTTTTTAGAGACAGGTTCTTGCACCTGCTCAGCCTGATCTTGAACCTGTGAGCTCAGGCAATCCACCTACCTTGGCCTCCAATCCTAGAGTGCTAAGATTACAGGCATGAGCCACCATGCCTGACTGCATAAGCTTTTATACCTTATTTAGAGGACTATTATTTTCTTGCTAGCACAACCAAATATGGAATTTAGGCTTTGTCAGAGCAAGGTTGGCACAGATTATCTTTGTAGTATTTTATTTTATGCAGGAAAAGAATCTGTAGTGAAAATATACACAAATTATTAATATAAAGTAGATATAGAGGCTCGGCGCCTATAGCTCAACCGGCTAAGGCGCCAGCCACGTACACCTAAGGTGGCGGGTTCGAATCCCCAGCCTGGACCCGCCAAACAACAATGACGGCTGCAACCAAAAAATAGCCGGGCGTTGTGGCGGGCGCCTGTGGTCCTAGCTACTTGGGAGGCAGAGACAGGAGACTCGCTTGAGCCCAGGAGTTGAAGGTTGCTGTGAGCTGTAATGCCACGGCACTCTGCCCAGGGGGACAGCTTGAGGCTCTGTCTCAAAAAAAAAAAAAAAAAAAAAAAGTAGATATAGAAAGACAGTATTTTAAAAAATATAAAGTAGAACTTTTAAAATATTGATAGAGCTATGAAAAAATACCTTGTGAATTTTTAATTAATAGTAACAGAACATTTCCCTCTTCACCCTGATTTTTTTTTTTTTTTTTTTAGTGATAAAGTCTTACTTACTCTTCTGTACTAGTATGGAGTGCCATGGCATCAGCCTAGCTTACAGCAACCTCAGACTCTGGGTTCAAGTTATCCTCCTGCCTCAACCTCCCAAGTAGGTGCGACTACAGGCCTCCTCCACAATGCATGGCTAACTTTTCTCCTTTAGTAGAGAGATTGGGGTGGGGGTGGGGGTCTCAGGTCTTGTGCAGCCTGGTCTCAAACTCCTCAGCTTAAGCAGTCCTCCCACCTTAGCTTTTCAGAGTGCTAGGTTTACAGATGTGAGCTAGAGTGCCCGGCACCTGAATTTTTTTTTAACAGTTTGATTTTAGCATCTCATCAATTCATGCAGTAAAATTAGTAAGTAACCTTTATTTATGGAAAATGAATGGTACAAACCTTCGTTCCTTAAGAATGGGATTATATATTCCTATTAAAAGTCAAAAAATAGTTAGAGTTGCCTTCATTATTACTTATACAAATTAATGGGAAGAGAAAAAATTTAAACAGATTCTGTTTATGTCTATAATTGAATTTATACTTTTTTAAAAATTTGCACTTAAAATTGCATATATAAATTTTACAATAAATATGTCTTTTAGCTGGGTTGCTGGTGACTGATACTAATCACATTTAAGTTTTATTTTTAGGATACTTTAACTTTTTGATTGCCATTGATTAGAAATAAATCTTATCTGTAGTTTATTAGAGATCAAGTATTGCTTTATTTAGTGCATCAAAATGTAGTTTTGTAATATTTTTCTTTAATCAACAAATGTCTTTGCCAGTTAAATTTGCTCTAATGTTAGGCAGGATTTGATCACATATTTAACCATCAAATCTACACAACTAGAAATGTAACATAAAATTTACTTGAACATCTTTCTCAAATAAAAATTAAATATCACTTTATGAAACTGAGAAATTATTTATCCTGTTCATTATTGTAAAAAGATTCTAATAAAGTGAACTCTACAACTAGATAGAATTTGCTCTTTTATACAGTAAGCCTTTTGTATCCATGGAGTCTACTTCCAAGGATTCAACTAACTCCTTACCAGAAACATTTGAGGAAAGACACTAATAAGAAAAACAATACAACAATAAATACAAATTTTAAAAATACAGTGTAAGTATTATCAAAGCATTTATATTATGTTGGTATTATAAGGAATCTAAAATGATTTCAAGTATAAGGATATGCATGGGTCATATGCAAATAGTAGACCATTTTATATAGGGTTACTTGAGTATTCATAGATTTTGGTATGGGGTCAGCAGGAGTCAGGAAACCAATTGCCCTTGGATACAGTGAATTAGAGATACTGTAAGTCTAATTGAGGGACAACTGTAATTGTTTTGTAAATCCTGTGTCTGCTATTAGGGAAGGTCTGAAAGTCCCCCCAAATTTACAGGTAGTATCACAGTAATACCAATATGGTAGTATTAAGTGCTAGGCCCTTTTTGAAGTTGTTATGAATGAGATTAGGCCCCTTAAAAAAGAGTTTAAAGGGAGTGGATTTGCTCTCTTCTGCTTTGTCATGTGAGGACACAGCAACCCTCCCCTCTGGAGGATCTTATTAATAGAAGCAAAGACCAGTCCTCATCAGACATCAATCCTGCCAGTGCCTTGATCTTGGACTTCCTATCCTCTAAAACATAACAAACAATGCAGATAAATAAGTTTCTAGGAATTTTGAGTTGATAGAATGAATACATTGTAATACAAGATGAAAAATGTATTGTAGGCTTTATGGATGTGTTATTACAATTAGACCCACAAAGGGGTAGGATTCAGATGGTAAGATGTACAACGCTATATTTAGGGTGACTGATTAATAAAAATGCTAAAGCAAAATATTAAAGAGTATGTATCTACTAATTTACTGTAAGCTGCATATTCAGGTTGTATTTCTGACACTAGCTTTTTAATAATAGCGTTGATGTGCTTGGACCAACTTAAATATAGATTTGCTATGCAATTCAAAAACTGTAATGCCAATGAAAGGGCATCACAGTTTTACAAGGGTGGCTTGAGACTGTCCTCAGTTGTTATGATCAGCCCCTGTGATACTGAATTTGTCTAACTCTACCCTGTATTCCTTGCCCTGTTACCACGTGCCATTTCCAATATCTGGTATTACCAGAGGGCAGTTCTTAGAAACTGTAGGCACTCTGTAAATGTTGAAGGAATTAATAGATACATTGTTACATGGCTCTTCAAAGTTGCTTAAAGAGATTAAGTAGTTTTTTGTTTGTTTTTTTCTTTTATTGTTTTTGTTTTTTGAAACAGTCTCACTTTATCACCTCTAGTAGAATGCTGTAGTATCCTGAGGTCACAGCACCTCAAACTCTTCGGTTTATGTGATCCCCTTGCCTCGACCTCCTAAGTAGCTGGGATTACAGGCATCTGCCACAATACCGGGCTACTTTTTCTATTTTTAGTAGACTTTTACTCAGGCTGGTCTCAAACTCCTGAGCTCAGGCGATCCACCTACCATGGCCTCCCAGAGTACTAGCATTACAGGCGTGGGCCACCATACCTGTGTTATTAAGTAGCCTTTATCTGGTAGTAATACATATACACTAAAGTGTTTTGGACAGGTAAAGTAAAAATTGTTGCTAAAAATCTTCAGCTTAAGATACTATTAAATTTTGTAAGAAATAGGTCTAGTAGAAATTTTAAAGTTGTCATTCGTTCTTTGGATAAAATTTTAAAATGAAAGCATTGATTTGTCAGCTCAGGGTAAACATTCTGATTTTATTTTAGCTTTTTAAATAAAGTTTCTATTATAACAATTATGATTCATTTTTTTGATAGGATTGTAATTTCAGAATTTTCTTTTTTTTCTTTTTTTTTTATTTTTTACATTTCAGATTAATATGAGGGTACAGATGTTTAAGTTACGTTGTTTTTATTTTTAAGTTAAGGTGCAAGTTGTAGTTGAGCCCTTCACCCAGGGAGCGTGCTGAACACCCTCAATGTGCACATTAGCAATCACCCTCCCTCCTCTCCTTTCCTCTCTCTCTCTTCTTCTTTCCTCTCTCCCTCCTCTCCTCTCCTCACCCCCCTCTCCTGCCTTTCCCTTCCCCTCTTCCCTCTTCTCCCTCCTCTCTTCTCCTCTTATTAGACTATTCTTTTTTGTGGGCATGTAGTTGTTTATATATTGGTTTTTTATCAGTATTGAGTATATTAGATACTTGTTTTTCCACTCTTGTGATACTTTATTAAGAAGACTGTATTTCAGCTCCATCCAGGTAGGGCTAAATATTCTTAATACATGAGGTAGCAGTAATTTAGATTAAAATACTTTTATATTGAGAAATGTAGGCTATTTGTGATATTATGTAATGCATAGTATTTACTTAAAAAGGCTAAACGTTCTTTTTTATTAAGACAGAGTCTTATTCTGTTGCTCTGGGTAGAGTGCGGTGGCATCATAGTTCATAGCAACCTCAAACTCTTGGGCTTGGCTCGGTGCCTGTGGCTCAAGCAGCTAAGGCGCCAGCCACATACACCTAAGGTGGCGGGTTCAAATCCCCAGCCCGGGCCTGCCAAGCAACAATGATGGCTGCAACCAAAAAATGGCCGGGCGTTGTGGCGGGCACCTGTAGTCCCAGCTACTTGGGAGGCTGAGGCAGGAGACTCGCTTGAGCCCAGGAGTTGGAGGTTGCTGTGAGCTGTGATGCCACAGCACTCTACCCAGGGGGATAGCTTGAGGCTCTGTCTCAAAAAAAAAAAAAAAAACTCTTGGGCTTGAGCAATTCTATTGCTTCATCCTCCCAAGTAGCTGGGACTACAGGTGAGGGCCACTATGCTCAGCTAGTTCTTTTTTTATTTTTTAGTAGAGATGGGGTCTTGCTTTTTCTCAGGTTAGTCTTGAACTTCTGAGCTCAAGCAGTATAGACTCCTAAGCCTCCCAAAGTGCTAGTATTACAGGCACAAGCCACCGCACCCAGCCCTAAACATTCTTATGTATGTGAAACAGCAGTACCTTTCAGTAAAATATTTTTATATCAAGTATAAAGAGTAGATTATTAGAGAACTCTTAGCTTCATAAGAAACCACAGTGTGGGCTCTGGCATTGGTGGTTAGCATAGTAATAAGTACTAGGTAAAATTATAATTATTAATAATTTTCATGCAGTTTTTTCATCTTGATATTTCAAAGTATTTAATAAATACTAATTAAACTTTTCAAAACCTCTCTTATAATAGGTATTATTAAATTATATGTTTCACATGAAAAAACAAAGGCTGAGAGAGGCAGAGCAATTTACCTAAGATCATACATTATTTAACTGATAGAAACTGAATATTTCCAAATTTCCATAATCAACTCTCTTATCTAAAACAAAATCAATGTTGTAACACCCAAGGAATGCTATTGTCGCTCCAAAAATAAACTAAAAATATTAATTCATGTTAATTTAAAGAAATATCTTTATGAAAGTGAGTATTCCATTGTAATCTCTGTTATGTATAAACATATTTATTTAAATATATTTAAGAATGTAGTAATTTCATTTTTAATATCATGATCATTAAGTTTTTCCTTGGACACTCTTCTGGTAAGCAAAGCTCAAAAAGAGCTGAAATTAGTATAGACTGTGATTCAAATCCTCTTTTATATACTTTATAATAAACTATGTATTTATTAAACTCATTTGTTTAAATAAAAATAATTTCCCTAATGGAGTTTGAAAACAAAAGCAAGTAGCATAGAAGACTTTTTATTATTTTGTATTTTAGTTAATATTTTTTCCTATCTTCATTATTGATTAGATACCACATGACTTATGAATTATTTGAATATTATGGTAAAAGTACAGCATTTTGGGGAAGAATTTACCCCATTTTTTACTGTGTATAAAGTAACACACACATGTTTTTGGCCCAAACTTTCAGGAAAAAAATCTTTTGTTTTAATTTTATTTATTTATTTATTTTTGCAGTTTTTGGCTGGGGCTGGGTTTGAACCCCTCTGGCATAGGGGGCCAGTGCTCTACTCTTTTGAGCCACAGACACCGCCCCTTTAATTTTATTTTTTTGAGACAGAGTCTCACTTTTTTACCCTCAGTAGAGTGCTGTAGTGTCATAGCTCACAGCAACCTCAAACTCTTGGCTCAAATGATCCTCCTGGCTCAGCCTTCTGAGTAGCTGGGACTATAGGTGCCTGCCACAATGCCCAGCTGTTTTTAGAGATGAGGTCTTGCTCTGGCTCAGACTGGTCTTGAAC
Source organism: Otolemur garnettii (assembly GCF_000181295.1). Taxonomy (NCBI): domain Eukaryota; kingdom Metazoa; phylum Chordata; class Mammalia; order Primates; family Galagidae; genus Otolemur; species Otolemur garnettii. The sequence goes on along the minus strand of NW_003852493.1, from coordinate 6,825,031 downwards.
TTATGAACTCAGGTAATCCACCGTACCTGGCCCTGTTTCAATTTTTTTTTTCAGTTTTTGGCTGGGGCCAGGTTTGAACCTGCCACTTCTGGTATATGGGGCTGGCGCCCTACTTCTTTGAGCCACAGGTACTGTTCCTCTGTTTCAATTTTTAAAGGAGGGAGGAAGTGGCCATGCAGTGGCACCTCCTTCTCTTTTGAGAGGCATGAGGTGCAGAGCTGGCCACTGCAGAGAAACTGGGAGCAGGCCTGAGCAGCAAGTGAGAGAGGTTCAGATGATCCGAGCATAGACCTCACCCAGCTGTCCTCTCCCTAGCCCACCCTTGTCTCCACTTTGTCTCATTTCCTATTCCCACCCATGTCCTTCAGTGGGAAAATGGCCACAACCACTCTGCTGAGAATCTCAGCAGGCTTATTTCCCAGGAAGCTGGTATGAGGGGCCAGTGTCAGCCCTGCCTGCCCCCAGCCTCCTAATGGTAGATCCCTGCCCTTTCCCAGCTGCTTCCTTTCTCACAGAGATGGTCTCCGGTTCTGAGGCCCCAGGACACTGTACTGAGGAGGAATCCTTCCCTGATACACTCCCGTGAAGTGCTCTGCATTTACATTTCTGTTTAGTGATTAGACTGTGACTTCTTTAAGACATCCAGACCTTGGCACTGTATAATGTCAGAATGAATGATATTAGCCTTTCTCAAAGTTGTAAAGCCTACAAATCACCCTGTTTAAAATGAAACTCCTGAAGCACACCTAAGTACACTGAATCAACTCTCCTGGGAAAGACTGGGGTACCCATTCCATTAACAAAGGTCCTACCAAGTACCAATCCAAAGAGAACAATGCACAGGTATATGGCATACTTCCTAAGTAAAGGAAACAACTATAACTCAGACTTTACCTTACAGATGCAAATAATGTAACTGAATCATGTGTACCCCCATATTTATCTAAAATTTTAAGAAAGAAAACCAAAAAACCCCCGAAGCATCAGTTCTTCCTTGTGGCAAGTTTGGGAAATTATACCAACTCAACACCTTGGGGATTTAGACAAGTTATATATAGGCTTAAAATTACAATCTGTGAATTCAGGTACCCCCCAGCTTTGCTGTCATGTATGCTCATAGACAGAAACTTCATGGGACTAAGGTCCAAGTTCATAACAGCAGGCTAGTAGTAGAACTCCATCTCAGAACCCAGGTCTCCCAGACCCTAGCTCAGAGATCTTCCTCAAGAATCTGGGCAAAAATATGCATGTTATATATGGCAAAAATATAGTTTCTCATGCTATTTTAACCAGTGATTCAATGAAGATTAGTTTCAGTATTCTTAACCAGTATTACCATTGCAGTACGTAAGTAGGCATATCCTAGATCATTAAAAACATAACAATTCTCCATCCAGAAAAAAAAAATTATAAAAATATTAAAAGATTGACTATGTAGCTAAAGAAATAGCAAATTCATTAATCTGAATATCCCCACACAACCACTGGAAAACAATGAAGAAAAAATAAAACTATATATAACCATATGTTAACATAACCAGAACACAGAGAATGTTTTAACTTTAGATTATCTAAACTTAGAAAATAATATTATTAAAATATTAATAATAGGGCAGCGCCTGTGGCTTAGTGAGTAGGGCACCAGCTCCATATACTGAGGGTGGTGGGTTTAAACCCCGCCTTGGCCCAACTGCAACAAAGTAATAGCTGGGTGTTGTGGTGGGCGCCCATAGTCCCAGCTACTCAGGAGGCTAAGGCAAGAGAATCACCTAAGCCCAAGAGCTGGAGGTTACTGTAAGCTGTGATGTCATGGCTCTCTACCAAGGGCAACAAAGTGAGACTCTCTCTTAAAAAAAAAAATTAGTAACAAAACCATAGCCAGCAATTATTCATGCCCTTGTAAAGTAAGCCTTGGTGGAAAGTAAGGATAGTAAGAGAAAAACTAGACAGGAGCAAAAAGGAGCTAGCAACAAGATTAATCTAAAAATCACTTATAAGCGGTTCCTGTGGCTCAGTGAGTAGGGCACTGGCCCCATATACCAAGGGTGGAGGGTTCAAACCCGGCCCTGCTGAACTGCAACAACAACAAAAAATAGCTGGGCATTGTCCGGGTGCCTGTAGTCCCAGCTACTCTGGAGGCTGAGGCAAGAGAGTTGCCTAAGCCCAGGAGTTGCTGTGAGCAGTGATGCCACTGCACTCTACCAAGAGTGACAAAGTGAGACTCTGTCTCTTAAAAAAAAGAAAACCAAAACATGGGGGGCTTGGCGCATGTAGCTCAGTGACTAGTGCCAGCCACATACACCAAGTCAGGTGGGTTCAAGCCCAGCCCAGGCCTGCTAAATAACAATGACAGCTGCAACCAAAAAATAACAACAATAATAATAATATATATATATATATATAAAATCACTTTTAGAAGGTCCTCCTGAGAGGTATTTGTCGAGCAGAACAGATTACCTGGAAGAGACTTACAAATAAGACTTAAGGAATTAGTTTTGGAAAGGCACCTCTGGGACAAAAGAGATTAAAAAGGAGGGGACGTTCAAACCCAGTCCCGGCCAAAAACTGGAAAGAAAAAAAAAAAAAAAGGAAGGGACAATGGCCTTTTGGAAATTGAACTGTTAAGAAAAAAATTAAGTGGAGAAATTTTAGGATCCTACAAAACAGAAGAATATTTTAAAAATTGAAGGATAAATCTCTTTATACCGCCTTGCCTTCCCAAATTCAGCTAATAAAGAAACCATACTTTATTATACTTAAAGAAGATGGAATTCTTGAATTAGGGATCTTGCAAACTTGCAAACGTCTAGTTCTGCTTATAAATTACTATGTATTAAACTTTACATAAAACCAATTTTTTTTTTGACTGATGTTTATTTTCCTCCAACTTTATTTCCATCTTGTTTAAGAGCTTGTGGAAGAACAGCTTAAGACCACTCAGGGGTTGTTCCTACCTATTCAGTGGCCTGAGCAGTGGGAGCTGCAGACCAGTCTTCAGGGGCAGGCTGGGCACTCCAGTCTTCAGTGGGGAACTGCTGAATAGGCACAGAGGGCACCTGCAGCCTTCTGGCCAGTCTGCAGCCTCTGGTTGCATAGCAGTAAACTCAAGAGCTGGAGCAGTCCATTCACCCTGAAATTCCTCCTTGGTCACAGCTTTCTCAGCAGCAGCCTGTTCTTCCTTTTCAATCTCTTCAGGGTCTCTGTAGAAATAGACATCTGGCATGACCTCCCATGGATGTTCACGGGAGATGGCACCACACATGTGGAGAACTTCCCCCGGCCAGCATCCACATCAAACCTACTGAGTGAGCTCCCTTGTTGTTGCATGGGATGGTGATGTCCACATAACACAGAGGAGAATCTGTGTTACATAGAGCAATGGTAGGCAGGTTAACATAAGATGCCTCTGTGAGTCGTTGGTGGTCAGCCCTGGGATCAGTAACCACTAGAAGACGAGGTTCACAGAAGGCTGCCTGGATCTGGTTAGTGAATGTTCCAGGAGTGAAGCAGTCAGCAATAGGAGTGACTCCAGGGGCATCAGCAAACTTCAGCACAGCTCGCTGGCCAGTATTCCTGGAGGATATGACATTGACATCAGCAGGGTTTTCAATGGCAACAATGGCCCAAGCTGCCAGAAAAAGTTTTTCCCAGGTCCTCATCAGATTTATGATGTAGATGCCATCACTTTTCCTTTCGTAGATGTACTGTTCCATTTGGAAGTCCAGGTTGGTGCCACCTAAGTGGGTTCCTGCTGCAAGGAATTTGAGGACATCATCCTGCTTCATCTGCAGGACATCAAGGGCTCTAGACATTGTGAAAATTTCCCTTTAAGTTACAGTGGGAATCCAGAACAACGCTGAATGGGCCCTCCTTGAGTGGTGCGGAAAGGCCCAATTTTTTAAATATAAAACTAAATTTAAAAGACTAAAGAGGCTTGGCACCTGTAGCTCAGTGGCTAGGGCACCAGCCACATACTCCAAAGCTGGCGGGTTCTAACCCAGCCCGGGCCTGCCAAACAGCAATTACAACAACAACCAAATAATAACCAGGCATCGTGGAGGTTCCTATAGTCCCAGCTACTTGGGAGGCTGAGGCAAGAGAATCGCTTAAGCCCAAAAGTTTGAGGTTGCTGTGAACTGTGATGCCACAGCACTCTACCAAGGGCAACATAGTGAGATTCTGTCTCTAAAAAAAAAAGAACAAAGAGAATGATGATCAAACAAAAAATGAGTTTTACTTAATGAAAATGTGTATCCCCTTCAAAAAAAGGAAAATAAGTGGGCAGCTCCTATAACTCAAGGAATAGGGCACTGGCCCTCATATACCAGGGATGGTGGATTCAAGCTTGGCCCCAGCCAGAACTGCAAAAAAAGGAAAACAAAGCATAAAAATAGACAAATAGATCAACGAATAGAACTGAGAGTCCAGAAATAAACACTTACACTTAAAGCCAATTGATTTTCAACAAGAATACCAAGACAGTTCAATGGGGGAACAAAAAGCCTCTTCAACAAATGATACAGGGACAAATGGAAATTGACATGAAGAGAATAAAGTTGGATTCCTTACCTCACAGTATGCACAAAAATTAATTTAAAAGATAAGATAGCTAAATGTAAGTATTAAACCTGACAAACTCTTAGGAAAAAAACATGTAAATCCTCTTGACCGTGGATTCACCAGTGACTTTTTAAGATATGACACCATCAAGCATAAACAACCAAAGAAAGCTAGGTAAATTGGACCTCATTAAAAACAGCAACAACAACACACTCACAAAAAAACCCATTGTACTTAAAAGGATACCATCAAGAAAGTGAAGAAACAACCCACAGAATATGAAAAAAAGGTTGTAAATTCTGTATCTGACAAGGGACTTGTAACCCTGAATAATAAATAACTTTTTTACAATTCAAAAATAAAAAGACAGGCTTGGTACCCATAGCACATTGGTTATGGTGCCAGCCATATGCACTGAGGCTGGCAAGTTCGAACCCAGCCCTGGCCAGCTAAATAACAATGACAACTACAACAAAAAAAATAGCTGGGCATTGTGGATGGTGCCTGTAGTCCCAGCTACTTGGAAAGCTGAGGCAGGAGAATTGCTTATGCCCAAGAGTTTGAGGTTGCTGTGAGCTGTGACGCCACGGCTCTCTACAGAGGGTGACATAGTGAAATACTGTCTCCAAAGTAAAAAGACAATCTAATTTTAAAATAGGGAAAGCATTTAAATAGGCATTTTTCAAAAGATAAAATTTCTATTAAGTACATGAAAAGATAGTATTATCAGTCAGTAGGAAGTTACAAGGAAGCTGGATGCAGTAGCTCATGCCTATAATCCCAGCACTTGGGAGGCTGAGGTAGGTGGATTGCCTGAGCTCATAAGTTCAAGACTAGCAAGAGCAAGATCCCATCTCTAAAATAGCTAGGCGTCATGGCAGCATCTCTAAAATAGCTGGGCGTCATGGCAGGCACCTGTAGTCCCAGCTACTTGGGAGGCTGAGGCAAGAGGATCGCTTAAACCCAAGAGTTTGAGGTTGCTGTGAGCTAAGACGCCATGGCACTCTACTGAGAGTGACCAAATGAGACTACTCTGTCTCAAAAAAAAAAAAAAACCAAACCAAAAATCACTACAAGGAAGGATTTTTTCACACACACTAGTATAGCTATAATCAAAAACATAGACAGTAACAAATGCTGATGGGGATGTAGAAAATTGGAAAGCTCATATATTGCTGGTAGAAATGTAAAATGGCATGGCTGCTTGGGAAAACACAATGAGAGTTAAACATAGTTACCATATGATTCAGCAATTTCATTCCTAGGTATATGCCCAAGAGAATTAAAAACACACTAACACCTTTACATTAATGTTCATAGCAATATTCATAATACCCAAAATGTGGAAACAGCCTAAATGTCCATCAATGGACAAATGGATAAACAAAATGTAGTATATCAATACAATGGAAATAGAAATATTTAGGAGTAAAAGGGAATGATGACTATAGCTTATTAGCAAATTCAGAAAAAAAATCTAGAAAGGGAGCAAAAAAAGAATGATGAAGAAATGTGGTAAAATGTTAAAGTTGGGGAATCTGAGTGAAATGTATGTGGAAATTCCTTGTACTTTTTAAAAATAAACTTTAAAATTTTGGAATAATTTAAGATTTAGAAAAGTAGATAAAAGAAAAATTCTGTTCTGATACCAAATGTATGGGTTTTCTACGCCAAGAATTTATTTCATTCTCTGCAAACACCAACTGATATGTCCTGCAATTAATTTAATTCTGACATTGTTTATCTGGAGTTAGTTTCAGACCCCATAGGTTAAGGGCTGTCTCCCAAAAGACTGCTCACTTTCCTGCTTTAGACACCAATTGTAAGCCCCAGGCCTCCAGTACTTCTGACCAACTTGGCTACAAATTGGAGATTACCATGGACTTTTGAACACATGCTCCTCCCTCCTGGCATGTGAATGCATCCGACCTGGAAGCTCTCTTCTCTTCTCTTCTCTTCTCTCTTCTCTCTTCTCTCTTTTCTTTTCTTATCTTTCTTTTCTTTTCTTGACAGAGCCTCAAGCTGTTGTCCTAGGTAGAGTGCCCTGGTGCCGTAGCTCACAGCAACCTCCAACTCTTGGACTTAAGAGATCCTCTTGCTTCAGTTGTTCTATTCTTAGAAGAGACAGGGTCTCGCTTTTGCTCAGGCTGGTCTCAAAATCGTGAGCTCAAGCTGTCTACCCACCTTGGCCTCCCAGAGTGCTAGGATTACAGGCGTGAGCCACTGAGCCCGGCCTAACCTGGAAACTTTCTGAACCCCTTGTTTATGGTTTTCATGAAGGTTCCATTACAAAGGCATGGTTGATTAAATTGCTAGCCATTGATGATTGACATCAATCTCCAGCCTTTCTCCCTTCCCAAGAGGTTGGAAGGGTAGGGCTGAAAGTTCATCTAATCGCATGGTTAGTTCCCTTGGCAATCAGCTTTCACCATGAGGTTACTCGTGATTATTATTATTATTAGCATGTTAGTAGTACAAACTCAGATATGGTTGAGAGGGGCTTATTTTGAATAACAAAAGATGCTCCTCTCACCTTGTTATCTGTGTACTCTAAGAATTTTAGTTTCTGTGCCAGGAAGAGGGGGGAGATATTATACCTATTATAGTTGAAAAAAATAGTACAGTGAGTTAACTATACTCAATTTCCTCTAACATTATTTTTAATTACTATGGCACATTTTCAAAACTTAAAAATCCATTTTAGTATATTATCTAAACCCCAGACTATTTGGATTTCACCTGTTTTTCTCTTAATATCTTGCTAAACTCTAAATTTCACTGATTTTTTTTTTCTTTAATGTCTCCTTTTAGCTCAGGATCTAATCCAGAGTACACATTACATTTAGTTGTTTTACCACTTCAATCTCCTCAGGTCTATGGTGGTTTCTCATTCAGTGTTTTCTTGTATTTCATGACCTTTCTAGTTTTGGGGAAGTACTGGTGAGATATTTGTAGGGTGTTCCTCAATTTTAATTTCTGTTATTTGTTTCTCCTGATTAGGCTGTGGTTATGGGCTTTTGGAAAGATACTGCAGAAATTCTCTTTCATCATAACACATCATATTGGGGGGGGGGGTAGATGCTATCCATATGACGTCCCTCGTAGTATAAACCTTTATATCTTGGTTAAGGTAATATCTGCCATTATTCTATACTATAATGTGCCAGTTTTTCTCAACTCTGTTCTTTACAAGGGGGTCACTAAGTCCAGCTTACCCTCAAAGGCAAGAGCTGAAGTAGGGGGTACACTTAAGCTTTATACCCTGGAGGGAGTATATATATACATACATATATATGTATATGTATGTATATATATATGTATTCTATCCTGTAAGGAAGATTTGACTCTGTTGTATTTATTTATATATGTATTTATTACATGTTTATAACAGCATGGTATCATGTATATATATTTTATTCTTTTGGTTATAGTGGTTTATTCTTTTGGCCATTATTTTGTCACTTACATTATTCTAGCATTGGCCACTGAGAGTTTTTTCATGATCCCATCCTTTTATTTTTTGAGCATTTCCTTCCTTTCTGCCTTTTCTTGTATTTTCCCTCCTCCATGCCTCTTTCTTTAAGAATCCATTGTTCCTTGTATTAGGTCTCAAATATGAAATGTCAAATGTATATTTCATTTGCAACTTTGTATACCTATTTCAAATCAGAAGTTAAGTTTATTATATCTCAGACAAAAAGCAGCACAGTTAAACTATTGACATGGTTTTGCTATTTTAAGGGTAGCTTGTTTATGCCAGCAGTGAAGAAGCGTGAAGAACAAGTGGCAATAAAATCACAAAAGGTGTTTTCCACAGCTTAAGAATTGAATATTTTTCCTTGTAAGAAATGGTCCAGACTTCCAGGAGGCGACCATGTAAGTGATGGCGCTGTGTGCTTCCGGCAGTTTCCTCCGCTTCCCAACCCCCGGCTCGAGAAGTGGTTGCGAAACCAGGGGCTAGTGGCCCATCGGCCCTCAAGCCCAGCAGTCTCTAGTCATGGACTGGAACCTTCTATGGCAGTCACTGAATTGCTAGGGCTCGTCTTTACTCTCCCTACTCTGGAGGAAACAGCAAGATAATCCACACTTTCGGAGCCTCCTAGGGTCCGCAGCCAAGCCCGCCGCCCCACCTGTAGTTACAGGGCAGGAAAGAGAAGAGAGTTGACAATATAGAAATACAAAAATTTATTTCTAAAAAGGCAGATTTGCTTTTTGCGCTTTCCTGAAAATCAGATGCACCTGCAACTTCTGAAATAAATGAAGACACGAAGATCATTATGCAGTTAATGTCACCTTTAGAACAGTTCATGGAGATACCTAGTATGGATCGTCAAGAGCTGTTTTTCAGGGATATCGAGCGTGGTGATATAGTAATTGGAAGAATTACTTCCATTCGGGAATTTGGTTTTTTCATGGTGTTGATCTGTTTAGGAAGTGGCATCATGAGAGATATATCCCACTTAGAAATCACTGCTTGTTGTCCGTTAAGAGATGTGCCTTCTCATAGTAATCATGGAGGTCCTTTATCATGTTACCAAACTGGTGACATCATTCGAGGTGATGAGTTTGTGATAAAAACTAGAATCAGGGCTCGGCGCCAGCCACATACACCTAAGGTGGAGGGTTTGAATCCAGCCCAGCCCACCAAACAAAAATGACGGCTGCAACCAAAAAAATGGCCTGATGTTTTGGAGGGCGCCTGTGGTCCCAGCTACTTGGGAGGCTGAGGCAGGAGACTTGCTTAAGCCCAGGAGTTGGAGGTTGCTGTGAGCTGTGATGTCACAGCA
>NW_003852493.1:6809002-6815657 GCF_000181295.1 Otolemur garnettii | reverse complement strand
TACCATAAAAGCTTGCGGTGTCTCTATATAACGCATTTCTCCCACCACACCTGTCTGGTATTAAATTAGGTTTAATTAGTGCTGAAGAGCTTCCTTTGTACTATAGGAGAAGTATTGAACTGAATAGCAATTCTTTGGAATCCTGTGAAAATATGATGCAGAGTTCCTTGGGATTTGCTAATCCAGGAGTAGTTGAATTCCTTCTAGAAAAACTAGGAATAGATAAATCTAATCCACCATCTTTAATGAGAGGCCTGCAAAGCAAAAATTTCTCTGAAGATGATTTTGCTTCATCTTTGAGAAAGAAGCAGCATCTTGGGCTTTAAAATGTGTGAAGATTGGAGTTGGTTACTTTAAGGTTGGACGCCATGTGGATGCTATGAATGAATACAACAAAGCTCTGGAAATAGATAAACAAAATGTGGAAACTTTGGTAGCTCGTGGAGCACTGTATGAAACAAAAGGAAGTCTTTTTTTTTTTTATAGGTTTATTTTATTTAATTTTATTTTTGGCCAGGGCTGGGTTTGAACCCACCGTGACCTCCAGCATATGGGGCCAGTGCCCTACCCTTTTGAGCCACAGGTGCCACCCACAAAAGGAAGTCTTAACAAAGCAATAGAAGATTTAGAGCTTGCTTTAGAAAACTGTCCAACTCACAGGAATGCAAGAAAATTCCTCTGCCAGACACTTGTAGAAAGAGGAGGGCAGTTAGAAGAAGAAGAAATGTTTTTAAATGCTGAAAGTTATACTATAAGAAAGCTTTGGCTTTGGATGAGACTTTTAAAGATGCAGAGGATGCATTGCAGAAACTTCATAAATATATGTAGAAATCTTTAGAATTAAGAGAAAAACAAGCTGAAAAGGAAGAAAAGCAGAAAACAAAGAAAAAAGAAACTAGTGCAGAAAAGTTGCGTAAGCTCTTAAACAAGAAATGGAAAAACTACTGGAAAAGCAGGATAGGTTACCGTATCCAAAGACAGAGAAAGAGATGAAAGAGAAAGATAGATGAAAGACAGATGAAAAGGAAAGATAGATGCCCTCTCTCTTCATCTTCATTTGAAATACCGGATGATCTTGGAGGTAGGTCTGAAGATCCGAGAGATTTTTATAATAGCTATAAAACCCAGGCGTGCAGTAGCAAAACAGAAAAGCCATATAAATCTGACATTTTTCCAGTAGAAGAAATTCCTCAGATTCCTTCTGTAGGAAATCAGAGGATAAGGTGAAAACTTAATGGTTATAGGAGATTTGAAAAGGATATAGAGGCTCGGCGCCTGTGGCTCAAGCGGCTAAGGCGCCAGCCACATACACCTAAGGTGGCAGGTTCGAATCCCCAGCCCTGGCCCGCCAAACAACAATGATGGCTGCAACCAAAAAAATGGCCGGGCGTTGTGGTGGGCGCCTGTGATCCCAGCTACTTGGGAGGCTGAGGCAGGAGACTAGCTTGAGCCCAGGAGTTGGAGGTTGCTATGAGCTGTGATGCCATGGCACTCTACCCAGGGGGATAGCTTGAGGCTCTGTCTCAAAAAAAAAAAAAAAAAAGAAAAAGAAAAGGATATGGAAGAAAAGAGCACTCTAGAAAGTGGGAGCCGGGCTCCGTGAGGTCTTCCACCTCACTAGCCAACTCAGACAATGCTTGGAAGTCAGTTGAAAAATACAAAAAATACACTAACTCTGGATCACTTGATTTCAATAGACCTGAACAAAGGTGTCAATTAAATACAAATCAAGTAGACCATGAAAAAGAGGACAATTATGGGGAGGACATCAAAACAGAGGTTTCAGAAGATGGACTAAACAGCAAAGAGCATTTAGAAAGCAAAGTTAAAAAAAATTTACCTCAGAACTTACTCAGCGTATTTAATCAGGTTTCTGAATTCGAGAAAGAAAAAGGAAACCAAAAAATTAATATGCCAAGGAAATCACCTTTACACTAAATGCTGTTAATTAGAATTTGGGGTTGTTTGTTCATAACAGTTCAGTGTAAAAATCACTGCTCCTAAAATTGTTTGTATCAATTATAGAGAGTGAATGTTTTTAGTTTTTCTCAAATTTTATCCATTTCAGTTGTAGGTCCCTTTGTCACAGCTTTATTTTTAGGCTTTTTATTTGTATGTTGATGTACAGTATATTTTTTACCCTGACAATTTGAGTTTATTCACCTGAAGATAATTTTCTGAAAGTATTATTTTCTCATCATATTGTGGTGTATGAAAATTCCTAGGTTCACCATGTTTTGCTGTTTGACAGAGAATTAAATTTGTGCGTGGAACACTTAGATCATTTTCATCAAAAATGATTTCATTCTTTTTTCTGTTAAAAGCACTCAGTTTCTGAAAGAGATTTTATGTTTAAATGTTTGATTATATATCATTTGTTTAAATGTTAAATTTTTTTGCAGTTTTAATTGAAAAAAAGAAAAAGAAATGGTCCAAAGCCTGGAAGAAGTGATAGTCACATGGTTCAAGGTCTGGTGAATATGGTGGATGGCAGAAAGTTTCCAAGTCCAGCTTCTGTCATTTGAGCAGTGTTGTTTGTCCAATAACGTTGTCTTTCAGCTTGGCGCCTGTGGCTCAAGTGGCTAAGGCGCCAGCCACATACACCTAAGGTGGCGGGTTCGAATTCAGCCCGGGCCTGCCAAACAATGATGGCTGCAACCAAAAAATAGCCGGGTGTTGTGGTGGACACCTGTGGTCCCAGCTACTTGGGAGGCTGAGGCAGGAGACTTGCTTGAGCCCAGTAGTTGGAGGTTGCTGTGAGCTGTGATGCCACAGCACTCTACCCAGGGGGACAGCTTGAGGCTCTGTCTCAAAAAAAAAAAAAATTGTCTTTCAAGAGGATTAGCTTATGTCTATCAGTCTTGACTTCTTAATCACAAGCATCTTCATCATTTATTTCATTCAATTGGTTGCAGTAGACATCTGCTGTAATCAATTGACCAGGTTTCATGAAGTTGTATAGTGGATAATACCAGTTGTATAGTGGATAATACCACCATAGAGACACCATTAGCTTTTTTGAGAAATACCCAGTTTTGGATTGTGTTTTGGTGCTTCATCTTTATCCAACTATTGTGCCAAATGCTTGTGATTGTCTAAAAGAATTCACTTTTTGGGTGGTGCTTGTGGCTCAGTGGGTAGAGCGCTGGCCCATATACTGGAAGTGGTGGATTTAAACCCAGCCCCAGCCAAAAACTGCAAAAAAAAAAAAAGAAAGAAAGAAAGAAAAGAAAAGAAATCTAGTGTTTCAATTCCAATCAGCGGCCAAAAAATAAAAAATAAAGGAATCCACTTTTCATCATATAACTATACAATGTAAAAATGGTTTGTCTTTATGTTGTGATGGCAAAGAAAGGCAAGCTTCAAGACAGTGTCTCCTCTGACACTCATTTAATTCATGTGGAACCCATCTATCCAGCTTCTTTACCATGCTAATTTATTTCAAATGGTTCAATGTTGTTGGAATAGCAATGTCAAAGCTTACTGCTAATTCATGCATAGGATTCACATCCACTACAGCTTTCAACTCATCCTTAACTAACTTATCTCAGGTTACCCACCTGGCTTACTTTCAGGATTAAAATCACTAGAATGGAACTTCTCAAACCATTGCTATACTGTATATTCCTTGCCACATCCTTCCCAAATGCTTCATTGACATTTTGAGGTATCTATAAGTGCATTGGTTCCACGATGAAATTCATATTTGAAAATAACACAAATTTTTGACTTCTCCATGGTTTCACAAAAATTGCTCTAAAAAATTTTGAACGATAATCACAAGCCAAAACGTGTTTGAAAGAGTGAGGGTGTACCTGCACAATAAAACAAGAAGTATTAAAGTGAAATGTCAGAGATAACAACCATTAAGCTTGGTACCTAAGGAAATTGGACATTTCATACTTAATAATCTAAATATTAGAGAATAACCAAGATCTTGACACTAGAAAGTTTGTACTATTTAGAGTATTTTCTTTAAGTGAGAAATTATTGCAATATGTTAAAAATTAAGAGCTGAAATGTTATTCTTAAGTATTCTACTTTAGTTGAACAATTTTGTTGTTGTTGTTGAGATAGAGTCTCATTCTCTTGCCCTGGGTAGAGTGCTCTGCCGTCATAGCTCATGGCAACGTCAAACTCTTGAGCTCCTCTTGCCTCAGTTTTTTTTATTTTTAGTGGAGGTGGGGTCTCACTCTTGCTCAGGCTGGTCTCAGATTCCTGAGCTCAACCAATCCACCCACCTCAGCCTCCCAGAGTCCTCGTATTATAGGTGTCAGCTACCATGTCTGGCCCATTAGTTAAACTATTATACTGTGTTTCCCTGAAAATAAGACACTATTTTTTCTCGAGAAGACACATTAGGGCTTATTTTCAGGGGATGTTCTCCACGCCAAAATGCATCACTAGGTCTTCTTATCAGGGTAGGGCTTATATTTAACAAATGCATAGAAATCCTGCTAGGGCTTATTTTGGGGGAAACACGTTATTAAGCAAATGTTACTTTTTAAAATTCATAGGTGCTGTTTCTTGGCTAAGATCAAGTGTAAAATGCGTAAGTGGGCTCGCCTCTGGCTCAAGTGGCTAAGGTGCCAGCCACATACACCTAAGGTGGCAGGTTCAAATCCAGCCCAGGCCCACCAAACAACAAGGACAGCTGCAACCAAAAAAAATAGCCAGGTATTGTGGCAGGTGCCTGTGGTCCCAGCTACTTGAGAGGCTGAGGCAGGAGACTCGCTTGAGCCCAGGAGTTGGGGGTTGCTGTGAGCTGTGATGCTGTGGCATTCTACCCAGGGAGATAGCTTGAGGCTCTGTCTCAAAAAAAAAAAAAAATTCATACGTGCTTATTCTTTCTAAATAAAAATTACATTTATCCTTTACGTAGTATCTGGAAGTTATTAATAAAATTATACTATTCCTTCAGTAAATATTTTTGTATATTTTATTTGCAACTGTTTATACCTATAGTGTGAAAATACCTTGTCATATTTTCCTCTTATTAGGGCATAGAAGTCTATGATTAAATTTATAAAACTTTTTATAGTAAAACTAATAAGTAAGCAGTCTAGTTTAACATGCATAAATAAAGGAGTATAGCAGAGGCATAAAGGAAAGAGATCTGGACATTACCTGTGACTCTTTTAAGCCATAACACCTCCACCCTCAAATTCCACTCTAGTGAATAAGTATAATATAAACAGCTTAACCTGTTTAACAGGAAATTCCATATGTGAAAATGTAGAAGATTTTAAAAATACTTTTTTGATCTATGATATATAAGAAGATTACTACTAAACCAGATGATTTTATATCATAGAGACTCATTGTAGAAAATAAATCATTTCTTTCAGATTAAAAGAATATAAGGTGGGCACAGTGACTAAGGCTTATAATACTAGCATTATTACATGAGCAATAATGGAGGCCAAGGCAGGCAGATGCCTGGAGCCCAGGAGTTCTAGACTAACCTGACCAAGTAACCTAGAAAATAGAAAATTACCTAGGTGTTGAGGTAGATAGAAAAATTACCTAGGTGTTGTAGCAGGAGCCTGTGGGCTCAGCTACTTGAAGGCTGAAGGAAGAAGAGGAGGATTATTTGAACCCAGGAATTTGAGGTTGCCATGAGCTAGGCTGATGCCATGGAACTCTGTACTCTAGTCTAGGCAATGGAGTGAGACTCTGTCTCCATTTAAAAAAAAAAAAAAAGGAATACAGTGTACAAATAAGAAGATAGCTATGTCACGCATGTAATCTCAGCACTTGGGAGGCCGAGGCGGGTGGATTGCCTGAGCTCACAGGTTCGAGACCAGCCTGGGCCAGAGTGAGACCTTGTCTCTAAAATTAGCTGGGGGTTGTGATCCCAGCTACTTGGGAGGCTGAGGCAAGAGAATTGCTTAAGCCCAGGAGTTTGAGGTTGCTGTGAGGTATGACACCATGGCACTTTACCAAGGATGACAGTGAGACTCTTGTCTCAAAAAAAAAAAAAAAGAATATAGCTATGCCTTAAATTTTAGTCATACCTAAGAGTGTATTACCAAATATTGTAAAGGGGAATATGAGTAAAGACACAGTGTCACAAAGATATATACTCTGATCCCATTTTTATATAAAAACATGTACAACATCTATACATGCACAAAAATTTTTAGATCATTGTCAGTCAGCAGATTGCTACCTATTGTCATGAAATCAATTTTTTAGGTTACAACTAGCATTTTTAATATTTTAAATAACAGAAAATATGAGTGTTTGGCATATAATAAGGATAATTACTATGACTGAAGCTTTTATTTCTGGTGTTTATGTACGTGAGAATAAATGTGATTTCTGGGTTGTGATGAAAAATATACTTCTTATTTTGGCTCTGGGTAAAAAAAAAAAAAAAGTTTGAAGAATATGGTTCTCAAATGGTGGACCAAGAACATTTAAGAGTGGACCTCTAGGCTCCACGCCTGTGGCTCAAGCGGCTAAGGCGCCAGCCACATACACCTAAGGTGGCGGGTTCGAATCCCCAGCCTGAGCCCGCCAAACAACCATGATGGCTGCAACCAAAAAATGGCCGGGCATTGTGGCAGGTGCCTGTAGTCCCAGCTACTTGGGAGGCTGAGGCAGGAGACTCGCTTGAGCCCAGGAGTTGGAGGTTGCTGTGAGCCATGAT
>NW_003852493.1:6799632-6808590 GCF_000181295.1 Otolemur garnettii | reverse complement strand
TGGCGGGCCCGGGCTGGATTCAAACCCACCACCTTAGGTGTATGTGGCTGGCACCTTAGCCACTTGAGCCACAGACACCGAGCCCAAAGTACAGTTCTGTCAGATCTTCTCTATCATGATATCTGTGTTGCTTCATATAGCTATGAAATCTTCTGTAGCCTAACTAAGCTTTACTCCTGGGAGCAAGCTGAATGTGCTAAGAGTACTATGTTATACACAATATATGGGTTGTATTAATTTTCTAATATCCTCTTTCCTTTCGGAAAATCGGATTCTTAAGTATGTCTAGTCCTAATATTTCTGATAAGGAGTTACAGGATTTTCTACTACTTTATTATTGTATGGCCTCTTCTATTATTGGTGAAATGTGTGTTGTCAGTCTTAATTTTCATTCTTTCTTTCTGTTCTTTATGGTAGTTTTAAAGATTTTCCTTTTTAATATCCCACATTTTCATCATAGTATGTCTGGGTATGATTCTATTCTGCTTGATATTCAGGTCAGAGTGCATTTTTAATCTGTATGTTTACATTATTTCCTCAATTCTATAAAATTTTTTTGGCTATTGTCTATTTAATATTGCACCACCCCTGTTTTCTACATTATTTCTAGAATTATTATTGCACTTATGTTGAAGCTGTTGTAACTATTGGTCCTGTATCTTAAATGTGCTTTTATATTTTTATCTTTGTCTTTCTCTACAGAGAATGCATCCTTCATTGTATAGACAGGGTTGTCTGACCAAATACTATTACCTCCACTTTTTCTTTACTAATTCCACTTTTGTTTGTTTGTATGTTTATGTACTGGGTAAACTTGTGCTTCAGAAAAGACCAAAAGAGTATAGCCACATTGGAACACAGTTTAGCAGTTTCTTAGTGTAATATGCATTTGTACAGTTCCGCAAACTCATTCCTAGGTATTTACTCAAGAGAAATAAAAATTTTATGTTTACACAAAAAAATTACATATCAGTGTTCATAACAGCTTTATTTATTATTGTAAAAACTAGTACAGGATAGGCTCACTGCCCGTAGCACAGTGGTTACTGTGATGCCACGGCACTCTACTGAGGGCAACATAGTGAGACTCTGTCTCAAAAAAAAAAAAAGAAAAAACTAAAACAGGACAAATATTCTTCAGTTTGTGGAATGGATAAACAAAGTGTACATCCATTTAATAAAAGACTCTCATCAATACAAAGGAACGAACTGCTGACAAATACAACAGATGACTCTTAAGTGTATTATGCAAAGTTGAAGCTAAACTCAAAAGCTACATACTGTCATAATTGCATTTATATGACATTGTGGAATGGGTGAAACTATACGGAAAGAACTTCAGTGTCTGCTAACAGCTGAGGGACAGAACTGAATAATGGCCCCTCAGAGATATCTGCATTTTAATCTCTAGAACCTGAAAGTGTTATTTTACTTGGCAAAGAAACTGCAGATGTGATTAAATATCTTGATTTGGGGCAATCATCTTGGATTATCTAAATAATCACAAGGGTTCTTTCTTATAAGAGGGAGGCAAAACGATTAATAGGAGAAAAAGTGGCAATGTAAAGACAAAGCACAGATTACATAAAGGTAGCCAGGAACCAAGCAATGCTGGCAGCTTCTAAAAGCTAGAAGAAAAAGCAAGGAACTAATTTTTTCCAGAAACCTCCAGAAGGAACTAAAATTGTTGAAACCTGATTTTAGACCCCATACAACTCATTTCTCACTTCTGAACTGATAGGTGTGTGTTAAGTTTTGGGTACCTGGCTTGGCACCTGTAGCTCAATGGGTAGGGTGCTGGCCACATACACTGAGGCTGGCGGGTTCGAACCTGGCCCCGGCCTGCTAAACAACAGTGACAACTGCAAACAAAAAATAGCCAGGTGTTGTGGTAGACGCCTGTGGTCCCAGCTACTTGGGAGGCTGAGGCAATAGAATAGCTTAAGCCCAAGAGTTTGAGGTTGCTGTGAGCAGTGACACTATAGCACTCTACCAAGGGCAATATAGTGAGACTCTGTCACAGAAAAAAAAAGTTTTAGGTACCTGAGTTATTGGTACTTTGTTACAGCAGCAAGGAGAAAACTAACACAACTATAAAAGGGCATAGGAGAATATTTTGGGGTGATGGTACTTTTCTATATCTTGGTTGTGGTGGTGGTTGAGACTATATATGTTTGTCATAACTTGTATAACAATGCACTAAAAGATATGCATTTACTGTATGCAAATTATACCTTTATAAAGCTAACTTTTTTTTTGAGACAGAGTCTCAGTATATTGCCCTCGGTAGAGTGCTACGGCATCACAGCTTACAGCAACCTCCAACTCTTGGGCTTAAGCAATTCTTTTGCCACAGCCTCCCAAGTAGCTGAGACCACAGGTGGCTGCCACAATGCCCAGCTATTTTTTGGTTGCAGTTATCATTGTTTTAGCAGGCCTGGGCCAGGTTCGAAACCAGGTGTATGTGGCTGGCACCCTACTCACTGAACTATAGGTGCTGAGCCTATAAAGCTAACTTTTAAAACAATGTTCTGTTAAGAACATATTTTCCCTAAGTAAAAAGAAAATTAGATATGCTGGTTGGTATCTTGGACAGCCCACAAAATGTATACATTTGTCAAAAGTATAGTACACTTAGCAACTCTGGAGGCTGATGTAGGAGGATTGCTTGAGCCCAGGAGTGTGAGACCAGCCTGTGCAACATAGCAAAACCCTATTTCTAAAAACAAAAAAGAAAAGAAAACATCAGGTAAGCACGTTGGCCCTTGCCTATAGTCTCAGCTACTTGGGAAGTTGAGACAGGAGGATTGCTTGAGCCCAGGAGTTGAAAACTGCAGTGACCTTTCATTGTGCCACTGCATTTTTGTTTTTTTGAGACAGAGTCTCAGGCTGTGGGTAGAGTGCCATGGCGTCACAGCTCATAGTAACCTCAAACTCTTGGGCTTAAGCTATTCTCTTGCATTAGCCTCACAAGTAGTTTTTTTTTTTTTTTTTTTTGAGAAAGAGTCTCAAGCTGTCGCCCCTGGGTAGAGTGCCGAGGTGTCACAGCTCATAGCAACCTCCAACTCTTGGGCTTAAACAGTTCTTTTCCCTGAGCCTTTGAAGTAGGAGGGACTACAGGTTCCTGCCACAATGCCTAGCTATTTTTGTTGTTGTTGTTGCAGTTGTCATCGTTTTAGCTGGCCCAGGCTGCTTTCAAACCTGCCAGCCTTGGTGTATGTGGCTGGCGCTTTACCCACTGAGCTACAGGTGCCGAAACACCTATAAAAATTAAAAAAATAAATAAAAAAGACAACAGCTTTAAGGGAAAGAAGCTCTGCTAGGAGGACTCCTAAAAAGTGTTTGTGTGTATGTGTGTGTGTGTTTTATTTCATGTCTTAAAAAGAGATGCATGAGAAGAAATTGTTCTTCATTTCCTCTTCTGGAATAGTTGCAAGAAAATGTAGTGTGTGGAAGTGCTGTAGCCAAGGAGAAAACAGGGAATTTCAGAGAAATTGAATTGATAAACTAACCCTGGAACTGTTATGAATCTATTTTTTTGTTAAATGAGATAATCAGTAATTTTTTCCTCTTTCCTGCTTCCGCATACTAATCTCAAGTGGCTTTTCTATTATGTGTAGCCAGAAGCTTCTGTGCTGAGTATCTTGTTATCTCCCCAGATCTACTTCACCTTTCTTCATCCTGCACTCTGTTCTGGTTGGGTAGTTGACCTATATGAACAACATTAGTGGGCTCTCTTGCCTACTAGTTTCCTATAGATTGGCCAGTAGGAAGAGCCTGACCAGAGGACCTGGAAGAGGAAGACAAAGACAAGGAAGAAGGTGAAATTGGGGTATTTGATAGGCTCCTGTCGTACAGGATTATCTTGGACTGACTACATTTCTTGACTCAAAGCCTCCTCTCAAAGCACCCCTTTCTTCACTACTTTCTTCCACTTACCCATGCTAATCTGAGATGCTATACTGTTGTGTTTTTTTCCAACATACTTTATTAAATCCTTGTAGATGCCTTAATTTGAGTGTTAAGCCCAGGAGTTCAAAGCTGCAGTGACCTGTCATTGTGCCACTACATTCCAGCTTAATTACAGTGTTTAATTGTTGGAACCCTGACTATACAGTATCCTAACTTATAAAACTACTGTTCAGTATAGTGCTTCTTTCAATATAGTATTATCAGATCTATTAAAGTCTTTATATCAGTGGCCTGTATTTTTTGTAGTTAAGATGTCTATCACATTCATCTGATCTTACTTCATTTCTACCAGTCCTTTTTTAATGAATGTGATTTATTACTTTGAATACCTTAAACACTTATTTTTTAAATCTTTGTCAGATTTGCATAAAATTAATGTTAATAATAAATTAATGTTCTGATTATTAATATTTTTTGAGACAGGGTCTCACTTTGTGAGTCCTTGGTAGAGTGCCATGGCGTCATAGCTCAAGGCAACCTCAAACTCCTGGGCTTAAGCAATTCTCTTGTCTTAGCCTCCCAAGTAGCTGGGACTACAGGTGCCCACCACAATGCCTAGCTATTTTTTTTTTTTGTTGTTATACTTGCCATTGTTTGTTTTAGCAGGCCCTGACCAGGTTTGAACCTGCCAGCCCCAGTGTATGTGGCTGGCATCCTGTCCACCGAACTACAGGCACCAAGCCCTGATTATTAATTTTAATAGATTGGGTTTTTTTTTCAAGGTTTAATTCAATTTTATTTTCCACTTTTAGTATTTTTCAAACTATACAACATGCAGTCTGCCAGAGTATCCAGATATCTTCATTTTCGAACCTAGAAGATAACCAAAATTTTCCACGGGCCAGGGGAGGGTTACCTCCAGGACTTTTGTTACATGGACTATAGTACAATGTTACTTGGTATAAATGGCCACTCTCCCCCTCAAACCCCCAAGACAAGTTTGTCCACAATGTTTTTTAACGAAAGCTACTGTACAGGTACAGAAAGCCCAACACACATCTGCAGTACACACAACACATTTTACAAACTAGACATGGATAATTCTACAGAATGCCCTATTCCCCTTAGATCTGCACACAATGAAAAGTATTTAAAAGTGATACACAATTTTTAAGTAAGTGAGTAGACTTTGTGGAGTAGTGCCTCCTTCGGTAGTTACCTGACCCTTATTCAATACTTTTGTTTAAAAAGTCTACCTTGTTAGTGTTAAATGAAGTAATTTGAGACGATGATGGTTCCTTTAGCTTGCTCAAGATATTCAGGATGAGATAGTGAAGTGAAATCTTCCCCCCCGTCCCCTGCAATGAAAAACTGACCCAATATGTCATATAGCTAGAGTCCAAATGTTTCCTGCCCTGCTAAAAAATGCACTTCAAAAGAGGGGATTGTTAAGAACTTTTATTTGCTTTCAGTTATTAATATAGGAAAAGTGGAGCTTCCTTATATAAACTTGAGGGCTTCAAAAAGTCACTAGATGCTACATTCTAGACAAACTTCTTTCTTTCTTCATTTATCCCAGTATTTCTATAAATTCTAATTTTCTTTGTCATACGATTCTATTTCCTTTGGAAGTCTTAATCCACTCATTGTTCTGCCTACTGCCGCCTGTTCAACAAAAGCAAAGCGTATATAGCATTTCAAGAAACAATACATGTGTACAGAATTCTCTAGTAAATGATCAAAACACATTTGGCATGAATATATTTGAATTCCCAACCGTAAATCGCGATATCTCAAATAGCATTCCTCTAATGTAGCAACACACTGTCCTGCAGGGAGGGATTGTTGGTATAAACCATCGGGCTGTTCTCTTACATCCAAGAGTAAACTTTCAAGAAGTAGCATGAAACACAAAATTATTCACAGAAGACAAAAAGATGCATGCACGCAGACACCCACAAAAAGCAGCATCCCACCAAAAATATAATCACAGCCTTGACCCTTCAGAAGTGTGGGTTTTGTATTTAAAGCATAGCTGATTGTTTTAATATAACTTTTTTTTTGTTTGTTTGTTTTGGAGACACAGTCTTACTTTGTCTCCCTCGGTAGAGTGCCACCTTGTCACAGCTCATAGCAATCTCAAACTTTTGGCCTTAGGCTATTCTCTTGTCCCAGCCTCCTGAATAGCTGGGACTATAGGCCCACACCGAGATGCCCGGCTATTTTTTATTTTAATTGCAGTTTGGCTGGGGCTGGGTTTGAACCCACCACCCTCGGTATATGGGGCCCACACCCTACTCACTGAGCCACAGGTGCTGCCCTACTATAAAATTTTTTCATGGGTTTGGGGTTTTAATCATCAGGTTCATTTTAAGGAGATTTTGTGTTTTGCTTTTCCCTTTTCCTCCCTACTTCTCGCTCTGTGCTGACCCATCTCTCCCTAACAATTTTGAGATTACCTCTACCCAAACCACCCCCAAATCTAGGACTAGGTTTTGTAACATCGTTTCAGGGCTGTTGTACTGCAACATTATCGAGGCATACTGCTCATTCTGACACCAAGGTATGGTCACAAGGCTGTATTTTTGTCTTTCTGTCTATTGGGTCCATATTACTCTATAAAACTGGAGCTCCAATAAATAGATTGATAGCGCATTTTATAGGCTTATTTTAGAGTAGGGGGTAACAGACTATATATTCTTATTCCTGTCCCACAACTCTTCTAGTTTCAAATCGTAAACCTGTCACTGATCCAGTATTATCACATATAGTATATTTGGAGACTAACTCCACAGAAGCTGGATTCTCAGATGTCTGTCACTGGTTGCTTACTGCTTGCTTTTGGACTGGAGACTAGCACACCTAGGAAAAAGCCCTATTCATTGGCTCATATTATTCTTTAATTTTTGGTCCAAAGATATATGTTTTTTGATTTTGAGCCTGATTGTACCTTTTAGTTTTCTTCTTTATCTGCCATTTTTATCTATTTGGAATATAGGAAATAAGTCCATGTGTGTACTTATTCTTTTTTATTTATTTATTTATTTATTTATTTTTTGAGACGGAGCCTCAAGCTGTCCCCCTGGGTAGAGTGCCATGGCATCACACTCACAGCAACCTCCAACTCCTGGGCTCAAGCGAGTCTCCTGCCTCAGCCTCCCAAGTAGCTGGGACTACAGGCGCCCGCCACAACGCCCGGCCATTTTTTGGTTGCAGCCATCATTGTTGTTTGGCGGGCCCGGGCTGGGGATTCGAACCCGCCACCTTAGATGTATGTGGCTGGCGCCTTAGCCGCTTGAGCCACAGACGCCGAGCTGTGTGTACTTATTCTATTAGAATCTAACCATAATGTCTGACAAATAGGTAGTATGAATACACAAAAACAAAATTGCCAAATGGATATAAGGCACAAACTTGGAAGAATTAGCTTAATACAATGCATCATAAAAAAGATTTTTATAATTTCTTAATAGGTCATAATTTTTTCATGCTTCTCTTTGTCCTCTCTTTCCTTTCTTTTAAGATTATACATATATATGTGTGTGTATATATATATATACCTTTTACTTTCAATTTTTTTTTTTTTTTGAGACAGAGTCTCACTGTGTCTCCCTTGGTAAAGTGCTGTGGCATAGCTCACAGGAACCTCAAACTCCTGGGCTTAAGTGATTTTCTTGCCTCAGCCTCCCAGTAGCTGGGACTATAGGCACCCGCCACAGCACCCAGCTATTTTTTTGTTGCAGTTGGCCCCAGCTGGGTTCTAACCCGCCAGCCTCAGTGTATGTGGCTGGCGCCGTAACGACTGTGCTATGGGTGGTGAGCCTATACTTTGGATTTTGTTCTGGTACTAATTGATGACTGTTCAGACCTATTTCAGCAGTTTTTCTTGCTAAGTCTTGTGAAATATCACACATTATCAAAGTAATAGACCTAGGACTAAGACTGCTACAGAATATTTTTCTATAAAGCTAAAATAATTTTTATAGGGATTAGAGTTTGTTGGGAATAATTTTTTTAAGCCAGAGATGGAATATTAGTTATAGCATGAGTGCTAACTCTGATTATTTATAAGTGGCTGCCTAGAGCTATGCAATTGAGCATTCTGAGGCCACCTGGAGGCTCTACAAAGTATACCTTAGATGATTTTTGATGTATCCTATGGACAGAGAAAGAGAGACTAGTGGCCTCAATATTTGGTGTTCTTTTCCTAGATTTTTAAGTAAATTATTATATATTCCCATGTTTAAAGGAAATGTGATTATCCAATGTTTCTATTTCACTTTTCCGATATATCAGTAGTGATAATTATCTTCTGAATGCCAATTCTTGAATAATGTGGTAATTTAGACATTGAAATAATTTATTTAAATTACTCTTATGAAAGTTACATTTCTGTTTTTTTGTTTTGTTTCTTGCGGTTTTTCGCTGGGGATGGGTTTGAACCCACCACCTCTGGCATATGGGGCCAGCGCCCTACTCCTTTGAGCCATAGGCAGTGCCCGAAAGTTACATTTTTGTATCATACTCTACATAAATAATCAGAACTGGGAAAGGCTTAAAGAGTAGAAAAGAACCTTGCTACAAATGCTTATTGTCACTCATAAAACTGAAAACATCCAAAATATTTTTCAGTGGCTTAATGTGTGGTATAATCTATCACATTAGAACTATCTGGCTCACAGCCTGTAGCTCAAGTGGCCAAGACACCAGCCACATTCACCAGAGCTGGTGGGTTAGAACCCAGCCTGGGCCTGCCAAACAACAACAACTACAACAAAAAACTAGCTGGGCATTGTGGTGGGCACCTGTAGTCCCAGCTACTCGGGAGGCTGAGGCAATAGAATCACTCAAGAGTTGGAGGTTCCTGTGAGCTGTGATGGCAAGGCACTGTACCCAGGGCGACAGCTTGAGGCTCTGTCTCAAAACGAAACCAAAAAAAGAACTATCTTTACTCCCCACCAAAAGTCAATTTTATGGCTTGGCGCCTGTGGCTCAGGTGGCTAAGGCACCAGCCATGTACACCCAAGGTGGCGGGTTCTAATCCAG
>NW_003852493.1:6792624-6799499 GCF_000181295.1 Otolemur garnettii | reverse complement strand
GGCACTCTACCCAGGGGAACAGCTTGAGGCTCCTGTCTCAAAAAAAAAAAAAAAAAAGTCAATTTTATTTTATAATTTTAAGCCAATTTTATTTATTTATTTATTTATTTATTGAGACAGAGTCTCACTTTGTCGCCTTCAGTAGAGTGGCATCATAGCTAATAACCTCTAACTCTTGGGCATAAGCCATTCTCTTGCCTCAACCTCCCGAGTAGCTAGAACTATAAGAGCCCACCACAACACCTGGCTGTTTATAGAGATAAGGTCTGCCTCTTGCTCAGGCTGATCTCGAGCTCCTGAGCTTAGGTAGTCTACCTGCCTTGGCCTCCCAAAGTGCTAGGATTATAGGCGTGAGCTATGATGCCCAGCCCTTAAGCCAATTTTAGAAAAGAACACAGAATAGTACTTTTTGTAAGAAAGAGAATCTAACTTTGTTGCCCAGGCTGACCTTGAACTCCTAAGTAATTTTCCCAAGTAGCTGGTACTACAGGACATGCCCCCAAAATGCAGAATAGTATTGTGAGTTAGCTTCATGTTGTAAATGTGCTATGATAAGAAGTGAAAGTAAATTCTTGGGATGAGAATAAAATCTCTAAGAAACTATGCACAAAGAAAAACAGCATATTGTGATTAGGCATTCAGTGTTTGTATTTGGTATCTCATGACCTTGATTTGTATTTTGTAATAGAAAATCATAAAACATTTATATTAGTGACATTGCTTTATCACTCTTTGGTTGAGGGGACTTGACCAAGTAACTTATTCTTCAGTTTATCAGGTTATTTTTCTAGAAAATGAGAAATTTGGCCCTGTACTTCTCAAAATGCTCTTAATAAGCATTTTACTCTAGAATGTGTGCTTTAATACAAAAAATGTTTTAAATTACTTAACATTAAGTAAAATAGATATTTCAGGAAAATGATACTCATTTTTTTCTGGTGGCTTTATGTAATTCCTGACATTCTATTACATCCTCCTTGTAATAGCATGAGACTAAGTAATAGAATAATATCCTTCCCAGCTGTAAAGTTTGGTTTGTGTTAACTTTTGTCAGAAAACTTTTTCTTAGCTTCCATTTTTAAGTGTTCTTTTTGAATATTATGCAGAACAGAAATTTAAGACCGCTAGGTGGGGATGTCAACAACATAGCATCCATTGTTTCTTCTGTGCTCTGAAATAACTTGGTGAGGCCTTAAATATAATTCCCAGAAAAGAGGGGAGGAAAACAAAGAACAAATCCATGAAAGTACTTGTTTTTATCTTCCTAAATTACATAGTAATCTGGATTAGGAAAAATTAAGCTTCTGAATTAAGCAGTAAGTCATTTTTTCTCAAATAGCAAATTGTAAAACCATAACATGAATGACTTTCAATTCCTGTTGGACTCTCCATTGTCACAATATGTGATATTCTTTGTTTTTTGGGGTTTATTTTGTCCTTATACATGTTTAATAATAGATATGAAATCAGAAATAAAATTTAACACTTAAGATACAGTATAATTTTTCTCCTAGGTTTTTCCATTTTCTTGTTGATGCTATAAAAAAAAGAGTGAATAGCCTTGGTACCTGTGGCTCAAGTGGCTAAGGCACCAGCCACATACACCTAAGGTGGCGAGTTCAAATCCAGCCCGGCCCACCAAACAACAATGACGGCTGCAACCAAAAAATAGCTGGGTGTTGTGGCGGGCACCTGTGGTCCCAGCTACTTGGGAGGCTGAGACAGGAGACTCGCTTGAGCCCAGGAGTTGGAGGTTGCTGTGAGCTGTGATGCCATGGCACTCTACCCAGGGGGAGAGCTTGAGGTTCTGTCTCCAAAAAAAAAGAGTAAATAATCATTTGCCAATTTTTAGAGATACTTTTAAGAATTTCATTAATTCTGGGTTGGGCCTGTAGCTCAGTTTGTAGGGCGCTGGCCACATGCACCAAGGCTAGCAGGTTTGAGCCCAGCACAGGCCAGCTGAACAATGATGACAACTACAACAGGGAAATGACTGAGCATTTTGGTGGGCACTTTTGGTCCCAGGTGCTTGGGAGGCTGAAGCAAGAGAATCACTTAAGACTGAGAGTTTGAGGTTGCTGTTAGCTGTGACACCACAGCACCCTACTGAGGGCAATGTAGTGAGACTTAGTTTCAAAAATAAATAAATAAATAAGAATTACATTAATTCCATGGCTTATTAGCCATTTTTAGTTACCTTTGTATAATTAGCAAAAGCACAGATACACAGAATAGTTACAGTATCTTTAAAATAAAGGTTTGAAACAAAATACCATTGTGCTGTGTTTAGGAAAAGGTATTAGGGAAAGACAAGGCTTTCTGGGGTTTTTGTATTTTTCCCTCATATAGCTGTAAATTTTTATTACTTTTCAGTCACATGTATAGGTTATTGATAATTATATGTGCTTTGATATTTATACATCATTTTCCTTATTGAAGATTCCCTTTTCTCTTTAAGCACAGTGTAGGACTTCTATCCAGTAAGGGCTGACTTTTTTTTTTTTTTTTTTTTGAGATAGAATCTCTTATTCTTTTGCCTAGGCTAGAGCTACAGTATCAGCCACTCTCACAGCAACCTCAGACTTCTAAATTCAAGTGATCATTGATTCTTCTGCCTCAGCCTCCCAGGTAGCTGGGACTACAGGTACCTGTCAAAATACCCAACTAATATTTTTAGTGGCGATAGGGTGTTGCTTTTGGTCAGACTGGTTTCAAACTCCTGAGCTCAAGGGATTCTCCTGCCTTGAACACCCAGAGTGCCAGTTACAAGCATGAGCCACTGCACCTGACTGGGGCATTTTTTTTTTTTCTTACAAGAGTCTGTCTAAGGTTTTTAGTTGTTCAGTACTTTGTCCTCAGTATTTTGACTCAGCTAAAGTTAGAAGGTTTTAGCATATTTATTATACTTTATATGATTTATGCAACAAAGAAAATCATGATAATTTCTTGTATGATTGGGGGATGGATTATAGATTATTATTTATCTGTGAAATTCTTAGGTAAAATTTAATGCAGAAATAACTGAGATTCTGATATATTTAATATTTACATCTTAAGTAAAGGTAATAATTTTCAAGGGAATAAGTCTTGTAACTAAATGACTCAATTTTTAAAAATTGTGGTTAAAACATACATATAAAACAATATTTGCTATTTTAATCATATTTTTAAATTATAACACATATACAGAGTACAAAAAATGTATACACATTTTGAGAAAAGAAAAACTAATAAAATTGTTAATGCTCAAGTGACATTTGACTTTAGCAATTTACAAGAGGTAGTCAAAATGTGACTTGTATTCATCTTTTGTTATTAGTATATATATTACAACTTTAATATAGTTTTTCCTTTCTTAAAACATGTCTACATTTTTTAGTACTCTGTGTATAATATATATTTTACAATTTCGGCATTTTAAGTGTATAATCAGTGGCATCAATTACATTTTTGCTATTGTGTAACCATTCATTGTTCCCAGAACTATTTTATCACCATGAACAGAATGTCTGTAACCGTTAAGCAATAAGTCCTGATTTCCCCCAGACTCTGGTAATTTTTTTTTTCCTGTGGCCTGGGTAGAGTGCCATGGCATCATAACTCAAAGCAACCTCAAACTCTTGGACTTGGTCAATTCCTGTTGCCTCAGCCTACTGAGTAGCTAGGACTATAGACACCACCACCATGCCTGGCTATGTTTTCTATTTTTGGTAGAGATGGGGACTTGCTCATGCTCAGGCTGGTCTGGAACTCCTGAGCTAAAACAGTCCACCCACCTTAGCCTCCCAGAGTACTAGAATTAAAGGCATGAGCCACAGTGCTCAGCCACCTCTGGTAACTTCTAATCTACTTTCTGGCTCTATGAATTTGATTTGAATGACTCATTTTTTTTTGGAGACAGAGTTTTATTATGTCACCCTCGGTAGAGTGCTGTTGCATCATAGCTCACAGCAACCTCAAACTCTTGGGCTTAGGCTCAGCATCCGTAGCTCAGTGAGTAGGACGCCAGCCACATACACTGAGGCTGGCGGGTTTGAGCCTGGCCTGGGCCTGCTAAACAACAACAACTGCAACCAAAAAATAGCCAGGTGTTGTGATGGGCACCTGTAGTCCCAGCTACTTGAGAGGCTAAAGCAAGAGAATCGCTTAAGTCCAAGAGTTGGAGGTTGTTAAGAGCTGTGATGCCATGATACTCAACCAAGGGTGACATAGTGAGACTTTGTCTCAAAAAAAAAAAAAAGGCTCTTGGGCTTAGATAGTTCTCTTGCTTCAGCCTCTCAAGTAGCTGGGACTGCACGTACCTGTCACAACATCCGACTGTTTTTGTTGTTGTTGTTGTTTGGCAAATCTGGGCTGGGTTCAAACCCACCAGCCCCAGTGCATGTGGCCGGCACCCTAGCTGCTGAGCTACAGGTACTGAACTTTGAATGACTCATTTTTAAAATGACTATATGCAAGACCAGCCTGAGCAAGAGTGAGACCTTGTCTCTACTAAAAATAGAAAAATTAGCCGGCATGGTGGCATGCACCTATAGTCCTGGTTACTGGGCAGGCTGAGGCAAGAGGATTGCTCCAGCACAGTAATTAGAGACTATAGTGGACTATGATCATGCCACTACACTCTAACCAGGGCAATAGAGTGAGACTCTGCCTCCAAAATAAATAAACAAACAAATAAATAAAATTTAAAACAAAATTTTAAATCAGAGAATAAAACCTATATATGTGAGTGTGTGTATGTATATATATGTATATGTGTAGGTTTTTTATATAACCCATATATATATGGGGGGGGATGAGAGAGGTGTTTTTTTTCTAAATGACAGGGTCTCACTATGTTGTCTAGGCTAGACTTGAACTACTAGGCTGAGGCAATCTTCCTATCTCAGCCTCCCAAGTAGCTGGGACTACTGGTATATACCATGATGCATAGCTTAAAATAACTATATATTTTTAATTTTTCCACTTGGATGAAAAAAACTTTTTTTTTTTACAATACCCTTTTAATTATTAATACCTATTATGCCATGAACTCATAAGGGAAAGGTCCAGTAGGGAGGTCCCTTGCCATTGAATGTGACAAAGCTTTGTACATTTATGCCATGAATTCACCGGGAATAGGTTCCAACACCTTATATTACTGTTCCATTAGTTTTCTTGGTTATTAAGCTGTGTGCTATGCTGTACACCTATTATGCTGTGAATTCATGGGGAATGGGTTCCAGGAGCTCAGGTCCCTTACCATTGGTTCTCACAAAGTGTACTTCTTGGGGTGGAGCAGGCTTGTGCTTCAGTTGAACCCAGCTTTTCTGTTTGGCTTCCTTCTTTTTCTGATCATTTTCCTTCATGCATTTTAAGAAGCTATCTTGGCTCTTAGAGTGCTTAGTATGCTCAATACAAACGTTAATCCTCTTGGCAAGAATCTTACCCTTGTTTGTTTACAACCATGCCAACAGCATGCTGGGTAACATTGTAGACTCTTCCAGTTTTGCCATGGTACCACCTGTGTGACATGCCTTTTTTTTTTTTAGAGACAGAGTCTCACTTTGTCACCCTCTGTAGAGTGCTGTAGCATCACAACTCACAACTTCCAGCTCTTAGGCTTAACCAATTCTCTTACCTTAGCCTCCCTAGTAGCTGGGACTATAGGCGCCCACCACAATGCCTGGCTATTTTTTCGTTGCACTTTGGCTGGGGTTGGGTTCAAACCCACCACCTTTGGTATATGGGGCCAGCGCTCTACTCACTGAGCCACAGGCACTACCCGTGACATGCCTTTTTGAACAGTACCCATTCCCTTGATGTCTACATTATCACCTTTCTTATAGATTTGCATATATGTGGCCAAAGGAACAACCCCATGTTCTAAAAAGCCTAGAGAACATATATTGGGTACCTCTCCACTTTCCCTTTGTATTTGGTGAATTACTGGAAGATGGTGGCTCTCTTGGATGAAAAAATTTTCACATGGTAAAAGTCAACTGTTAACATTTAGGAGAAATGAAACTGAGACACACCAGCTGTGAAGTGACTCAAGCAAGTCACTATCAAGTGACAAGTATCAGTAAGCTTACTAAACATCTTACTCATTCTTGGGTTTCTTAAGTGTTTTTAGGAAGAAGAGAACTCACAGTTCTTCAGTATTATGTAATATGCATTATCTTACAACAGAAATGAGGAAGCCTATATTCACATATACATGCATACATAAGGTCCCCATTTTATTCATATGAAGACAACAGATGTAGTAAGATAGTATAACAGAAAATAGAAATGTGTGAAACAGAAGGAAAGAGGATTTTAAAACATCTTTTATTTTTAAGTTTATTTTTTCAACTGTTTTGGGTCATAAAGCATATTAAATCTAAGTTATAACAGAAGGAGCAAATAAATGGGTATAAAACATTTTTACTGATCTCAAGAAACTGCCTCTCAGGTAAAACTATTTTTAACAAAAAGGCTTGAACTGTAAGCCCCATATAGCCCTACTGGAGTGTTTTTGAATCAGAATAAATATTCTAAAGACTTGTGTCAACTATGAACTGTATATATGCTTTGAATTTTTTTTTGCAGATTATCTTTTATTTTGATAGTATTATGCAGAATCAAAATTATTTATTATTTTTGAGGATTCATTAAGGGTACAGAGAACTAGGTTACACTGATTGCCTTTGTTAGGTAAAGTCCCTCTTATAATTGTGTCCCACCTCCAACAGGTGTGTCACACACCGTGACTCCCCAGCCTCCTCCTTCTTTCCCTTTCTCTGTTCCCCCATTCGCCTACCCCCCATCAAGTACTAAGTCATCAATTTTCTTCATATCAGAATTGAGTACATTGGATTCTTCTCCATTCTTGTGATTCTTTTTTTTTTTTT
>NW_003852493.1:6788680-6792382 GCF_000181295.1 Otolemur garnettii | reverse complement strand
TGCCAAGCCATTCTTGTGATTCTTTACTAAGAAGCATGCATTCAACTCCATCCAGGTTAATACAAAAGATGTAAAGTCTCCATCTTTTTTAGTGGCTGAATAGTATTCCATGGTATACATATACTACAGCTTGTTAATCCATTCCTGGATTGGTGGGCTTTTAGGTTGTTTCCACAGTTTGGCAATTGTAAATTGAGCTGTGATAAACAGTCTAGTGCAAATGTCCTTGTGATAAATGATTTTTTTTCTTCTGGGTAAGTGCCCAGTAATGGGATAGCAAGATCAGATAGGAGGTCTAGTTTGAGTTCTTTGAGACGTCTCCATACTTCCTTCCAAAAAGATTGTATTAGTTTGCAGTCCCACCAGCAGTATAAAAATGTTCCCTTCTCTCCATCCATTACAGCATTTGCAGTTTTAAGATTTTTTGATGTGAACCCTTCACACTGGGATTAGGTGATATCTTTAGGGTGGTTTTGATTTGCATTTCTCTGATAATTAGGGACCATGTCTGTTTTTTCATATGTTTGTTAGCCATTAGTCTATCTTCTTTTGAGAAGGTTCTATTCATTTTGCTTGCCCATTGATACAGGGGGTTGTTGGCTTTTTTTATGTTGATTGATTTGAGTTCTCTGTAGATCCTAGTTACCAAGTTTTTGTCTGATTCATAATATGCAAATATCATTTCCCATTCTGATGGTTGTCTTATTTGCTTTGTTTGTTGTCTCCTTACCTGTATAGAAGTTATTCAATTTAATTAAGTCCCACTTGTTTATTTTTGTTGTCACAACTGCCAATGAAGTCTTTCCCCAGTCCAATAACTTCAAGGATTTTCCCCACACTTTCTTTGAAGATTTTTATTGTTTCAAGCCTTAGATTTAGATCTTTTATCCATCTTGGATCAACTTTAGTGAGTGGAGAAAGGTGTGGGTCCAGTTTCAGTCTTTTACAGGTGGTTATCCAGTTCTCCCAACACCATTTATTGAATATTGATTCTTTCCCCCAGTGTATGTTCGTGTGTGTGTGTGTGTGTGTGTGTGTTTGTTTGTTTGTTTGTTTTGTAAGAAAGAGTCTCAGTATGTCTCCCTCTGTAGAGTGCCATGGTACAGCACAGCTCATAGCAACCTCAAACTCTTGGGCTTAAACTATTCTCTTGCCTTGGCCTCCCAAGTATCTGGGGACTACAGGCGGCCACCCCAATGCTCAGCTATTTTTTTGTTATAGTTATCATTGTTGTTTACCAGGCCCGGGCTGTGTTCAAACCCACTAGCTCCAGTGTATGTGGCTAGTGCCCTAACCATTGAGCTATGGGCGCTGAGCCAATGTTCTTGTTTGGTTTATCAAAGATTAGGTGACTGTAAAATATTCATTTCATTTTATGGTTTTCTATTCAGTTCCAGATGTCTGGGTCCCTAATTTTGTGCCAATACCATGCTGTTTTCATCACTATGGCCTTGTAGTACAGCCTAAGGTCTGGAAGGCTGATTCCTCTGGCTTTGTTTTTACTATTAAGAATTGCCGGCTCGGTGCCTGTGGCTCAAGCAGCTAAGGCGCTAGCCACGTACACCTAAGGTGGCGGGTTCGAATCCCCAGCCCGGGCCCGCCAAACAACAATGATGGCTGCAACCAAAAAATGGCCAGGCTTTGTGGCGGGTGCCTGTAGTCCCAGCTACTTGGGAGGCTGAGGCAGGAGACTCGCTTGAGCCCAGGAGTTGGAGGTTGCTGTGAGTGTGATGCCATGGCACTCTACCCAGGGGGATAGCTTGAGGCTCCGTCTCAAAAAAAAAAAAAAAAAAAAAAAAAAGAATTGCCTTCGCTATATGGAGTTTTGTCTGATACCATGATAACCAGAATTATTTTTTCCAATCTTGAAAGTATGGTGTTAATATTTTAATGGGGATTGCTTTGTGGAGTATAGACATTTCAACAATGTTGATTCTTTCCAGCCATGAGCATGGTATGTTCTTTCATTTGTTATTATCTAGTGCTATTTCTTTTCTTAGGGTTTCATAATTTTCTTTTTCTTTTTTTTTTTTTTGAGACAGGGTCTCACTGTGTTGCCCTTAGTAGAGTGCTATGGCATCACAGCTCACAGCAACCTCAAACTCTTGGGCTTAAGCAGTTCTCTTGCCTCAGCCTCCTGAGTAGCTGGGACTACAGGTACCCACCACAATGCCGAGCTATTTTTTGTTGTCATTGTTGTTTAGCTGGCCCAAGCCAGGTTCAAACCTGCCACCCTTAGTGTATGTGGCTGGTGCCATAACCACTGTGCTATGGGCACTGAACCTCATAATTTTCTTTATAGAGGTTCTTCGCCTCTTTTGTTAGGTATATTCCTAGATATTTTATTTATTTACTTTATTTTTTTGAAGCTACTGTGAAGGGAGTTGTGTCCTTGATTAGCTTCTCATCTTGGTTGTTTCTGCATATACAAAGGCTTCTGATTTGTGGACATTGATTTTATATCCTAAGACATTACTGTATTTTTTTTTTTTTTGAGACAGAGTTTCACTGTGTTGCCCCTGATAGAGTGCTCTGGCATCATAGCTCACAGCAACCTTTAACTGTTGGGCTCCAGGGAATCTCTTGCCTCAGTCTCCTGAGTATCTGGGACTACAGGCAGCAGCCATAACGCCAGGCTATTTTTAGAGATGGGGTCTTGCTCTAGCTCAGGCTGGTCTTCAATTTGTGAGCTCAGGTGGTCTGCCCACCACAGCTTTCCATGCTAGGCTTACAGGCATGAGCCATTGTGCCCAGCCTCATTACTGTATTTTTTGATCACTTCCAGGAGTCTTGGGGTTGAGTCTTTGAGGTTCTCTAAGATCATATCATCCACAAGGAGGGAGAGTTTGACCTCTTCTGCCCCCATTTAGATGCCCTTTATTTCTTCCTCTTTCCTGATTGTATTAGCTAGAACTTCTAGCACTATGTTGAATAGTAGTGGTGATGGAGGACAGCCTTGTCTGGTTACAGTTCTAAGTGGAAAAGGTTTCTGTTTTACTCCATTCAGTGTAATATTAGCTGTGGGTTTGTTGTGGATGGCTTCAATCAGTTTAAGAAATGTATCATCTATGCCTGTTTCTTCAGAGTTCTAATTAGAAAGGATGCTGAATTTTATCAAATGCATTTTCTGCATCTATTGAAAGGATCGTATGGTCTTTGTTTTTGCTTCCCTTGATATCATGAATTACACTATGGACTTGCATACATTAAACCAGCTTTGCATCCCTGGAATGAAACCTACTTCATCATGATGAATGATTTTTTTTTAATGTGTAGCTGTAATCTATTGGCTAGGATTTTATTGAGATTTTTTGCATTTATATTCATTAGTGAAGTTGGTCTGAAATTCTCGTTTTTAGTTGGGTCTTTTCCTGGTTTTAGTATCAGGGTAATGTTTGCATCATAGAACATGTTGGGGAAGATTTGTTCCTTCTCAATTTTTTGGAATAATTTCTGCAGCCTTGGGTATAAACTCTTCTTTGAAGATTTGATAGAATTCTAGTGTGAAGCCATCTGAACCAGGGCTCTTTTGTTGTTGTTGGGAGATTTTTTTATTGTTTTCTTCAATTTCAGTTCTTGAAATGGTCTGCTCAGGAGATCTATTTCTGGCTCGGCGCCTATAGCTCAACCGGCTAAGGTGCCAGCCACGTACACCTAAGGTGGCGGTTCGAATCCCCAGCCCGGACCCGCCAAACAACAATG
>NW_003852493.1:6782711-6787835 GCF_000181295.1 Otolemur garnettii | reverse complement strand
CAGGAGTTGGAGGTTGCTGTGAGCTGTAATGCCACGGCACTCTACCCAGGGGGACAGCTTGAGGCTCTGTCTCAAAAAAAAAAAACAAAAAACTGCTTTTGCTGTATCCCACAGGTTCTGGTAACATGTGTCTTCATTGTTGTTATATTTGAGGAATTTAACGATTTCCTTTTTTATCTCTTCTTGACCCCAGCTATCATTTAGCATAAGCTGGTTTAATTTCCAAGTCTTTGTATGTGGATGAATGTTTTCATTGAAGTTTAGTTTTACCTTTATTGCCTTGTGGTCTGAGAAGATACAAAATATATTTTATATTTCTTTAATTTGCAAAGGTTTTGATTTTTATCCTAGCATGTGGTTGATTTTGGAGTACATACCATGGGCTGACAAGAAGAATGTATAGTCCTCAGCTTTGGAATGGTGTGTTCTATATATGTCTATTAATCCCATTTGTTCTAGGGCACATTTATGTCCTTTGTATCTTTGTTTAGTTTCTGTTTAAAGGATCTGTGCAGTTCTGTCAGAGGGGTGTTAAAGTCCCCAACTATTATGGTGTCATGGGATTTCATATTGCTCAGACCCATCAAGGTCTGTTTCATAAATCTGGGAGCATTTAAGTTGGGTGCATA
Source organism: Otolemur garnettii (assembly GCF_000181295.1). Lineage (NCBI taxonomy): Eukaryota > Metazoa > Chordata > Mammalia > Primates > Galagidae > Otolemur > Otolemur garnettii. The sequence goes on along the minus strand of NW_003852493.1, from coordinate 6,787,206 downwards.
AATACTTAAAATTGAAATGCCTTCTTGTCAAATTGTTCCTTTGACTAGTGTAAAGTATCCCTCTTTGTCTTTCTTAAGTTTAGTGGCTTTAAATCCATTTGTATCTGAAAATAAGATCGCAACCCCTCCTTTCTTTTGATTTCCATTTGCTTGAAATACTGTTTTTTATCCCTTAACCCTGAGTCTTAATTTATTCCTCAAGGCTAGGTGTGTTTCCTGGAGACAGCATTTGGATGGCGTGTGCTTTTATTTTTTTTTAATCCAGTCAGCCAGCTTATGCCTCCAGTTCAGTCCATTGACATTTATTGAGAGAACTGGTAAGTATGATGGAGTTCTGTTCATCTTAGTTTGTGAAAGTCTGTTGTATAGTTTTATCTTTGGGGCCATTGTGGAAGCTAGATTTTGATCTTTAGCTTTAGGGTATGTACTTTGCTGGCGGTCCATTGTGGTGGTCAGTGCTGAGAACAGGTCTAAGTATTTGCTATAGAGCTGGTCTTATTGTGGCAAATTTCCTCAGTACTGTATATGCGCAAAAGATTTGATTTTTTCCATCACTTTTGAAACTTAGTTTAGTAGGATACAGAATTCTGGCTGAAAATTGTTTTCTTTAACAATGTTGAAGGGTGGCTCGGTGCCTGTGGCTCAAGTGGCTAAGGCCCCAGCCACATATGCCTAAGGTGGCAGGTTCGAGTCCAGCCCGGGCCTGCCAAACAACAATGACTCTGCAACCAAAAAATAGCCAGGCATTGTGGTGAGCACCTGTGGTCCCAGCTACTTGGGAGGCTGAGTCAGGAGACTTGCTTGAGCCCAGGAGTTGGAGGTTGCTGTGAGCTGTGATGCCACGGCACTCTACCCAGGGGGATAGCTTGAGGCTCTGTCTCAAAAAAAAAAGAATGTTGAAGGTGGAAACCTTCTGGCTTGGAAGGTTGAAAAGTCTGCTGTCATCCTGATGGCTCTGCCTCTGTAGGTCAGATGGCGCTTACTCCTGGCTGCTTGCAGAATTTTTTCATGCATCTTGACTTTGGATAGGTTCATTACAATGTGTCTTAGAGAGGCTCTGTTTGAGTTGAGATGCTCCAGGGTTCAATATGCATCTGAAAGGAGTATGTCAGAGTCTTTAGTAAAATTAGGGAAGTTTTTCTTTATGAGGGTCTCCAGTAGGGGTTCCATGCCTTTGGGGCAATCTTCTTCCCTTTCAGAAATTCCTATTATTTGTATATTTGAATACTTCATGGAGTCTCATAATTCTCTAAGCACCTGTTCTACTTTCTCTCTCTTCTTTTCTATGTCTTTAATTACCTGGGTTACCTCAAAAACTATCCTCTAGCTATGAAGTTCTTTCTTCTCCATGGTCTAAGCTATTTTTGATACTTTCTACTACGTCTTTACACTCCCTGATTATCTCCTTCATTTCCTTAAGCTCCACTGTGTCCTTTTTATATTCTACATATCTCTCATCAGACTTTTGGTTCTGTCTTTCCATTTTCTCATCTATTCCTTTTATTGTCTTTATCATCCATATTTTAAATCTCCTTTCTGTGAAGTCTAGTAATTCTTTATAGGTGGAGTCTTTTGCAGTAGCTGCCTCATGGTCCCTTGGGTAAGGTCCTCTGTTCGGTTTTTCATGTTGCTTGAATTTTTCTGTTGTTTTTTCCTCATATGTTCTTTCTTCTTGTACACCTCCTTGTCCTTGTTTTTTACTTCTCCCTGCCTCCTTTGTTTTAAACAGAAGTCCTTGCTCTGGATGACAGTATGTTGCATTTTGTTGCAAGAACACCAAGTGGGGATGTGGTTTGTTTTTTTAGGAGATAGCACAGCTAGCAACCTCTATGATCATTTTTTCCCCAAACTTAGTTGCCTTTGGTGATTGCCTGATTGTTTTCTTAGCATTTAGACCCTGCTGGGTTGGGATCTTAAAGCTCACAAGAATATTTCAGGGGCAGGTCTCATAGTGCCCCCTGACTTTAGTTTCCTTTGGGTGTCAGAGTCCCTCAGCCTATTCCAAGAGTGGAGTTCTGATCCCAGCAGGCAGAATAAGACAGCCTTGCTTTAAGCCCCTGCTAAGGCCTTCTCCCCACCTTTCCACAATGGCAGTGCCATAGCTTCTGGGACCTTCTCAGTTTGGCTGCCTTGCCAGCCATCAAACCTATGGCAAGTCTACTCCAACTGGCATTCAAATCTGGTTGCTATATACTGTTTGAGTCTGCCCACTCTTCCAAGCTTTTGACTCAAGCCAAGCTTCCCCCAACAACTGAAAACTTCTGAAAGGCTTTCTTCCATCCCAGGTCTCAGTGGGCAGCCAGCTATCTTAGTCAGTCACAATCACTTGCTTAATTCATCAGATATCCCCGCTCTGGATCATCTGCTGTATCGAGCTCACCACCTCCTCTCTGTACTCCCTGAGCTATGACTCTGGATAAGGTCCTTATGCCAGATAGGGCTGGGTTCTCTCTTTTTCTTCAGTCATTCTAGGAGAGCCTAGCTGAATGATCCTTCTAGTTTGCCATCTTCTACCTTGAATTTTTTGAAGAAGAAATTTAGGCATGATTTATAGTTTAATAAAAGGCTCAGATTTTTGGTGCTCCTAAATAAGAAGCAAGAAATTAAATAGATCAAAAGTGATCAAAAAGCTATGTAAAATTAATAGTCTAATTCATATCCAGATTTTATTAAAGAACATTAGAAAATTGGGCCATGTTCGTAGCTCAGTGGGTGGAGTGCCAGCCACATATACTGAGGCTGGCAGGTTCAAACCCGCCCCAGCCAGCTAAAACAACGATGACAACTGCAATAAAAAAAATAGCTGGGTGTTGTGGCAAGCACCTGTAGTCTCTGGTACTTGGGAAGCTAAGGCAAGAGAATCACTTAAGCCCAAGAGTTTGAGGTTGCTGTGAGCTGTGATACTACAGCACTCTACCCAGGGCAACAGCTTGAGACTCTGTCTCAAAAAAAAAAAAGAAAAAACATTTGTAAGATCAAAGATCATTGAAGCCTTTCACATGGACAATCTAGAATGTTTTATATTCTCTAAAGAAGTAATAATGTTTATAAAAATAGGTAGATAATTATTAAATCAGAATAAATCTGAAAATAATTAATCTGCTTTTTGGTGTCTTTTCAGAGAGGCCACTCTTGCGTTTCACAATTCTATAACCAAAACTCTTTTTCCTTTATAGTGTTTTATTTATGTCGCTATCACATTTTTTATCTTGAGCTTATGTTCCCTCTTTTTTTAAAATTTCAGCTTGTTTGGGGGTTCATATATTTTGGGTACATAGTTTTGTGGGGATAAAGTCAGAATTATAGGTGTGTTCTTGTCCCAGAAAGTGTATAACAGTGGGAAAGTGTACCCATTGAGTGGGAATTTGCCCATTCCCTTCTCTCCTTCCTCTCTACTTGAATTTCATTGAGCTTTGCTTCCATATGAACTCACAGGTATTAAGCAATTAGTTCTACTTGATTATTAAGTACATGTGGTGTTTATCTTTCCATTCTTGTGACACTTAGGAGAATGGTCTCGAAATTCATCTGGGTTACAGAAGATTCTAGATTTCCATCTTTTTTATGGCTAAACAGTACGCCATGGTATACATATACCACATTTTATTAATCCACTCATTTTATTTTTTAACCTAATTTTTATTAAATCATAACTGTATACATTTGTGGAGTGCAATGTGATGATTTGATATATAATGTGGAATGCTTAAATCAAACTGATTAACATAACTATCACCGCATACTCATTTTGTTAATATTCATGTATCATGGGCACTTGGGTTATTTCTACATCTTTGTGATTGTGAATTGTGATGCTAAAAATATTTGAGTGCAAATATCTTTTTGATAAAAATGACTTTTAAATGTTAAAATGACTCTTTTTTTCCCTTTGAGTAAGTACTTAGTAGTGGGATTACAGGATCAAATGGGAAGTCTACTTTTAGTTCTTTTTTTTTTTTTTTTTTTTTGAGACAGAGCCTCAAGCTGTCACCCTGGGTAGAGTGCGGTGGTAGCACAGCTCACAACAACCTCCAGCTCCTGGGCTTAAGCCATTCTCTTGCCTCAGCCTCCCAAGTAGCTGGGACTACAGGCGCCTGCCACAACACCTGGTTATTTTTTGGTTGTAGTTGTCATTGTTGTTTGGTAGGCCTGGGCTGGATTCAAACCCACCAGCTCTGGTGTATGTGGCTGGCACCTTAGCCACTTAAGCTATAGGTGCCGAGCCTACTTTTAGTTCTTTGAAGAATTACCATACTACTTACAATAGAGGTTATGCTAATTTGTGATCCCACCAATAGCATATGTGTGTTCCTTTCTTACTGGCATCTATTCCAGTGTCTGTTGCTTTGGAACTTTGTGATGTGAGCCATTATCACAGGGACTAGGTGGTATCTCTATGTGGTTTTGATTTGCATTTCCCTGATGATTAGAAACAATGAGCATTTCTTTTTTTTTTTTTTTGAGCCAGAGCCTCAAGCTGTCCCCCAGTCAGAGT